>NC_052392.1:25483765-25817684 GCF_009389715.1 Phoenix dactylifera | reverse complement strand
ATATGTACCGACAATTCGCACACATACATACATGCATACTCTTCCTATTCCTACCAAAAATTTTACCGGCACTTCATGGTGTTTGTTTTTTGAGACGATGGTACGTAGGGCGCATTAGTTCCTCTCTCTCTCTCTCTCTCTCTCTCTCTCTCTCTCAGCTCACTATACATTCATTTAACAAAATTTTAAACTTGGTGTCAGCAAGTAAGCATAAGTTCCACAAGGAAAACCTGTTCAACCCCGTATGCAAATATTTTTATTAGGAAAGAAAATTTGAATCACCAGCCTACTGGCTAATCTAACCAATAAATTCCTAAAGAAATTATTAAAAATCTTCTGTTTTCCTGGTATCCAAACAATACAACTTATTGCTCAACCAATAAATTATCATGAAATTAGGCCCGAAAAAACTTTCATTTTCCATCTAAAACTCTACAAATCGTCAGAACTTACGCCACATATCTAAAACCGGGTGATAATAATAATATACATAATAAAAACCAAACGCTTAGGATTGAAGAACGATCTTACTGAAGGGTCGGAAGATGTCGGTGATCTCGCCATCAATCTGCTCCAGCTCCGCGCTCATTGGCAGATCGCTCGCCATCCCTCCCAAAAAATCAGAGCTCCCGCCGCACAAACTCCAACACCCCCCCCCCCCCCCCACCCAAAGAAAAATTTCAAATCCTCACACCATCATCCAACTGGGGAAGAAGAAGAAGAGCATAAATCCTTCGCCTCTCGTCGATCAAAGAATGAACGACACCCCGCAAAGGAGGAGAGGGAGGAGGACAAGGGAATCCCTCAGCCTACCCCTCTCGCCGAGATCACGGAGGCCGGGAGAAAAATTAAATCGAAGAGGAAGCGCTCGGAGTTTTCGGGCTCCTTCTCGAGGAAGACGAGGAGGAACTCGGTGCGGTACATGTCACGCGGTGTGACAGTTATTCTACGGTTGCGAATAATCTCTAAATTTGGACGGCTCGATCAAACTGGGATATTTTCGATCGGATGGAACGGACCTTAGTACGCGCGCGGGGTCTGAGCCGTGGAGGTGAAGTGGAATGGGCGGTCAGCGTGGGGGCTGAGCGAGTCGCAACTCCGCGCCGCATGATCGGTGGGGCCCACACCAATCATTAGAAAGAATAAGGGCGTATCAGTAGGGGTGGCAATCGGGTCAGATTGGATCATAAATGGGTCAGGTCACATGCAGATTGGATCAGAAAATCATAAATCTGAATCCGACCTGTTTATTAAACAGGTCAGAAATTACAATTTGAACCTAAGGCTGCAAATGGGTCGGATCGACCCGGGACCCGACCCGACCCGACCCGCTTTAGACCCGACCCGACCCGAATTTTAGGACCCGCGGGGCCGGGTCGGGTCCTAAATTTAGACCCGATCTATTTTTCGGGTCGGGTCGGGTCCACCCAATCTTGATCCGGGACCCGACCCGACCCGTTACTATATAAAGGCTTAAAGCTAAATCCCTAAATCCCTTCGGCCTTCCTCTCTTTTCGATCCCGTATTTCCGTGTGGCCGACGGCCGTGCCCTAGATCTCGATCTCCTTCCAGCCTTCCTCTCCTTTTCGATCCCGTGCGGCCGTGCCCACTGCCCAGCAGCCCAGGTGCCCTGGATCTTGAGCGCCTTCCTCTCTTTTTCGATCCCGTGCGATCGTGCCCAGGTGCCCCGTGCCCTAGATCTTGAGCTGCGGCGGCGGAGAAGAGTAGACCGCTTCCGTGTGGCCGTGCCCGACTTCCGGCTCTCCAGTCTCCAGTCCGCGGATCTCCCCCTTGGCCTCTCCCCATTCTTCAGCGTCCCAAGGACCTTGCTGTACGCCTGTACCAGGTGCTAGTCGCCTTTGTCCTCTATATTTTTCATCCTGATATCTTGCAAATCGTTTCCAAAATATTTTGCTAATGCTATTCTTGTTCTATTATGATAATGGATAAGTAGATCTTGAGCTGCGGCGGCGGAGAAGAGAAGACAGCTTCTGTGCCCGGTGCGGCGGTGCCCTAGATCTCCCGACTTCCGGCTCCCCATTCCGCGGATCTCCCTCTCCCCATTCTTCGTCGTCCCAAGGTATGTCCCTCCTATGTATTTTTTTTAGCATAGGCCGGGAGGAGGTTCCGGCGAGGGGGGCTTGTCTTGTAACAGGGCAACGAGGCTGGACTTGATGTTGGGACTTGGGACCGAACTAGTGCAGCAGCGCTGAATATGGGATTATCTCAAGAAAACAGTACGAGTATCTTTGAGGAAAGATAATGATTTATTGATTTAATTGAAAGAATCAGGATGACTGTTAGTCTGTTACTGCATGGGCTGGCCGAATATCATTTTGGTTCTCACCTGGTCTTCATTTTTATGTGCACTATATTTTAAGTTTCTTAGTGCTTTAGTAATCATATTTACCTCCATTTTATAACTATTTAAAAGTTGCTTTAGTTATATGAAGTACGCTTTAGTTATATGAAGTCTGTAGTGTCACTTTGTCAGTAATTTTGAATAGTTAACTACATGACATAGCATTTACTTCAGCTTTTAGGAATACTGAAATGTTGTTCATAGCTTAAATTTTGTAAATAAACTGATCATGATTTTTTTATGCATGCAATAACATGATAGACATTATAAAGCTTAGATTATATGCATCTATAAAGTTGCATTTTATGCTCATACATTTTTATTGATTTCTATGCAAAATAGGTTAATGTCTACGATGGATAGCAATGAAAATATGGCTGAAGTTTCAAGTGTACTTCGTTGTGGTAGTTCTCAAGCTATAGAGCCTTCTAATACAGATAGCTCTAAAACGAACAAAAGAAAGAGATCGGAGATATGGAATCACTATTGTGAGGTACAAAACCAAAAGGACAAGGCTAAATGTAATTATTGTCGTTTTATTTTTTCAGCTGATCCAAAAAATGGGACAAGTCATCTTCACAAGCATACAAATATTTGTAAGGCAAAAAAATTTCATGATAAGAAACAGAAAATATTAATAGGCACTGTGACTTCGAAAGATGGTGTTCCGTTGAACGAATTAGTTCCCTATTCATTTGATCAGGAAAGAAGTCGTGAGGACCTTGCAAGGATGGTAATTCTACAAGAGATGCCATTTACAACAGTTGAACATCCAGCCTTTCAGATGTTTATTAGGAACCTTAGACCAGAATTTCATATTGTTTCAAGGACAACATTGTCTTCTGATTGCTTTAAAACTTATGAAAAGGAAAAACGAAGACTTGAAGATTTGTTCAAGACGAACTGTGGAAGAATCAGCTTAACATCGGACATGTGGACATCAAATCAAACATTGGGATATATGTGTCTGACTGCACATTACATCACTAATGATTGGAAACTGAAAAAGCATATTATCAATTTTAAGTTGGTTCCTTCACCACACACAGGCTTAGTCATTAGTGATGCTATAGCTAACTGTATTTTATCTTGGAATATTGAGAAAAGGTTGGGTTCAATCACTCTTGATAATTTGTCAGCAAATACAGTTGTAGCAACAGAACTTCAAAAACAATTTAGAAAAGATTTACTTTTGGATGGTAAATTCTTTTATGTGCGTTGTTGTGCACATATTCTTAATTTGATTGTGAAGGATGGGTTGAAGGTAGTGGAGGGTGCTATTCATAGGATCCGTGAGGCTGTTAAATATATAAAATCATCTCAAGGAAGGTTGGAATTGTTTATGGGAATTGTGAAACAGTTCAAGATGAATGGTAAGAAAAGGATATGCATAGATGTACCTACTCGTTGGAATTCTACATATCTCATGTTAAATGATGCTATAGAATTCAAGGATGTATTTATGCGACTTGTGGCCCGGGATCCTAATTTTGATAATGCGCCAACTGAGGAAGATTGGTCTCAAGGCATTATTATTTGTAACTTCTTAAAGGTTTTTCATCTTATAACTGAAGTTTTTTCACAAACAAAAAATCCAACTGCAAATTTGTATTTCTATGAAATTTGGAGAATCAATATGCTCTTGATTGAAGAATCTAGAAGTCAGAATGCAGTTGTGATGATGATGGCTTTAAAGATGCAAGAAAAATTTGACAAGTATTGGAAGGAATGCTCTCACATTCTTGCTGTAGGGGTTGTTCTTGATCCAAGACATAAGATGAATCTTATTATTTATTGCTTTCAGACAATCCATGGTAATGGTGATCGTGCTTCATTTGAGATCAACAAAGTGCGTGAAGTTCTTCAAACTTTTTATGATAATTATGCAATTTTATATGGCACAAATGTCTCTCTTGTTCAAGTGGATGAGAGGGTGTCTACATCCCAAGGTGGAAGACATGAGAATCGTTTTATGCATGGCTATAAAGAATTCATCCACGGAGTACAAGTTACCCAACCATCGAAGTCAGAATTAGAGACCTATTTGGAAGAGAAGGTATTTTACGATCTCTAATTTGGATGCTTACATTAAATTATTAGTCAATAATTCTAATAAAAATGACTTGCTATTTAATTTTTTGGAGCAGGTTCATCCATTAGAAGATCAAAATTTTGACATTCTACAGTATTGGAAATTCAATGAATCTAAATATCCAATATTGTCTAGGATGGTACGTGATATCTTGGCAATTCCCGTTTCTACCGTTGCATCTGAGTCTGCCTTCAGCACTGCTGGCAGGGTTTTGGATGATTTTCGTAGCAGTCTATCTCCGAATACGGTTGAGGTATTGATATGCGCACAAGATTGGCTTCGAGATAGCTTGCCTCATCTTGCAGGTTCAATTTCTACAACATTCATAAATTTTATCATGTACCAGCTGTACTAGTGCTTAGAAACTTTGAGATTTTTAATTTCGTATTTTTTTCATTTGTAGATATTCCACCTCCTCATACAAAATACAAGGTTGAAGATTACGAAACTGTTGTTGATATTAATACCGATGATTAGCTTATGCTGGTAAGTAGTAACAATCATCTTCATTATTATGTTGACATTTGAATTCTCTAATTTGCATCATCTCACGTTGCTTCTTTGAGTTATGCAGGATGGTGGTAATCTATCTTAACTGATGTTCTTGATTGTTTCTGCCGTGCGGGTGATCCTTTTTAGCTGTGGTCGAATGGATGAAGAAAATTGTGGTTCATTATACATGTTCTTAGTTATGTAATTCTAAAATTCACTGAATATGATGTTGATGCTATGATGCATCCTTTTTGGATTGTCATATGGGGTTGAATTTTGCTTTGAAAAATTCTGTGAAAAATTGGTTCAACTTTTGAGCTTCATCCTTCTACATGAATATCTTCTGCTTTCCCTTTTTGTACTATGTCAGCTCTTCGTCAGCTCTTTTAAATATTGTTTCTTTTTGAGCACTCTCCTTCTTTGCTATTCTTCATGCAGGTCTAGTTTTTAATGAACCCTAGTTTTTTCATTTTACTAGGATGATTGATGACACATTGACACCACTAACACATTGTCTCAATCACCAGATTTTGCCCCCCCTGTATTTCCAGGTTTTGGATGCTTATGAAGATGAGTATGGAGGAATCATCATCGAATCAGAGAGATTGCCTTGGAATGCAACTGTCTTTGCTTCTGCCCTGCGAGCATCTCTTTCCCAGTGGAAAGTTGAGGTATTTGAAAGCACTAAATCATCAATCTATACACCAGCATCTATACAATCTATTTCACTTTATTTTGGGTTTTGATGATCTGAAACCATGGTCTTCAACTAGACTTGCTTCTACAATGCACAAAATATCTTCAATTTCCAATGAATGTCATGTGGTGGCTTCATTTTATATCTGCAGCCCAGTTAATAGTGGCTGTGGTTGAGCATATAAGTTGAAAATTAATGTCATGAAAGCGAGGCAAAGCTTTACTCTTTTAACAAGCTTGCACTTTAGTTGCAATGGATACAGCAGATTGTCAAGTAGACTCCAGTTCATGAAAGGTTTCTGAAACTTGATAAGAAAACTGCCGATCTTGTTGGTAATGAGAAGCTGAAGGCTAGTGCCAGTGTTAGACATCTTGTTCTTCCCTGTACGCGTCAAGCAAGAGTACAACTTATTCCAGATATTATTCACTGTTATAGCCGGTTTGTAGCTTTTATCGGTCTTATTTTTATTGTTTTCCTTTTCTGCACTAAATTTTCTAAATGTTTTCTATGTCAAAATTTCCTTGCTCAGTGGAGGCCGTACCATTATTTTTACTGAGACAAAAGAATCTGCATCTGAACTTGCTGGATCATTACCTGGGTCGAGGGCTTTGCATGGAGATATAGTGCAAGCTCAACGGGAAGTAAGTAGTAATGATGATATTAAAATTATGCTTCACCTGGAATTACGCTGAATGCACATGAGGCACCTAATAAATTTTACCACCTGCCTCAGTGACTTTTCAGCAATATAATCCTTTATAATTTGTAGGAGTTGATTTTATGCAGGTCATACTTGTTGGATTTAGGTCAGGCAGGTTTTTGGTTTTGGTGGCCACAAATGTGGCTGCACGTGGCTTAGACATCCAGGATGTGCAATTGATTATTCAGGTATTCATGTAAATCCTGGACTGTGTCATGTTAGTTATTGATCTATAAGTTTCAGACTTCATAATAAAAGGTTGGTTTATTAATTATTTGGGTGGTAATAACTATGTTTACATTTCTCAGTGTGAGCCCCCACGTGATGTTGAAGCCTACATCCATCGTTCAGGGCGAACTGGGAGGGCTGGTATTTTATCACTTTTGATTTCAATAATGATTTTGGAGTTTGATGAGTTGCTAACAGATCGAAGTTACTCTCAGGCAATACTGGAGTTGCTATATTGCTATACGAGCCCAGATATTCATATAGCATTTCTAGATTAGAAAGAGAATCAGGTGTCAAATTTGAGCACATCTCTCCTCCGCAACCTGCTGATGTTGCTGAATCTGCTGGATCTGATGCGGCTAAAGCTATCTCAAACATCTCTGATAGGTAATGCTTCTGTTACTTGAAAAAGTAGAATTGCCTTTAATAAATATATGTTGATTGTTAGCTCAGTGCGTAAATTTTGGTTTATAATGCAGCGTGATTCCAGTTTTTCAGTCACAAGCAGAGCAACTTTTGAGTTCCTCTGGTTTATCAGCTGTGGATTTACTTGCAAAAGCACTGGCAAAGGCTGCAGTAAGAAATACTGTTATTCTCTCCGGAGCTCTTAATATTGCTAAAAATCCTCCAACCATTATGATAAGTTCCTTTTCCTTTTGCAGGGATACACTGACATAAAACAAAGATCCCTGCTCTCTTCTATTGAGAACTATGTAACCCTACTTCTTCAGGCAGGAAAGACAATCGACTCACCAGCGTAAGTATAGAACTTGATTCCCACCAATTGCAGTTTACTTTTTTTCTAAAATAACCATTCGAAAAAAAATACACAACATTCTTTTCCATGCTTGCTAAAAACATCAATTGCTCGTTAACAAAGGGCATGATGACATTCTGTATTGAATGGTGGACCCATAATCATTTTTCCAGAAAATTAGTCTTATAGTGATCCTTATCTGATTCTGGTTTCTCTGATATCAACCTCAGGTTTGCTTTTAGTATCTTGAGAAGAGTCTTGCCTAATGAAAATATTGGCGGGGTGAAGGGCCTTTCTCTTACCGCTGATGGAGTGGGAGCGGTGTTTGATGTGCCTGCTGATGATGTGAATGCATTCGTTGAAGTTATGTTGAATGTACCATTTAGAAATTATCCGGTCTGTGTTTTAATTGTGCCTTAGTTTATTTAGTGTTTCTGTATTCGGGTGCCAATACACGAACTATTGTCTAAGTTCGGTGTTGGTGATTGTCAGAAATGTCAATCCCGGTATATACATTGTTTTGGTAAACTGGCAAAGAATTATGTTGTTCAACTACTAGACCTCAACAAATGAATTATTAGGATGCTAAGACAATTTACAATTCAGATTTTGTCATTGTTAATAAAGATACTGTCTACATCTGGAGCTTGGATATGGCTAGTGCAAGATATTGGCAATGCATAGCATCCCCCATCTAATGTTTGCTTTTTTCTACTCCTCCGTATTGGTTGCATGTGTGAATAGGCTTGGCTTGCAGAAAACAATTGTTTAACTTTGCTTGCTCTGGGGTTAAAACTTGTTCATCTCATGGACCCGACCGGACCCAAACCCGGACCCGATCGGATCCGGATCCGACCCGACCCGAATGACCCGACGGGGTCGGCATCGACCCGACCCGACCCGACCCGAATTTCAACCGGGTCGGGTCTGGGTCCAAAATTAGGACCCGAACAAAAAACCGGGTCGGGTCGGGGTCACTCAGGACCCGACCCGACCCGAATTTCAACCGGGTCGGGTCTGGGTCCAAAATTAGGACCCGAACAAAAAACCGGGTCGGGTCGGGGTCACTCAGGACCCGACCCGACCCGACCCAATTGCAGCCCTATTTGAACCTGACCTGTTTATTAAACAGGTAATCCGACCCGACCCGTTTAATCTGTTTAATAAATAGGTAGCCTGTTTACCCAATCCGACCCGACCTATTTAACCTATTTGCCCAACCTAACCCGTTTAACCTGTTTAGACCTATCCAACCCAATCTGTTTAACCTGCCCAACCCGACCTGTTTAGACCCGTTTAACCTGTTTAACCTGCCCAACAGTTAAACAGGTTAAACGGTTTAAACGGATCAGACATTTAAAACCCGTATCCGACCCAATTAATAAACAGGTTAAACGGGTCGACCTGTTTACGACCCGAATATGTTTAGGCCAAACCTAAATCTGTTTATGGCGGGTCGAACACGGGTCGGGTTGGCGGGTCGGGTCATATTTTGCCACCTCTACGTACCACCCTCCTGCTTTCGCTGCGGAGCGAGTGGTCGGGGTCGGGGTCGGGGTCCGGGTCCGGATCCCGAACTGGATTTGGGTGTCTCCCTCCAGACCGTGTCGGAATCAAATTGGGTTCTTTTTCTTAATAAAAAAAAGTTTATTTTGTATCAATGTCTCCTAAATATCAAATTTTATATGAATATTTTTTCAAAATTAATATATATATATATATATATACACCCTCAAAAATACTTATTTTGCTATTCTATTTTTTATTCTTATTTTTACATATGTACCTCCATCATTTAACGCCGTTAAAAAATTAATGGTTCAAATTAAAATGACTAAAATATTCTTAATAAGTAGATGCGCAAAAAAAAATTATAAAGCGATCGTGATAAGAAACAAAAAAATAATTTCAAAATTTTAGTTTATTTTTAGTTAAAATAAATATGGTTTTCATTAACGGTATTAAAATAACCATTATGTTAGGGACATTTGTGCAAAAATAGTATTTTATAAATATATAGAAATAAATATAAATTTTAAGAGGATATTCAAGCAAATTTAAATTTTTAGAAGGGCATTCAAGCAAAAAACTCTAAAAAAAAATCAAATTGGGCTTCATATTTCCACTGTCTTCAGATGTGGACAGATCGATCAAAATGTTTCCATGTCTACATATTTATGTAGAAGAATAGAATAGCTGGCAACGAAAAAGATCACGAGCCTCCAGAGAAGGGCAACTACTGATTGATCGCCTTTATTTGATATGTGTTCAATTCAGTACAATACGAACAACAACTATACCAAAGCGGAAGGGCCACTCACTATAGAAGCTAGAAGTAGCCTAGCCCTAGCCTATAGTAGAGTATAGTAGAGTAGAGTATAGTAGAGTAGTCGGCCTAACCGTCATGGTCACGACATGTTGTTGATATTGATTGAGTTGGAGGGAGTCAGAGACTACCACGGAATCCATCCATAAACCACTTTGACAAGATTCAATAAGGCATTGAAGGCTAGTAATCGCGGATCAGCATGCCGCGGTGAATATGACGTAGGAGGACGATCATTCCCTCTCTCATGGAGAAGCCTTCCTTTCCTTCACTTTCTTTCAAATAAAATAATAATAATTATTTTATTATTTGTTTAAGTTTAAGGCTTAATCTTTAGATATAACTACTTTTTTGTCATTGTTATTCTTAATTTTTACTTATCCGCAAAACAATCCAGTTTTTTTTCTGAATTATTGGTTTTATAATGAAAAGTAAAAAAATTATGATCATAACATCTCAAATTGTAACTTAATTTCTAGAGAAAAAAAAAGAGTTTAGCTGTAATCTTGGGAAATAGCTTCTCTCTCAAATCAAGAATTCAAGATAAAACTTTGGATCTCTAAATCAGACAAAGTAAAGATATACCTTTTGTCTCTAAATTGGACAAAATGAAAAGGAATGCAAATCTCTAGACATAGGGTCTCTATTAGAATGAGCTAGCAAACTTCTTTTTTTGCTCTTAGTGTGAGACTAGAGTGTAACCTAATTTATGATCACAACATCTCAAATTGTAACCTAATTTTTAGAGAAAAAAAAGGAGTTTAGCTATAATGTTTGGAAATAGCTTCTTTCTCAGATCAAGATAAAACTTAGGATCTCTAAATCAGATAAAGTGAAGATAGACCTTTTGTCTCTAAATTGGACAAATGAAAAAGACTGCAAATCTCTTTTAGAATGAGCTAGCAAACTTCTTTTTTTCCTCTTAGTGCGAGACTAGAATCTGAATCCTCTTAGTGCTAGTGCGAGACTAAAATGTTAATCCTCTTAGTGTGAGGATGTGTTAACTTTGACAAAAGTACCTCAGTCCACATACCTAGTTTAGTGCTCATTAGATTCACTAGAATGTGAATCCTCTTAGTGCCGGACTAGAATGTGAAGATGTGTTAGTTTGCCTTTATTTTGTTTGCAAGATACGTCACCATGTAGCCTGAGCATGGAATGTTTCTTCTTAGTGCGAGACTAGAATGTGAATCCTACCAAAGATCATAGGTTCAAACAAACGGAGATAGCCAGTGAATCACCGACCTTTTTTTTTTTTAATTCGCATCTTTGTTGAAAAAATATCTTTAGTAGCGCTTAAAGCAGCTGCTTTTCTGTTGCTTCTTTCAACGTGCACTGAACTCGTAAAGAGAATGAATGCAGGCGGCGGTGTGAGACCAGAATGTGGAGGCGTGTTAGTTTGCCCTTTAACTTTGACAAAAGTACCTCAGTTCACATAGTTTAGTGCTCATTATTTTGCAAGATACGTCACCATATAGCCCGAGCATGGAATGCTGTTCCTTATCATTGCATCAGCGCTCAAAATTAGGGCCCACGGTCTGATCTCAGATAGATTCGTAACGAGGCAATTTAAATAGTGGAAGGCTACAAGACAAATGGCTAATACGAGGTTCATTACTCTTTTGCACTGTTCTTTCTTTTCTGCCATTTACCTTTTAATATATATTTCTTGAGGATTGCTTTCTGTTTTTATGCTATGGTGGTCTCACAATCTAGGATCTTGCCCCCCCCAAAAAAAACTAGTCAAAATTATTATTTAAATTTTTTAATCTTATATAGATAGGATTAGACACCATGATCAGTCCGTAGCCCATACTGCAGTGTTCTCTAATTCACATAAGTTATAGGCCGGGTTCGTTCGGATACCATTTGTTACAACCTAAAATCTTATCCAAAAAAACTAGCTAGAAGTTGTTATTTGTATTTTTTGATCCTATATAAGTATTCAAGATTTATCTAATGAATAACCGATGTGGAACTAAACACACATTCATATGGGTCCTCATAAATAGAGTATGTTAAGAAATAATAGTCTCACATCAAAAAGATTAAAAAATTTTATGGTGCTTATATACTCTTGAATTCATCCATCTAAATATCTAAATTTTTAAATAGGATTTTAACATGGTACCAGAGCACACCTATCCTTCTTGTGCGCAGAAACCTCCCCTCGTTCTGGGTTTCATCCTTTGAGAAATAATTGTTTCATACTGAATAGGTTAAAAACTCTATGGTACTTATATACTTTTGGTCTATGCATCAAAATATTCGATTTTTTAGATAGATTCTTAATTTAGTGGATTACCAAAGTTAAAGGGTCGAACCCCTCACTTGAGATGGAAACATACACTGAATTTGCTGGGAATGATTCGCCTACCGTTCGACATAGAGCAGTTGTTTAACGTCTTAATCAATCTGACAAGGCTTCAACAAACTAGGCCATTGTCACGAGGAACTCATGTAGATTCTCATTGCTTGCCGGACTCTATTTACCGGGGCCCAGAAATGGATCTCTTTTGTCTTAGATGGAATAAAACAATAGGATAAAATATTGAAGTGTGGTGTAGCCGGCAATGTCATCCTACCCTAGCGTTCAACTGCTTTTCTGAAAGCAAGTGGCTAAAGTGGCCTTCTGATGGATACCCTCCAGAGTTTGTTTCATAGTATTCATGGATGGTTGATTTTTTTTTTTTTTTTGATGTTGACCGTTAGATCGCATTCTACACATTTCTCAAAGCATTTCAAACTTCATTCATCTATTTGCATAGTTCTCAAAGCGGTTATTGTGGATTCCTGAAAGGAAGATGAGATAGTATGGCAGATTTAGATAAATTAGTATGAAGCTGAAACTAGTATGAATCTCGATAAATTTAGATTAGAACCAATCTAATTGAGAATTTCCTTAACAAAAATTAGTAGAATAGTTGGGTCTAACCCCACAAGTCTAGAACTGAACTAGCATGACCTAACTCAATAAACCAAGTGAATAAATAGATCAAAACTAGGTTTAGATATTTGATCAAGGCTGGAGGAATTATGTTAAGCTGGACTTGGATTGACGTGACCCACTTAGGACTTCGTTAGACTTTGGAACTGGATCCAGGATTGCTACCTTAGCTGGTTATTAAAATCCAACTTGTGATGTTGAAGTATATATGATTATTCTCATGGCACTCACTCTCTGATTATTTAACAAGCACCTGACACATCGGAAGTTTGTTTCCAAGAAGTCATTATCCTACTTTAGGAAATATAAATTCTACTATCTTGAATTAAAAATTAAGAAGGGCCAGACATTCACACTCTTGTTGGTGATTAAATTTTTATCTTATGTCACCTGCACTAGCCAACTTGTTCTTGCCTTAAAGCAATAAGCACAAAAGATAGTCAACCTCTGACCTTTTGCCAAGTGTCATAGGTTAATTGGATGTCCAATAAAATTACAATCAAAATTCGCCATTTCGGTACTGGACTCCATACCGGTGCCACACTAGTATAGTATCGGTACAATACGGTACAGAGTTTTTTTGGTATACCATCTGTATTTGATATCGATACCGAACTGGTACGGTATGATATTCTTTGTATTGCTTAGTTTGGACCGGTACGACATACTATGATTATAATATATTTATATTATTATCATCATAACTTTAATATATTCTATTATTAGAATAATCTAGAGTCTAAACCTCTACAAACCTACAACTGGAAGCTGTAGGTTTTGAATGGCAGCAACTATTAACCATCTCATGCGTGCTATACCAATTTAGAGTGATGAGCAACTATGTGATACATTTTCTAAGGAATCGACAAGATGGAAAGTAGTTTTACTAGTAGGATTCAAAAATTAAGAAAAAAAATGGATTGCAACATGAATTTATATTTACATACTTGCTTGCATCTATGTATCCAAAACTGAACTCTAAATTCATAAGAAATACAACTCCGGTAAAATGGTTACTCGATTGCCCTTCCATCGGTACATAAATAAATTAAATTTATTAAATTGTCCTTATATAATCCTTGACCATCAAAGACTACTAGAGTCAACAAGTAAACCCAAGAGTTGGCACTATAATATATGCAATTGATGTATAAAAAAATCAGCATATATTATTAGACTGCCCTTTGATGGTGGCGGCAAAGAATAATTATAGATATGATGCTCCCCTTATGGGGTATGCTCCACAGGTGATGTAAATTGAACCATTTAATAACTAGACTAAAAGGTTCCTTTAGCATCAATAGATGCATGCATGGGATTGCCTAACCCATGCTCATGTAACAACTTGAAGCTCAAAGGATCTTAATCTCCTCGGGCATCTAACCCTTATTCCAACCTGCTTGCATAGTTGCATTCCATGAGAGAGAGAGGGAGAGAGATTTTATCTGCAAGGTTTTTGAAGCAAGTACATCACCTAGGTGGATTCTGCTTGGGTGCCGACCGCACACTTTTTTCTTTTGGACCTGAGAAATTATTCCCTATGCAGCATGCACCACGTGGCCGTGCATGCTACCAATCATAGCCGCTCGTTCCTCTATATCCTATTCATCAAGCATGTATCTCCGTGCACTGCTACAGACATGAGCAGTTATGATTGATGGTATACATGGATACATGGTGCATGCAGTATAGAAAATAATTAACACGAAAGGCATTCCAAAGTCCAGCCCAAAGGCCTCAACATTGTCCACCCATCATTGGACCACCTTATATGCTCTTCCCAATATACACAAACACACATCGCACGGTTCAGGCTACTTGTCTGCTGAAATCATACATCAGACTCCTTTTAATAGCCAACTAGGTTTAGCAATTATTTGGCTTGCTTCACGTTGGAGATTCTGAACACACTATAAACATGGATGAAGACAAGTGAAAGCAATCAGAGAGTTATCTTTGACAAGACTAGCTTGTTTGCTAAAAAGTTTGGCAAACATATGGGGAGGACACTCCTAGCTGCAATAAATTTTGTTGCGAGAATTGGGCAATGACTGAGTGGGCAGGAGCCCACAACCAATACTTTGGCATTTGCATCAGATACAACATCATAAGCATCAATAGCTCCATCTCTTTGATAGTCCTCTATATCATAAATCATTGAGAGATGGAACTCACTTGCATGATTGATATACTAGTCAATTACTTGGAGTGTTTAAATTCAGAAGTACAAATTCTTAATAAAAAAAAGGTGCCGATCTGGCTATTTGGATGAGACATGCATCAAGGGTTGTAAATAACCTTTTGCGTGAATGAATTGTTGACTACACTTGACTTTCTTTGGCACAAGGTTATGCTTACTTTGCCTTTTGCACTTCCATGACATTTAATATAATGAATACGTTTGTAATTTACTTCTTCCCGCATGGAGTGAGAGAAAAGTGCATCAAATAAAAGCAAAAGTGCATTCATCATCTATACTAGATTTTGGCAAATTGAATGCATGCCATTAAATGCTTGAATGGACATATCTTGTATCCTCATGCAATTTAGTTGAGGACTAATATCACAAGTAAACCCTAACTAGAAGATTTATATAATACTTCAAAATCATCAAATTTCTATAGTAGCAAATTTTTTTGGGGTAAATATATTTATTTTTATATTATATAAGTATTTATAGATTCATGTAGTATTTTTTGGTTATATTTTGGAAATATTTTTTGGTACTTTTATTTTCGAAAATTTTTTATAGCAGTAATTTTTTATAGAGAATTCATGAACCAGGCTAAGGGGATCATCCAAGCCATCCCATGGCTTCCCACGTGCATCTCATGTGCTCCTTAACACTCAGACATTTTTCACAATTTCGGTGCAGTCGGACAGGAAACCTGTCCTCCCTACACAACGCCTAATCCCACGTTCTTTCACTACCCGGGAAACAGACGGGTTCTGTCCTTCCCGACGTGTCATCGCGGTGGGCCCCACCATAACTGCAGGCGGGACGCTCCACCACATGCCTCTTAACCTCACCAGCCGGTTACCAAACCCTACTCCAGTTAACGCCCTTTACAGCTGAGATATAAAAAAAGAAGTAAAAAGATAATAAAATTAAGTTATTGTAATTATCCAATAGGACCTCTCACTCTCCAATATTTCCAACCCAATCCGTTTCGTAATCCACATTGCAATCTCACTGTAATCCCCTCGGCTATCGAACCTAACCATGGTTAGAGTTCATTTTATGAAGGATTTAAAAATAGTAGTATGGAGAAAACCTAAAGTAACCGTGTGCAAAATTATTATAAAGGACCTCTCCCTCGCAATCTCAATCATTTCCTTCCATTTCTCTCGTTCTAATCGTAACTCGTACCCCGCTTCCCCACCCCCACCCCCTCCCCTCCCCTCCCCACGCTTCTTTCTCAACCCCGCCTCCAAGAGGGCTGTCGATGCCTTCGTCGTCTCCTCCGTCGCGAATCCTGTCCTTCGAATCGTCTTCGTCGTCGTCGTATTCTTCTTTGGCGTAGTAGGGGAGATCGCCATGGCGGTGAAGAAGGCAGCGGAGTCGTTCTCGAAGGCGTTGGCGGAGGAGGTGCAGCGGTGGGGCGCGATGAAGCCGACGGGAGTGAGCTTGAGGTATATGATGGAGTTCGGGGCCCGGCCGACCGAGAAGAATCTCCTCATCTCGGCCCAGTTCCTCCACAAGGAGCTCCCCATAAGGATCGCGAGGAGGGCCATTGAGCTGGAGAGCCTGCCTTTTGGGTTGTCCGTGAAGCCCGCCGTCTTAAAGGTATATGATATGTTTCATCTCGGTGGATCGATATTTTTTGCTGTTTTTGGGGGGATTTTTTTTGGGAGATATTGGTGTTGAAAGTAGTTGAAGACTTTGGTTTCGGATGAAAGCCTGGATTTCGTTTTTTTTCTTACATTTTTTAAGTAATCTGCGAAGGTTTTTTGAATTTGAGAATGTTCTCTTGTTTTGCAGAAGTTTTATGTGGATTTTTCATGCATGTTTTTTCCCTTTGGATTTGTGACTTCCAAATCCGCCTTTGGTTTTGGAGATGTTTTGATTCATAAAGTTTTCTCTGTTTGATTGTTCTAAGTTATGGTGTTTTTTGGTTGGGGGGCGGGAGGGTTGGGGGGCTATAGATACCTGAAATATAAACTATGGTTGGTGAAGAGCTATACGAACTTATATGGATTAGATAATCTAGCGTGATGTTTGAAAATAAAATATTTCATAGGGTATTCCTTCTGTGCTCTGTTTTGTTGCTGGAAGAAATCTTTGCATTTATGTTCACATGGCTTTTGTCCTGATTTATGTTGATTCTGCAAAATTATATTGTTGCTCTATCAGTATTTGATGTTTTAGAACATTCTGTGCTCATTGATAGACTGCGTTTAGGCAGTTGAGGTGTTTACATTCAACTCTTTTCAGTTTCACTTTCTTTGGTGTGCTTTGGATCTCATCGGTGCTGTCAGCTACTGCTTGTATCAGTGGTTTGATTTGGATTTGATAAAAAATGCGCACTTCTTGAGTAGTAGCTGGTGTCTGGAGGATTTTGGGATCAATTATGCAGTTATGCTTTGGTTGTTGATGCATCAAAATAATGCCTTAAGTTCACCTGATTTGTATCTGAGCTGTATCCTTCAGCCTCACTCGTAACATGGTATTTTGATTGTTAAAGTGTGCAGAGAGAAACCTAAAATATCACTACTTTATAGACATGTTTTGATTGCTACTATATCTAGTTTTCAATTTGCAGATGAATGTATTTTTCCCATACGGTCTTGTCTCGTGTTACTTTCTCCATTGGTCCACTGAATCCTCATAGATTTTGATATTCTTGCTATCAATTTCTGCATGAGTTATATTTTCTTAATTTCAGATATCGTTATAGTCTTCCAGCAATTGGATAAATATGTTGAATATGGTACTGCTATTTTTTATTTTTTAAAGTACAATACATGGTTCTTTATTTTAAGTGTTTTGCTTTGAAACATGTCTTTTGAAAACTAATTGGTCTTGACTTTTTTAAGGTGAGAGATTGGTATGTGGATTCTTTTCGTGATCTTCGATCCTTTCCAGAAATCAAGGACACAAGTGATGAGTTGGCTTTCACTGAAATGATCAAGATGATAAAAGTAAGGCATAATAACGTGGTACCAGCAATGGCTCTAGGTGTACAACAGCTGAAGAAAGATTTGAATCTGAAGGCTGTGCCTACAGATCTGGAAGAAATCCATGAATTTCTTGATCGCTTTTACATGTCGAGAATCGGAATCCGTATGCTTATAGGTCAGTATAACTTTGCTTCCATTTCCCTTTTATATGTGTAGGTGTTTGGTACTTTTGTTTACTCTTATTTGACTAGTTCTCACTCTGATGAAATCTTAGGAGAAGTTTGAGGACGTGCTTTGTAAACATCAATGGGAAACATATGTCAATAATTTACTAAGGAAACCTTGATGTTTGTGAATATTCAGGGCAGCATGTGGGTTTGCATGATCCTGACCCAGCACCTGGCTGTATTGGTCTAATAAACACTAGAATGTCTCCAATGCTGGTGGCCCAAGTAGCTAGTGAGGATGCCCGCAGTATGTGTTTACGGGAATATGGGAGTGCTCCTGAGGTTAACATTTACGGAGATCCAAGTTTCACCTTTCCGTAAGTATTATTTGTTTCTTATCAAATAACCATAATGATTTGTGTTCTTACCTATTGTTACCTCTTTGGGAGCTATGCTAGTGTACTCAGAATGTCACAGTCCAGTCCAGTCGTTTAGGTTTTACTATGTGCCATTCTTTTCCGCCTTTGATAAATTTGCTGAAGAATTTGGTGTGCCAAGTATTCGGAATATGTGGATTTGGAATGGCTAAGAGATCCTTTTGGCATTACCTTAGCATCCATGCATATCTTTCAAGACGGGGATGAATGTGGAAAATGTATGTCTTTTGTCATGCATCAATTTCTATTTTCTGTTTAAAGTGGGAAACAGATGTTTGATTATGTCAACGAATAATTTCTGAATCAAATCCATATCTGTGCAAAAGAACACAATTGATTTTCCGCCGTTGTAAAATGTACAAATTGATTTTTGCTAATGAATTTTCTGCATTATGTGGGCATGTGGCAGGCATGAAATGCATTAACTAATTTGGATTTCTAATTTTTTTTCCACTTAAAAATGCAGATATGTTCCACCACATTTGCATCTCATGGTGTTTGAGTTGGTCAAAAACTCGTTACGTGCAGTTCAAGAACGATTTATGGATTCTGACAAAGTTGCTCCTCCTATCAGAATTATAGTTGCTGATGGAATAGAAGATGTCACGATAAAGGTATGCATCTAATAATTGCTTGTACCT
The DNA here is from genome assembly GCF_009389715.1 of Phoenix dactylifera. Lineage (NCBI taxonomy): Eukaryota > Viridiplantae > Streptophyta > Magnoliopsida > Arecales > Arecaceae > Phoenix > Phoenix dactylifera. The sequence continues at coordinate 25,798,717 of NC_052392.1, read as the reverse complement.
GTAGTTCTTGGCTCTCCACGTAATCAAGCCTGATAATCACAAGATTGGTGGCACAGCTTTAGATGCTCAAGTTTTATTCGAATTTTGAGGTATTTTGCCCTGTTTTAAGTAACATACCTTCCTACCTGTACCTTTAAATATGCTAGTATTTGTAGCATTTCTTTTCATGTTATTTTTTTGGTTAGAGCTCTATAACTTTGCAGATCTAATGCATGAAAAAAGCTGAAATACAAACAAAATTTAATTAGTCTCTTTTTTTTAGTTCCTATCATAGTTTACCTATACTTTATTGTCCTTTTCTCATAATGAATTGTACGCATAGAAGGCAATACTGTGCCTTCACCTACTTTTTCTTGTTGACTGATTTCATGACTAAAGCAGTCTTCACTAATATTTTGTCGTCAAGTTCATGTTTAATCAGAAAGAATTTTTATTTAATTTCTTGATAATTGATCTGTGATGTTCTCTTTTTACTACTTAGTGCATTGGAAAGCATGTAAAAATGGATATTGTTCATTGAACATGCAAAGATCTACTAAAATTCTTGTTCACCATGTTGTTGATTCCCAAAAACAAGTACTTAACCCCTTTTCAGCCCTTTTCTTTTTCCAAGTAATGATAGATATTTTCAAGTGCTTGCACAATCGATGTTGGGTTTAAATTCTACTCTTTTTTTTTTGTGATTGCTGACCTGTGCTTGAATCAACAACCTTTATTTTAATACTACTACTTTTCAATCAATCTCCATACTTCACATAAAACATGTCCACTCTTGCAGCTAAGTCTTGCCACATGGAATATCTGTGTGCTACTCAAGACCAGCTTCATGTCTTCTTTATATAAAACGTGGTTATCAGCTTTGTGCAGCTTAGAGCAATTGATTATCTGAGCATTATGCAGTCATGCTTATAAGTCTTGGATTCTTATAGATTAATTCTCTTCACAGATATCAGATGAAGGGGGTGGCATTCCAAGAAGTGGCCTTCCAAAGATTTTTACTTATCTTTATAGTACTGCTAAAAACCCACTGGATGAAAATTATGGTGGAGTAGATGAAGGGGTTACTATGGCTGGATATGGTTATGGACTTCCAATCAGTCGTCTTTATGCTCGATATTTTGGAGGCGATCTCCAAATTATTTCCATGGAAGGATATGGTGCGTCGATTATCTTGTTAAATTGAATGTTTGCCTTTCCATATTAAATGCTTGTTCAGAACTTTCTTTCTGTTGTCTTCAGTTCCTATGGTTCTCTCAATTTCTTTTTGTCATTTGTGATTCAGCATAAATCTACCTTTGGTAATTAAGATGTCGCATGGGAAGCATGCATAAAACATTATGCATTTAGTGTCAAAACACGCAAAGCTATTAATACGTCATGAGTCATGACTAAGACATTTTGCTTGAATTTACTAATCCACTGAGCTGGAGAGATCCTTAAACATTGGCATAGCATGGTAAAGACAAGACTTGGAGCTGATCAGCACATGCACAGATGCAAAGAAACCTTAGATGCAATTGCATACTCTGACTAGTTTTCCTCTTGTAATTAGTTATCCTTGCATGGGGGGAAGGCCTTCTTCATGATATGGTAAAATATTGAGGAATATGTGTTGCATAGTTATCATATCATAATTTTTCCATATGTTTCTCTAAAATTGGTATCTGCTACAAAGATGGTGATAAGGACACATCCTGAATATATCTCAAAATACTTTTGGTCTGGTGCTCTATGTCTGACACATACAGTAATCAGTACCCCTGCAGCCTGGTTAATGTTGAATATTTCTTGTGAGCGTCTATTTGTCTATAGTGTTTTTTATAGAAATTGGTATCTGATACAACAATTATACATTCTGGATATATCCTGAACATGTGTCGAATATTTTGGGTCTATCAAGTCATGGGCTGAGCCCGGTGGGGTATCCAAGTTCACAGTTGTCTAAACCAAATTTGACCTTTGTCATCATTGTGCCTAAACGAGAGAGAGAAAACAACCCTAGCAAAAAAAAAAGATTAGGAATGTCTAGAACTATACAATTTTTAATAGACCAGATGAGAATTAATTCTTATTATATGTAAGATAGTTATATGTGCAAAAAGATATCTAATCCATTTATCGTCATATCCCTGTCATATTTGTATATCATTTATTCAAAATTTGTTGTTTTGGCATGTTCTAATTGTTTTGTGTCAGTATCCACATCCATGCTTCAAAGCAGAATACCTTCTTTCTTTCAACCAGTTGTCTCAATTTCTTGTAATGCATCATGATCATCTTCAGGACAATATCAGATGTTTCCTCTAGAAACTTGTATTCCGTTCCCACTCTATGAAAAATTTGAACCATCAGATCTTTCCATGAGAAGCTTGCAAAAGCAGCCACCACTCCTCATTGCTTAGTCAGAAAAATGTGGATATCCTCAGTGATCTCTAGGCTAGTGATACGACCCAGTTTACTAGTCGGGGCCATAAGGGTTGGTTTACTAATAGATGAGTTTTAAAATTCTTCTGCAGGGGATTTAGGGTCAGGTGAGGCATTTAGTTAGGGTGAATAGGGCTGAGAAAAAGAACCATGTATGAACTGCAGGAAATCAGATCAGAGATGGCACATAATTGAACCAGTTTGTTCTGACGCTAAGCTAGTGCCTTTTAGGAAAACTTATATATGCTTTCATGTGAACATATCTTAAGCCTTTATTATTTTATATTGTCAATTTATTCTGAAGGATTGGTTAATAGATCACACAAGAACATAGGGCAAATTTGATAATTCAGAAAATATAGAAGGCAGGAAAAATATGGTTTAGTGAGTGAAAATTAAGTGGCTTCTAATAATGGTAGAGATAATTAGAGTAATTTGATCTTGTAGTGTCTAATATAATTCAACTTGAGGTTTTGAATGCCAAGGAATGGGCCTGTCTTGATTTTCCATGGACCGGGATGCCCTGTATACTGACACTATGGATGGTGGATATCTTGCACCATTGCAGTCCATTTCCTGCTCCTATTGTATAGATAACTAGAATATTTTGATCTAGTTTTTTTAATATAATTCAACTCAAGGTTTTTAATACCAGGGGATGGGGCTATCCTGCATCTTTCGTGGAACATGTTATCTTGTGTGCTGACAATCGTGATAGCGGATGTCCCATCCAAGTCCATCTCCCAACTTGTCCCATCTTGACACTTGGGATGGTGGCATGCCCCACCGTTCCACAAATATTTAAAAATTAAAACCTTGATTCAACTAGAACTCAACACATACGATGTATGTGATTGGTTAAAATGAAAGAGCACCTGATGGATGTTTTTGTGCCCTTTATTCATAATTATTTATAACAAGTTTCATAAGTAAGTTTTATATTTTAGCTTATATTTTTTCATTCTATTTTGGCCATTTATTAGAGAGCAAACATTCAGGGTAATTTGTTAAAGGAAGAGTTCTGTTTATACGAGGACAGGGTAGTTTTATAACCAAAGAGAACAAACATTTAGATACTTTGTGTCCACCGGTTTGAGATAATATATGGATTTAGTTTCAGTTTCCAGCATGGACCCTACATTTAACTCAGAAAGCCTTAGTGTTTTTTTTTGTGAATTGTTAGGCTTGGCTTATCCTAGGCAAAGCATACAAAGCCTCAGAGTCCGAAAATGCACACGCTGGACTTTGGGGCTTTCCCATTATATATAACTAGTATTCAGAGTGTGCCATCCATTTGCCCTTCTGGAAAAGAAGAAAAAAATGGCAGAAGGAAAACTATGGGCGAGTCGACTTTCTGCCACACTGGATTGAAAGTATACTCTCTCAGGTGGGGCATGGTATGGATGGTTCTCAAAAAGAGGTGTCTATGCCTTATTGCTTAAGTTTTTTTTTTATTTTTTTTTACTAGTGGAGTCGAAGCATGGTGCACCCATAGTTGAGGGAATTTGGGGTGGAGATAAACCACTTATTTCAATTATATGGTAGTATAGGTTATAGTTAACATAATCATAGTCCTAGCCATTAACTATTTTCCATAGGACTCAGAGTCAGCTATATATTCCTTATCCACCGGTTATTCACATAACAAGTTACTTCAAAATTTTCCAAATTTGTTTGCACCAAGGTCGGAGGAACCGGTACCGGACCTCGTACCAATTTTTCGGCAGAACGGCTTGGTACGGGCCCTCGCCGTGCTGTGCTGGGCCCGTACCGACACAGAGGAACAGACGGGAAAGAGGGAGAACGAGAGAGGAAAAGAGAGAGAGTGGGGAAGGGAGGGATGTTGGCTGAGGGCTGGCGGAGCCCAGCAAAGCCCGACGGAGGCCTCGAGGGGGCCGGCGCCGGGGAAGAAGGGCCGCTTAAGCGGTCGACTCCTGTTTCGACCCTTCTCAGAAATCGTTTGCCGACTTCATTTACGAATCGCGAAATTTTTTAAGCGGCCCTTCTTTTCCGGCGTCGGCCCCCTCGTAGGCTCCGTTGGCCCTTAGCCGGCATCCTCTCTCTCTCTCCCTCTCCCTTCCTCCCCCGCTTGCTCTCTCTTTCCTTCTTCTTTGGCTTTGAGAACGCGGCCCATTCTCGAAGCCGGAACCGTACCAGTCCACTGGTACGGTTCAAAACGGGCGAAACTGGCCGGTTCGGGTTGGTTCCGCCAACGTTGGTTTGCACAAATTTCATCAATTCTAGTATAGATCATCCACTCTTTTTATACACCCATAAGACATGTTTAAGCACCTCTCTAGAATGTCCTATTAGAATTTTTTTTAAGGACATGCCTATGTCATCGTAATATATTTATTCCTCTCTTCAATCCTTGCAGTTTAATTGCACATCCATATTTAATTATGAAAATTTATCTACTTTGCAACAATGAGCTTTGACAATAAGTGCAAATTTGCCATGTACTTTGCAATCTCGTATAATGCTAATATCTGCTATTATTTGTTTAACGTAATTGCGATTGTTGGGGTGGCATTTATGAATTTCTAGTTATCTTAGATAAGTACTAAGTTTTGCCTTAGCTATTTTATTTTTATACTTGAGTTAGATGATCTAAATGATGGTATTCGAGGTGAGGATATGTTTTGGATATGCTGTTAGTCGATGAGGTGAGAAAGAGACTGAAAGCTAAAATTGGAGTGATGGAGTGAAGTTGAATGAGAAAGTATCGAGTGGACTGTGATGGTTCTGGTTTTTTTCTAGGTGAATACAATCATAATTTTTCTTATTGTGAAGATGGACTTTCGGTTCCATTTGTTTGACTAAGGCCCTCAAGATGAGGTTTTTCAAGGATTTCCAAATCAAGCCTTTTTTTATTATTAAGTGCCAAGCAGGCTAGAGATTAATAAAGTTAGAAAACACAGAAGATCACTTTGTTTTGGACTTTGGAACTTTCTATTAGATTATTTATATGTTCTTAACTATATGTAGAAACATTTATGGTTATCCCAATAATGTTAAACGACCTTGTGCTCCTTTTGCTTTGCATATGTGCTAAAGCCTGGTTTTATTAGGATTTCTAGACTTTGAAGGATAAGTGACAATATCTGGTTGTAGTCTCCTGTCTTGTCTAATCCATCTATCTGAAGTCATTGCACTTCAATTATGCTTTTCCAGTTGTTGTTTGATTTACCAGCATCAATATTCGAATACCTGCATTTTCGTGCATCAACTGATATGCTGTTTAGTAGTTTGAACTAACTTGAATGGTCAGTAAACCTCAACTTCTTTTGTACTGTATGACATGTCTTGTTCTGGCACACCAAATGACACTAAATACACAATCATGCTAATTAGTCCTTCTCATCCTAAAGCAGAATAACAGTTTTTGCTTATAAAAAGAATGACCACTGATAAATAAGTATTTCTATTGTTTCATACTGTTAGTAGTTCTTTAACATACTATACCCATACTTTTGCGAGGCCTCCTACATTTTTAACCCAAGTTTTTTAAAAGCTGAGATCTCGGTCATCTCGTTGGGTAATGAAGAGTCAAATTATCTCATCTGAGATCAGGTGGTTGGAAAATTTGGAAAGGTCTGAGATTTTTTGGGATTTTAGAAAATATATTAAAATCAAGATATCAAAATTTCGGCCAATATGTAAATCCAAAATAAATAACTATTTTTAGAAAATGAAGGATATAAAGAAAATCCAATGAAGGAAATAGAAAAAGTGATTGGAAAACATTGGCCAGTGTGTCGATAGCCAGTCAGCCAATATCTTGGGATTTATGGCTCTATATATTGTATAGCCAAGGGGGCCAACAATTAAACTGAGTTTTGGGGTACCCTTGCTTCAACCATGAATAGCCTTAGTTCCATGCACATGCACTTGCTCCTTGTTCACTTTACTTGGCTCAGCTATTTGGTTGTTGGAGCACTTTGAATCTTCTGTTTTCCTTCTTAGAACCAAATAATAATTCTTTTATATAGGTAAAAGTACCAGTATTGGCAATTATGCCTGTAGGCTGGCGGTACGATACGGTATGGTACGATATCGTGCCATGCCATTCCACTGCATATTGACAAAACAAAACCAGTGAGAGAGGAGAAGGAGAAGGAGAGATAGGAAAAGATGGAGGGAGAAGGAGAGGGAGGGGGAGGGAGGGGGAGAGGGAGGGGGAGGGAGCGGGAGGAAGGGAGGGGGAGAGAGAGGAGAGGGCGGCGGATGGAGGGGCGGAGAGAGAGAGAGAGAGGGCTTTCGAGGCCCCCTCTCCTCTGAAGCACTGTAACAGGGGCAGTGCCCCTCTTTTGAAATGAAACAAGTGCTTCGGCTGCTTTTTTTTTTTTTTTCTTCGAAAGCTATCTCTGTCTCTCTTACTCTCTCCCTCTCCCTCCGTTGCCCCCTCTCCCTCCCTCCTTTCCTCTCTCTCCTCTCTCACCGGTTTCTCAAACTAAGGGGCGGAATCGTACTGGTCTGCCTTCGGCATGGCTCGGTACGCCCCGAATCTGGTGGTTTGGAGTGATACAGCCTTCCATAGAACTCATGATTATTGCAGACTGAACTAAGTGTTACTATAAGTCTATGTTTTCTGTATTCCATGCTACCCTAGCTAGAATGTTGTGATATAAAAAGGACACTTATCATCATAACTACTCTCTCAATATCTGGATTTGTCTTGTGCCGTGAACTAAAAAATAAATGTTGGCTTTGTTGTTTATAGTCAAACCAAACAAGTCAGTTGTCAGCACATGCTATGCCATAGTTTGACATATACACTAGTACATACACATGGATGTATAATATAGACACAATTTGATATCGCATTAACACAATCTTCAATAATATTTTAGTGTGTGAAAATACTGATCTATATCTTGGTTTTATAAACCTGAGTTATTTATTATAATTTTAAAGTGCACTAATTAGTGAGAAAGAAATGCCACATTAAAAAAGACATTTGGATGGCCTGAATGGCGAAATGCCTCAAAATATCCTTCCCTAAAGAAACCCCTTGAGCCTATAACATCTGTGCTCTCCATTCCCGGAATGGTATGAAATTCTCTAGCAAAAAGATCCTTTTCGTAATCCAATTGAAGACCCTTCCTATTTAATCCCAGGTAGTTATCATTTGTAAATTCTCACCTCATTTCAATCAAACCGCATAACCAATCTTTATGGATCATCTTGGCGAACAAATGCTAATCTTTCTTATAATCCTTTCGGTTTGTTCTTGCATATCTCTACCGGTTTTAAAAATGAGTCCCGCGGGTGCATATAATTCAGAAGAATATGTGAGTGATTCATACACAGCATCTCTTTCTTTGACCAATTACGCTTTTTCAACATCCACTCCTGACCAATCCTGGTCTTTGATGAGCATGTTGAATTTTTTTCAATTTCTTTCCAATTCCCACATTTATTGGCCTATGTGTTTGCTTCAGAATCTATACCGACCTCATTTGATTCCTGCAGATCCCTTACCCTTAAGCTTCAGTACAAGACTCCCGAAATTCACATGCCTGTACTTGAGAAGTAGGATGTTTAGACAAGATACAACTCATTGGATTGTCCATTCCTACCCAGTATCTGATACATCAATGAATGTTCTAGCTTTTTTGCCTATTGGAGTTAAATACTCTAATCCTTGTGGCCTCTTTTTGGGCTCTCACTTAATGTTGCTTTGGATCACTTTTAGTGTTGACTTAATTTAGCTTGTCTTGCCCATTCATGGAAAAATAGGAATAATTACCAAAAAATGGAAAAAAGAAAAAGAAAGTAAGAGGAAAGCTTTTAGTTATCTTGTAATGACTTCGATTGTTTCTAACTTACTGAAGGTTTCTCCTCTATTATAATCACCACCACAGGTCATAATGTCATATTCTTAAATGTTTAAAATCTCCAATATACATTCCTTGTTTGTTGTTCACAATTGTGGTGGACATTTAGGAGTTCAATGGCATCACTGGCAGTTTCTTCCTTTCTATTATTTTTCATTTATTCCTTTAGTGTTTTAGTGAGAGCATTCATGTCTCTTCTGGAACTCGAAAAGTAGTAGCTGAGTTTATCGTGTTTCTCAAATTGCATCATTAGTTCATTACACCTGTTTCTGTTCCTTGCCAAGGTAAAGGTGGTTGTCATATGCTCAGACAATGGTGTTGAAATGATGCAGTCTTGTTATCTAAAACATCATTCTAGGTTTTAGATTAACTAGACCATGGATGGTCTTGTCATACCTCTATTTAATGCTCATTTGTGCTGGGTCAACTATTATTTTTCATTTGTTTGTAGATGTCATTATTAAAGGCAAAAATTAAATGGAGTCTCCAATTTGTTTTACACTAAGCATGCTTAATGGATATTATAGTTGATTTATTAGGCTAATGAACAGTAAATTTATGCAGGCATAACTTTTTCTTTTGTGCAGCAAGGTTTCTTTCCCTTGTTTCTTATGTGCTCTATTTCCTTTTGGAAATTTTATGGTGTTTGGCATTGGATTCCAGGATCTTTAGGAATCAAAATGCAACTTCAATATTTATTCGAAATTGGAAGAAGGCTGATATACTCTCTCTCTCTCTCTCTCTCTCCCCAATGTGGGAACATAGTGGTCTTCTCTTTGTTCTTTTCCTTTGGATATAGGCCTATAACAGATGTGCATAAAATACCTCTACATTTTTTTTCATTTTTTTCTCGATCCATTTGACACATGTAGTTCATCTAATTTTATATACGCATCTATATGTTAACTGCTTACCATTTGATATAGGAATAATCACACAAAAAATCCTAAACTATTTGAAGGTTTTCAATTTTCTTCTGAACTTTAATTTAGTGCAATCAGGTCATCAAATGTCTAAATTCTTTCAATCCGGACTGCTAAGAATTCTGTCTGGCTGCAGCAACGGAATTGTCACGTGATGTCATAAGACCTGCTTGTATGGTAGAAGAGGAGACCTGCTTATACACGACAGCCAGACAGAATTTATAGCCATGGTCCAAATTGAACGAATCGATGATCTAATTGCACTAAATTAAAGTTTAGGAGGAAATTGAAAACCTTTAATTAGTTCAGGATTTTTTGCATGATTTTTCCTTTGATATACGAACCTTTGTTTTGCTGAGTTCCAATTGCTTCCGGTTGTTTGTGCTGAGATTCTGATTCCTTATTTGTTACTTTTGCAGGAACTGATGCTTACCTTCACTTGTCCCGACTAGGAGATTCACAGGAGCCCCTTCCATAACGCTATACCTGATTCTAATCATGCCCATGAGAAAGCTTCATTCTTACATTGGGTGGGTGGGAAGTTGGTAATTTGCTTTGTTACTAAAAAGGCCTTGCAGCTGATTCACATATGTTTCGAAAATCAGCAGCATCCAATTTGAATACTTGTTCACCCTTTCTCATCTACTGAATTTCACGACATTGATTTTCTTTCGAGTAGAGCAAAAGGACCAGAGAAAAAGAAAGAACTGCTGTAAATATATTTTCAATTCATGCTGGAAGTTTCAGTTGCTGGCATTGCCCATGAAAGTCCATCCATAATGATGCCTCCTTGGAAGTTGGAAGTGTATTGCCGTGATTAATTCATTAGTATGCTAGAATTGTGGATGAGTTCATGGGAGCTCATTTGATGGTTGGAATTCTGCAAAGCTAATGGGGAAGATATATGGCATCTACCACAGCATTAACCTAATACTAGTTCTCAAAAAAAAAAAGAAAAAGAAACATTAATTGAATACGAAGAAACGCTAGTCTTATTTCCAGTTATTGGAGCTTTGTGAGTCCTAGGCCACCTGTCAAAGAATATCATGATTGGTTTTTTCATATGGGTGCTCTTGTATAAGTATCGTTTTAAAATTTATATTTATTTTTGTATTTTCATAAAATACTATTTTTGCATAGGTACGGTTTTTCTAATATCATTAATAAAACTCATATTTATTTTAATTAAAAATAAAATAAAATTTTGAAAATATTTTTTAGTTTTTCATCACGATCGTCTATAAATATTTTAGATGGCGTGAGTATATAAATACAAAAATAAAGATAAAAAAAAGTAAAACAGTACAATAAGTGTTTTAAGAGGCTTAGATGTAAATATTAATTTTAAAAAGGTATTTATATAAAATTTGATATTTAAAAGTGTATTTATATAAAAAAATTGAAACTAATAGTTTTCTTAAACGTTAAAATTCTGTTCATACGAAAACTAGGTGGTGCAATGGCAAAAATAGAGGATATAGTCGGAGGTATGAGTGGACAGGTGTGGGCATCTATTCGTATGTGATCCAAACAAAATATTCAAATAGGTGGTTGGCATTTGATAGCTCAGTTTTTGACGGTTTTGATCCAATAATTGTTCTTAGAAGATACGAACCATGGCTGCTCTTCCTATAGCCCAATCCCACGACACTAGATTTATGCACCGAAGGGCATAGAAAAGTAAGGGGCAGGACCAGGTTGATTGGCTGGCTCCCAAGAGGCTGCCATTAGAGGATGTTGACCCTGGGGGTGGCAATAAGTTATTTAATTACTTTGGAGTTGTTGTGGTTGGTCGGAAAGCTGGTGGATGAACATGAATCGACTTTTCCATGGACTTTTTAGCATCTTTTTCTTTTTTATCTTCTTTTTTCTGGTATAAATATCTTTTTCTTCTTAATGCACATCTTTTGCATTATGGCCAATATATCTATCAAGAACCGTATATATATGTATATATATATGTATATATATATGTATATATATGTATATGTATATGTATGTATATGTATATATGTATATGTATGTATATGTATATATGTATATGTATGTATATGTATATATATGTATATATATGTATATATATATATATATATATATATATATATATACATATATATATATATATATATATATATATAGTGTTTAAATAGGAAATATTCTGGGGCAGATCTCTTTTTTGCGATTGAATTTTTTTATAATTAAAAAAGTGTGGTCATGCTTTTATTCAAAACAGAGCCTCTCTCTCTTGCTCTGTAACAACCCAGGACCTCACCCAAAATGGCTAGCCGGAAGGTATTATTTGGGTTCCTTGATCCTGTATAAGTACCCAAGATCTACCCAGCGAATAACCGATGTGGGACTAAACACACGCCCGCACGGGTCCTCACATACTCCTCCCGTTCAAGCTCTGACGTCCTCGTCAGGCTAAGGGTTCATATCTATTTAAATCTAATCACAAACATCACGATTGGCCCATGGTCAGACCCAATGGATCCATGCTGCAGTGTCCCCTAGTCCACATAGGTTATGGGCCGGGTCCGCTCTGATACCATTTGTAACAACCCAGGACCTCACCCAAAATGGCTAGCCGGAAGGTATTATTTGGGTTCCTTGATCCTGTATAAGTACCCAAGATCTACCCAGCGAATAACCAATGTGAGACTAAACACACGTCCGCACGGGTCCTCACACTCTATGTCTCTCTCTGGCTTGAATTCTCCTCCTCCCCTTTCCATCAACAAGTAACATGCATCACCTCAAGATTAATAAGATAACATCCGGATAATATTGTTTGAGTTCTCTAAACAATCACATGCCTTTTATGTGCTAAGTAGTATTACTTTACTAACAAGTAATGTAAAAGACTTGAAATCTTTTCATGTGAGGCTAGGCCCCATGACTCTGACTCTCAATCCAATCTACTCGAAAATATTTCCACCCTTTTAATACCCAAAGTTAAAATACCTCCACTTATCCGATGACCACACTGTTTCACTTCACTACCCATTTCCAATTTTCAGTATTTGTTTCTGGAAACATATGAAGCTGCATAGAAACAGTACCTGTTAATCCCATTTTTATTTCAGTTTTTTTGAAAAATTTTCAGTTGCTAGGAATTATGGAATTTAAATTTTGACTTTCAAACAAATTTCATAGCTTGGCTCGCTGAAGCTTAGGTTGACTCAGTTTACCAGAGCTGAGCTGGAGCAGGTTGATTATAAGTTGAGCCAATCCCATGCAACCTAGTGAAGCTTAAATGCAATGGTGAAGATCGCCCCTACTAGAACACTACCAAATCGTCATTGTCGTTAATTGTTAACTACCGTCATCACTGTCTCCACCACCATCATCTTTAACACAACCTAAGTGATTACCAAGCAAATTGTGGATTCAGTTTTCACAAGAAAAAGATTTTAAGTTTTTTTTTTATGAAAAGTGAAAAATAGAAGTGATGCAAAACACAGCCCATTTGATTTCTGTGAATGTCCTCCTTCCATAATTTTCTTCTTTTTTAAGAAGATAATTAATTACCTTCTCTTTTATATTTGTTTTTGTTTTGGCAAGGATTGAAGAAAAAGACAGGGAAGAGTAAATATAAAACAGTAATTCTAGGGGCCCGTTTCATGCACAAGAAGAGTTCTCGTGCCTCAGTTGCAAGAGAATTGGTGTAACATGTGGGATTAATGCAATTCAAGGTGCGTGTTTGATTATGAAGCTGTCAAACCATTACTAATAGATCCAAGAAAAATTCTTATGAGTATAACATATGCTTCAAAACATTTTTGCATTTTGTAAAATAGAAGATGATTATGAAAAGAAAACAATTCTTTTGCGTATAGACTACAGATGCATCCAGAGAGGTCAACAATATTCTCATGAAGGGTTCGAGAAATAAAGGGAAAAAAAACAAAGATGTTATTTGGAATCACTTTTAATATTTAGATTTTAGAATAAAAAATAAAAATTTTGTTTCCTTTTTTCAAATTTTTAAAAAATATAAGGATGCATGATATAATCAATATTTGTAAAAATAAATATGATGATGGTGGCAGAGGCAATGAAGTGAAGACCATGGAGGTAATACTAGTTTTAATAGCAGGGGGCATCAGGGATATGGTGGAGGTCGCGATAATGGATGCAGCGACGGCAAGGGTGCTGGCGATGCGATGTTGGATATTATCATTTAGGATGTTTCACAACACCCTAATTTTGTTATTTTTATCTATTTGAAACTAGTCATTTTATGCCTTTGTCCATTGGAATTTTTATCGATGGATATCTGAATGGCTATTATCATTAGGCTAAACAGCCGCTATTTTTGACCGGTTGACCAAACTAACCACCGTGACGTATGGTTGGTGAGGGAGGGGGTGCTCTTTTGAGCTATGCATGTATATTGTGAGGCCAACGGGGCGGTGGACTGGGTGGCGGCGTATATTGCGGGCCACTCAGGAGGCACCCTATGGGTTGGTGAGAACAATTTGCCCGGTGCATTCCGGGACCTTTTGTATGCAGACTCTTTTAGATGTATTCGTATCCGTATAGTATGAAATACCTACTCTAGCGCAGCCAAAAAAAAAAAAAAAAAAAAAAAAAAAACTACCCGTGAAAGATTGTTTATAAATATATGACTTTTCTTCTCATTCACATATATGTTTCATTTTTGAAAAAGTTCTTTCTGTTTCCTCTTCACTTCTTTACAAGAGGGCCATCTATTTTTCTCTTCCTTTTTTCTGAAAAATATCACCACATCTTCTTGCTTGAGGTAAGGGACAACTAGAAGCAATTCATTCAAGTCTTTGTAGCTGAGAGCGTGTTCTTGCAAAGGTGCTTCTTTAGTTGAATCTTGGAGGGTAGACGCATTGGGACCCTTCACGCCGTCATTGATTCTGTAGAACATGAAATCTACCTTTAAGGACACTGCCATACACATGCCTTTAGAGCTAAGTTTTTCTTACTGAATTTATTCTTTTTTATTTATTTATTTTTTATTATTTGTGTTTGTTATAAGAATGTATATTCATATCTTAAATTTCCAACATTCTTAAAGCTAGATCTAATTTACATTCTTAAGAATTTAAATGATGGATCTTTAATTTTTCAAGAAGCTATAACTTCTATTGATATACCATTTTGGAAAGAGGGTATTAATAATGAAATTGAATCAATTATATCTAACCATATTTGGGAACTAGTTGATTTGCCTCCTAAAACAAAGCTAATTGGGTATAAATGGATCTTTAAAAAGACATTAAAATTAGATGGCTCTATTGATAAATACAACACACGCTTGGTTGCTAAAGGTTATAAACAAAAGGAAAATATTGATTATTTTGATACTTACTCACCAATTTATAGAATTACATCTATTAGTATTTTGTTTAGCATTGTATCTATTTACAAACTTAGTGTATCAAATGGGTGTTAAAATTATATTTCTTAAAGATCAAATTGAAGAAAAAATTTATATAAAACAACCTGAGAGATGTGTAGTCTCTGAACACAAGCATAAAGTATGTAATTAGTGAAATCATTATATAGTTTAAAATAAGCTCCTAAATAATGGCATGAAAAATTTAATAATATTATGCTCTCTAATGGATACGTGATGAATAATGCTAATAAATGCATATATAATGAATCTATTGATAATATTAGTGTTATTATCTGCTTGAATGTTGATGACTTGTTGAATACTGATCTTTCATACAACACCGGTAATGTAATTAATACAAAGAAATGTATTGCATCAAACTTTGATATGAAAGATATAGATGAAGCTAACATAATTCCTGCCATAAGGATTCAGAGGAAAAATGATTGTATTATTTTGTCACAATCAAATTATGTTGAGAAAATACTTAAAAAATTTGATTACTTTGACTGTAAATGTATATCTTCTCCTCATGATGCTAAGGTCAATTTGATAAAAAATCTTGGTGATAGTATATCACCAATTGAATATGCACAGATCATTGGTAGTTTGATATTTTTAATGAACTCTACTCATTCTAATATTGCATATATTGTAGGTAGGCTCAATAGATAACACAGTAGTGATCATTGGATTGCATTATCTAGAGTACTAAAATATCTTAGAGGAAATATGCATTATAGATTGTCATATTGAGGATTTCTAGCTGTATAAGAAGGTTGTATCGATGCCAACTGGGTTTCAGATTCTAATAAACTGAAGCCAACAAGTGGCTATGTGTTTACTTTAAAAGGTGATGTAGTGTCCTAAAAATTATTCAAGTAGACTATTATTACGAGGTCTACCACGGAATATGAATTCATTGCCTTAGAGAAGGCAAGGTTTGAAGCGGATGGCTTAGACACTTGTTGGTGAATATTCTTCTATGGAAAGGATCAGTGACATCTGTGTGTTTACATTATGATTGTCAAGCTGCCATAGCTTGAGCTAAAATCAAAATTTATAATGGAAAAAATAGACATTAGATTGAGACATAATATTGTGAGGTAGTTAATTAGAGAATAGTGTCGTGTCCATGGACTTTGCGAGGTCAAAAAAAAACCTAGCCAATCCCCTGACAAGACAGTTAAAGAGCTGCTGAGCAAGACATCGAGGAGGGTGGGACTAATGCTTATTATAAAAATGATGCGTTGGATGCCCAGTCCTCTGTGATTGGAGATCCCATGAAGAATGTTTAATAGGATGAATGAAATCATACCACATCTTATGGAGCACTATCGCTTATTTTCTATCTATCGTCATATAAGATGACTAGTAAATAGTCTCTCTCTGTGGTGCACAATAGTGCTAATATAGTGAGTATAAGCCTATAAGGTTGAGCATGGTACTCTTAGTGGGTCCATAGACCTTAATTTGGGAAGGGTGTTAATTGCAGTACACTCTTGATGAATGCCATCTATATGAGTGTAGGAGTAAGGCCTCTCCATATGAGGCATAGACAGGTCTCTAGAGCACTCACCAGTATCCAGGTAGGTGCATCACCATAACAACGCCAACCCATTGGAAGTTGCTCTAGTTAGGGAAAGTTATGTGGATAACAAGTTTGGCCTCATCACACTAAAGAAATTTGGTTAAATGAGCATAGCTGCACCATGTCTATGTGATCCTAAGTTTTCAATGGCAATCTCCCATACACGAGAAAGTTACGAGGTACTATTGCTATGTATAACTTTCTCGTGTCCCTTGCCAAATTAGGAAAGTGTTTTGAAACATATGGGAGATTGTTGGATATTATCATTTTGGGTGCTTCAAAACATCCCAACTTTCTTATTTTTATCCATTTAAAACTTGCCTTTGTCCATTAGACTTTGTACTGTTGGATATTGGAACGGGTTCTAGCTAGTGTTGGACTGAATGGTTGCAACCTTTGACTGGTTGACTAGAGGAGCCATAAAGGACTCTATAAATATTAACTTCCCTTTTCATTCAAACACATGCATGTTTCTATTTCTTTTTTGACAAAGTTCTTTCTGTTTCCTCTTCTCTTCTTTGTAAAAAAGACCTCAGATTTTCTCTTCCATTTTTCTGCAAAAAAAACCACTACATCTTCATTCTTAAGATAAAGGAGCAACTAGAAGTAATTCAATTGAACATTTGTAGTTGGGAGCATGTTTTTATAAAGATATTGCTATAGTTGAATCCTAAAAGGTAAACGTGTTAGGACCACCGTTCCCGCTAAGTCATTAATTTCGAAGAACACGAAATCTACCTCTAAGAACAAAGGCCATCTACGTTCCTTTATAACTAAGTTTTTCTTACTTAATTTTTATTTGTTTATTTATTTTTTTTGATTATTTATATTTGTTATAAGGATTAGCATCCAGATTAAATTTCCAACATGCAATAGAAGCGACAACGATAGCGGCAATAGTATGATAGAAGTGGCGATGGTTGGAAGGGTTGTGGTGAAGTGGCTATGGCGATTGGTGCCAGTAATATGGTAGAGATGGTAACAATTGTTGTCGCGGTGTGGTAGTAACAACGATGGTGATAGAGGCGATGACAGCAATAGCAGCGACAAATGCAACAACAGTGAAAATGGTGCTCGTAGTGGTGGTAAAAAAAAAAAAAAATTTATTTTTGAAAATATTAAAGCAAGAATTTCACACTTTCATTTTTATAAAAATAATAAAATAATTCTAAAATAGAAAAATAATAGTACTAAATATATTTTGTCTCGGTTTCTTATAAGATTTTATTTTTAAAAATAAAATTAAAAAATAAAAGCAATGTCTAACTGATTAAGTGAACTTAAATTGGTGGAGTTTTATTAAATTTATTTGAAAAAGCTTTAGTAAGGGGTTGATGGCCATTAGAGTTACTAGTCGATGGTTCACTCGTGGAAATCGTATCAACCGAGGTCTAGTTTTTAAGAATAAGAATCATTGCCTGCACCATGCATACGTAATGAATGCCAAAGAAAAGGTACAATGCGAGAGCCTTAGAGTAGAACTTCATAGGTCTGAGGCTTGCATCCTCCAGAACCCGCATGCTACTTTCCTTTTCTTGTGGTCTAGTGGAAAAATCACAGCCACTTCGAACTTCCTTACGTCACGAATGTCAAGTACTATAGAAGATGTTACCAAAACCTTGCAATATCTCTTCATTCGTCCATCTTTTTGACTCCATCACTTAATATTTTATCTTTAGCAGGAATGGAGGGAGAGTTGGCCAAAAGGGCCAAGTCCTGAGTTACATCAATTTGACCATTAGTCTAGAGAAAGAGATGCCATGATCTATCCGCTTTAACTTTTCCGCCTACCCAAAAAAAGGTGCACCATAGGAAAGTTATTCAGTAAAAGTAGGTCGGATCAACATAAGAAATATACTAATTAAGCAACCAATTTATTGGGCTATTAGCTTTGTTAAAGAGAGAAAAAAAAGTACTAATAATTTTGCTCCACGATCCTTTTAAAATGCTGTTATCACCTTTTTGTTGCTTTAATTTTGAGAGCCATGATATCCAACATAGCCTCTCTTTACAATTTTTATAGGGGATATTTGGTATGAGATGGTAACCCCGAGAACAGGGTTATAAGAGTGAGTGTGATGAGATAACTGTATTTGGTTACATTATGGTAATTTTATATGGCAGTGATTCCAAATTATTCTCGTTCCTCAAATTACTATCCGACTTGGTGTTGGAAAATCTATTCTGGAGTATAGGTATCTAAGATCACACTAGGGTGACGATCTTAGGCTAATATTTAGAAATAAAAATGTCCCACGCTGGTTTCAACTAGGGTGTTTACTGCAGTACTCCTTAAGTCCTTTCACCGTTGGTTTTTTTCTACCCACCCGATTCAACGTACGTGGATGGTGTTGATTGACCCACCGGCAACGATTTTGCACATTGCTGGTGAGGTAAACACTCCGAACTTCAGGGCATTTTGGAATTGGAAGCAAAGGCGAGTGCAGTAAACGTCGAGTTTTAGGACCTTTTTGGAACCTCAGTTCCAATGCCTTGGCGTAGGTGGTGGGCGGCAGCGGCGGTGCACCAAGAGAGGAGAGAGGAGGAGGAAGAGGTCAGGATCAGGGTTGTAGGTGAGATCCGAGGAGGAGGAAGAGGGCGCCGTCGGGGTTCCACCACATAATCTCCACCTCCACCCCTCACTGGCTGGCATGCGGCTGCTTCAACTCCAGCGGCCACCCTCCCCCGACTCCTTTCCCTCCTCGTCCTCCTCCTGTGCCACCACTGTCTCCACCCCGACCTCCAACCCGCTCCCCACCATGTAATCTCCCCCTCCGCCCCGCTCATGACGTACGACCGCTTCAACTCCGGTAGCATTCTGCCTCCTCCACCTCTTGCCATGCGCCACCACCCCCTCCACCCCTTGCAAGTTCCACGTACATGCCGGCCTTCATTGTCGTCATGGACGACCGTTCCCTCTTTGCCATGGTCACCATGGTCAAGGGCACCGATGCCTCCTCTCGCTCGTCTCCTCCTCCGCCATCTCCACTCCCTTCTCCCCTCCCTCTCTATTGGCACTACCGCCGCTGCCCACCGCCACCGTCTACGTCTCCGAGGAAAAAGGGAGGCTGGGAACAGAAGGGATAAGAGCCAGCTTTCCTCTAACGCAGTAAAATATTTTTTAAAAAAGATAATAAAAAGTGGGGAGGATGGTAACCTCTCGCCGATCTGCTCCAAACATGTTAAGAACAGCACATCCTAAAAATCTGAATTTTTATAAAATATCATAAAGGATTACCATATATTATATTATATTATATTAATATTACATAAATATTAATAATATATACTTTATTATATTATATTATTAATTATGTTGTTATTATATTATTAATCAGTCATATTTTAAATTATAATATAAATATATTATTGTACTTTATATTTGTATTATAAAATTATTTAATATATTACCTCCATTTGCCTTATTTTTTAATTCAATAAATATCATTATTAAAATAATAATATATTATAAGTATAAATAAAAATATTAATTATATAATAATAATTAATATAATTTTATAGGATTACTAATTTATAAAATTTAAAAATATTTTTTTATAAAATATGTTCAAGGTAGTTTTAGTATTATATGGTTAATGATCTTTGATTCCTATAGAATACCAAATAGATTATATATGGATATCTGGAGATCTTTCATGATCGGAATATAGCATACTAAATATGATGATCTTAAATTGTTAGGGATCGGCTTACCTCGGAATAAGGATCACCACTAATTTAGATTACCTTAGTGATCCTATTTGGGTTTCTTTACACCACATCTAGACCGATGATCTGATTTCAAAAAGGAGATAATAGACCGATGGTGCAAGTCGAAACATCAATTACCAAAGGTACAAGCCTATATACCAAGGGTGTAGGCCAAGTAATTAATTTTCGAAGGAGGTAAGAGCTATCGACCTAAGACGAGGCAATTAATAAGAGGGGTCTAAGAATGGTGGTTGGTTAGTAGGAGCTACTACCCATGATGCGGAAGGGATAGGCACTCTACCCAAGAAGTGAGAAGAGTGGTAGCACTACTCACCATGCATGGCAATAGTGGCAAAATTAGCCAACCATGTACCTATGGCAGATAAAATGTTTCTCTAATTGCCACGTCATGAAAATGCCGAGATCCTTAAGACATCTTTCTCTTAGACTTCGGCTCACCAAAAGGATAAGGCCAAACGCTATCCTATGGACTTTTTAGGATTTACAAAGCGAGGTAAAGAGGACGTTAATAGACAAGTGGATGCAGGAGCAAATCTAACCGAACATGTAATTAATGATGCTTCGATCAACATTAAGCCGATATTCGAGCCTAAGATGGGCTTTGGCCATCCTAATCTACAGATTGTTGTTAGGAAAAATGTCGGTGAAATCATGCTAACACCGGTTAGGAGAAATGTCGGTGAAATCATGCTGGCACTAGTCCCTTTTACCAAAGTCAGACTTTTCCTAGCGACAACAGATAGAGGATAACAGTTCAACCAGCTTGCAGTGAAGCCTGCCCGTATTTCGAGAGCTGGAGGGCAACCACAATGAGAGTACCACCACCTTCTCTTCATTAGAAGCCATCTATATGCCAGAGGGACATCGACTATATTATTGGACACCTTTTCCTCCAAATCAGCCATATCCACCATACCCACGTAATTGGGGGCAAGCATGGTGATGAGTTTTACCTACACCAAATCCTCCATGGTATTTACACGTTGCTTACGTTTGAGTCTTGCCTCCACTAGATCCTTTATAGCTTGTACCTGTTGCTCAAGTTTATTTTTCTAAGAGGTGAACCTATCAACCTCCTTACCAAAGAAAATGACGGGTCTATAAGATCTTGGTCAATATTTCTTTCAAATCGGCCAAGTTGGATAACTACTAAGTCCAAAATTAAGCCAATGAATGTGGTACCAGATACATCCTAGCATCCTCCTAATCGTCAACTAATGGGATGTGAGGCGTATTATTTATACCACATCCAGACCGACAATGTGATCTGTCAAAAAAGAGGAATGGACTGATGGTGCAAGTCAAAACACCAAACAATAAGAGTACAGGCCGGTACACTAAGGGTATAGGCCGAAACATCAAAAGTGTAGGCCAAGTAATTAATTTATAGATTAAAGGGGGTAGGAGGTATCAGCCTAAGATGAGGTAGTTAATGAGAGGAGCCCAAAGAGGGTGGTTGGTCAGAAAGTGCCATTATCCAAGACGTAGAAGGGGTAGGCCCACTACTCAAAAAGTGAAAAGAGTAGTAGCAATGCACACCATGCGTAGCAATAGTGAACCATGTGGCATACAATGGCAAGGATATATGTCAAAACCAAGTAATAACATCTATACATGATAATAGTGGCTCATGTGACACATGTGGCACATAATAGTAAGAGCAAGTGTGAGTAGTGGTATCTATTTTTCCACTACCCATGATGTGAAAGGTAGAGTAGCACTACCTAGCATGTATTCCAATAGTGAGCCATGTAGTACATAATAGCAAGGACAAGTATCTAAAATGAGTAGTGGCATCCATCTTACCAATTAAAAGGAGCCACTTATAAATATTAAATTGTAATGCTGGAAAAGAGACCCTTCGGTACATCAATGAAATCAGTTTTTTTATCTTTATTTATCTTTTCTTTATCTTTAAATACCTTGCCCTTAGTTTAACATTAGGATTGTAATTTATTCGTAAGAGTAGTGGTAAAGACTTTGATTGCAGCTCCAGTTACACTCGTCGTGTGCTATCATTCTTCTTTCAAATGAGTGATGTGATGATAGAAAAAATCCTTAAAGGTTAAGGTACACGGACCCAGGCTATTTTTATCATCATCATTCAATCATCCTATTTCGAACTAATCCAACGTAAGTGGCCCGCCTGCACATCTACCATAGCCTAGCCACCAGACTTATCACCCCTTTCCAGGCTATCGAAATAAGAGTCAACACCAATAAGTTTCTTTAGCATGCCTTCTCTCTCCAAACAAAAAAGAGAGTAACAAACAAGGTCACTAAACACCACCTTAAGGGTTAGAAAGGATCATAGCTATTCATCAACAAATCCTATGATTGTGATTCCACTATGGGGCATGCATTAATTTTTATATTGCTAGATTGCCTTTTTTTTGTATACTCATGCATGCATCCTTTTGCTTCTTATAGAGCATCACTAGCATAATCCTTAGCAATGATCTTTCATGTACATTTATGTATTCCACTCTTGATCCAATCAAGAGAAGAAAGAATTTTTTCAAAACCTGCTTTATTTGAATCTTTGATAATAAAATAATAAAATATTAAAAAAATATGAAATACAATTATAATTTTTTTTTACTTTTATTAGGATCAAAAAAAAAATTGCATAGGTTCTCAATTTACACTAGCAATATTTGCCCTTTAGATTCTAGGATGGATTCTTTTTCTAGTTAAGCAGGAATTGGATAGAAAACAAGAAAAAATTCTTTTTCTTTTCTTTTAATCAATGTAGACAAATTTATGGTATAATTCTTTCATATGTACTAATGAGGTTTGCCATTTTTTATTCCAGCTTATATTTCTCTTTTAGTTGCGCCTTTTTTTTCAAAATAAAAAGTTATTTTAAAATTTTTTAAATATAAATAAAAGCTATATCTCGACTTCTACATTAACTTCATCTTCTATCATGATGCCAATTTTTTTCTCAAATTAGAAATTACTACTTTCTAAAGTTTCGATCATGATTAAGTCCTAGATATTGAAGATCTTGCTCCTAAATCCTATCTAAACCTATCCGAAGTGACTAGAGTGGTTCACAACAGGTTCAATGATACTACTAGATAAGGGATCCCTTTTTTGGATAATTTAACTCATGCTAAATTAAAATTGGAGATCAATCCTCCTACTTCATTGGAGGATTGATTGCCATCACTGGAGCTATAGATGACTTTATGCTAGGAATTATAGGGTCTTTAGCCAAAGGCATCAATCGAGTCATGAGTTCGGTGAATTGGGCAATCTTCTTTTTTAGTTGATTAATGCAACTCTTGACATCATCATCTACTTATTAGAAGTAGTAACTATCCTTGTCTTCTTCAATGTGCTTTGAGTACTAAAAGCTTTTCTCTTATCTGTATGTACTACTTTAGTCAAGATCATATACTAGGGCTCCACAAAATTAGGATATTAGGCTTTGATACTAGCTTATTTTAATTGAGGAACAAAGAATTTTCTTCAGTATGCTATTGAATCTCTTAAAATAAATATTAAAATACTAAGGATTATTGATAGTGATATTTTAAATCTTTTACTTTTATTAAGATTAAAACTATTGCACAAATCCTCTATTTATAATAGTGAGGCCTAAACTTTTACAATCCTCATGGATTTCTCTTTTAGTTAAAAGAGGAATTAGAAGAAAGCAGTGCAAAGCCCTTTTATACTTTCTTCAAATTAATGTATATAAATATATGGTACAAGACCTCTATTTATACTAGTACGGTTTGCCTTTTATAATCCAAGTTGGATTCTTCTCGTAGTTGAACAGAAAATTCTAAAATAGAATTTGATTTTAAAAATGTTAAAATTTTGGTGGAAGCTAGATATCATATATGTTTCTATATTAGCTTCACCTTCTATTTCACCAAATTTCTTATGGATTAGAAGTTATGGCCTTTTGAAGTTTTGGACTGGGTCCTAGATGCAGTAGATGTTACTCTTGTCTAGCCTTCTTGAAGTGGCTAGATCTGTCCATGACATGTTTATTGATTCCCCTCATGTAAATACCTCAATTTTGCCCACCTATACATAGCTAAGGGATATCTATCTAGGGTTCTAATTATATTTTTTGCATGAAAGAATGACTGACCTTCTTTTATAATGTTGACCATTGGATTAGATCTCAAGCTTACCTAATTCTTCATTCATTCATCTACACAAATCTCAAAGTGACCACTACGCGATCCAATGATGGATTCATACGAAGGAAGGTGATTCTTTTTTTGCATGAAAGATACAACTCCTATCCATCTATCCATGCGATGCCCCAAGCCTAAAGCTATTACACAAAACCATGCATATCCATACCCATCTTGCATTCCCAAACCTCAGGCATTTTGATGACGTCAGAATTTGAAATCCCAAAATTCCCACTTAAATGGTTTCGATGGCAAGTTCTCACCTTCAGGCTTTTTGATGGTGGATGTTGGATTCAAGTTTTAACATTTTTTCTCCTTAATAGTCCACAACAACCGAGAACCATCCAATAGCCCTTACCCTTTGTTTGGTATGACGAATGGATTGAAATAAGGATCGATAAGGGAGGAAGGATGGAAAAGGCAGAGGATGGATGGGTCTTCCACCCATCTTCCTATATGTTTGGTAAAACATAGAAGGATAGATAAAAATGATTTTCTCCTTTGTTTGGTATAGAAGGAACGAAAGAATGGATGGATGATATTTATATAATATTTTACTAAACTACCCTTTGATAAAAAAAAGTATTATTATTACTAATTTTTAACACTTATTTATGCTAAGAAGTAGGGCAATACATAAGCTTATAATCTTTATAATTTATAAATATATAAAACATCAATAAAATATTTAATTTTAATTCAATTTAATTAATTAATTAATTATATATGAATTATTTAATTATATATTAATTACATAAATAACTAATTAATTTATAATTTTATTTGAATAGTTAATCAATTTTATATAAATAATTAACTAAAAAATAGTGATTATAAATAAAAAATAGAAGACAATTCCAATTATTTACTTATAATTATGAAAATTATGTACTAAAATTGAAATCATTTGTAATAAAATTTAATAGTATAGGGTTAATAGTATAGGTAAAATAAAAAAAATTGGTTGATAAAAGGATTGATAAGTGTTTTACAAACATAATTTAGAGTTCTCATACGACAATCTAATTTGATATCAAGAGTTAACAAGAAAGATAGTAGATAAACAATACACTTCTACCATCTAAACAGTTCATCAAGTTTCATCCAAACATATAAACAGTAACATTAAGCAAGATGAACCGATGGTAATTAAACAAAAAGCCATCCCAAGTAAACAAAAAGGGTTGATGTCAATTGGCAACTAAACAATGGATCTGCCAAAGAAACAAAATGAGCTCTTAAACGTCTAACTCTTAATAGTACTAATACCAAAGTTTCAAATATAGATGCATAAGCCATCATAAATAGTTGATGGCAAAGTATAAAATAAAACAACTCATAAGTACTTCTACAAAACTTAAATAACTATTCAAGAGTTTTGCTTCAGCCATCATTTTGCCTAACTACTCTTTATGTATATAAGCTAGAACTCCAAAAAAAGCTCTAATTTTTTTGTTGACTTTTGATCAGAAAAAAAAATGCATCAAGAAGCTCATGCTCAGGAATATCTTCAATAGCTCATTGAAGACTTCATCCTCAAATTGTTTTTGCACCTTTTCAGCAATTGCAACCCACCTTTTAGCAATTGAAAGTTCTTTTTCAGCAATATAATTTGCTTTAATTGTTTTAGCTACACTAGCCATTCTAGCATTGATCACTTTCACTTGTTTGACTAGACCATCAACCATTTTTCTTTTGTTACCTGTAGATGATGCTTCTAACTGAGAGTTCGCTTGAGAAGTTCCTTCACCAGGAGATTTTCTACTGTACCCTTCTTTGTTATTATCTTCAACTCCATTTCTATCAATATTCGGCATGAATTTGCCTCCCATTGTTGAATCTTCTCTCTTGGACCAACAACACTACCTTTACCAATTGCTCTATCTTTTGCAAATAGATCATACATCTTGTCTTAATTTTGGATCTCCGTATACTTGCACTTGCTTACATTGGGTTTCACCTGATGAATGAGCAAATAGAAAAAAAATATAAATATATATATATGAATATATGAAGCATAAAAAGTGATAATCTAATTAACTATATAAGTTGATCACATACTTTATCCTCAGCCTAAAACTTTTTTGTAAATGGACTGCATGAAAATCCACTATAATATTTGAAAATGTCATAAACAACACCAAACTTTTCCTTGAGCACTTTAACACGATTTTTGATATTAGCTTTGGTCAATGGGATTTGAATCTTTTCAATGCATTTGTTGACAATAATTTTGTAAGCTGAAGTTGAGAAAACACCATTTGGCCTATTTGCATTGTTTTGTTCTTCTATTAGAGCATCAAGAAAAACAATATCCATTTCATCCTTCCATTTCAAAGAATTCTGTGCAGGTTCGTTGAAACCCTCCTTGTTATTTGCTCCCTTAGTCAATTTCTTTGGCATTTCACAAAAACTGCATGTCATAACAATGCACGTAAATCTAGTAAATTAGAACATAAAATTAAATCATATGAATTAGTGGTTCAATAAGAAAAACACATAACATCAATACAACATAATTATTCTGAGATAAGGTAACATAAATAAACCTTAAAACATAAAATATATCAAAGTCTATATGCAGTATTTTAGTGAAGAAATATCACTATACTATATTCGGATGAGATCCTTCACAGCCATCATCTTCACACCAGTTCAAACAACCTCGGTTGCCCTCCTAGATCCAACACGTAGTGGATGGCTGCATTATTGTAGATGCACCAACATATGCATAGATATTGCTGTTCATGCTACTTGCTTTATCTTGAATTATTTTGTCGAGCAAAACTGCAAAAAAGTTAATAAATCTTCATCTATTATAGAGAAACCATCATTTACTCTTTTGATTTATAATTTAATCCTGCTTATCTACTTATTAAGAGAGCATCGTCTTATGACACGTAAGTAATTATATTTGCGCAAGTCGCAGTTGAATTTGGCTTTGCTGTATATTCTTTTTACTAAAAAATGTCGATTACCTTAATTTATCTATTTTTATTTGATTCTTCATGTACATATCAAACTTTGATGGAAGGATCTTTGTTGTAATAAATTTGACATAATTATAACTATTAATGAACTTTGGAATAAACGAGTCTATTCATAGATGTTATGTTAACCCCTCATATACGTTGTATTTTATACTTACATCAAGCCAGTAATTAACTTTATGCATACGTATTGCAATATGTATGGATCTGATTGATGTTTTTTCCTCCTATACAACTGAGAGATAGAATGAAAAAAATATTCCTTAATTCAGAACTATCATCTTTACTAGTAGTGTAGATATATTTTTTCGGCAAGAACAATAAAGTAGTATAGATATCTTACACTATTATGTCATTTTATAAACTTGAGATATGAAAAGCATCAACTTTTGCTCTTATTTTAGACTTTTGTATAGCTGGCGCTTCCCATCTTGGGACTTTTTCTCGAATGAAGTGATGGTAAAGTTCAATAGGTCTATATATATTGTAGCTTTAGCTTAATGATTTCTAAAAATCTAGTAAAGTCTTTTGCCAGCTCTAGCAAGTAATCGTTAATATCTTCTACCACAACATGATACAACATTATTTGTCCTACCGCATATTTAGATATATCAACTAATTTGATTGTGTATTTTTTTTTACAAACTTGCTACATTGAATCCTAATGTGCTACTCTAATCTCAAAATTTACATTGTCGCATTTTTTTTGATTAATTCTTTCAAACTTCTCTAACATTTTAATAAAATTCTATCATGAGATGAGACATTCATTTCTATCATTAACTCATATAAAATTAAGCTCTAGCAAGAACATAATTCTTTTTTTTACATGTTAATAGTATAATATAATCAAGTGTATTTGACTAATATAATAAAAGGGATTTTGCACATGTTAATAATTTTTTCTTTCCAAATATCAACGTAGTCTTTCTTTTTTAAGGAAAAAGATGCATAGTACTTAGTTTTTTATAAGAACTTTTTACATGAATACCCTTCTAAAAATTCAAATATGCATGAATACCCTCTTAAAATTTTTATTTATTTCTGTACCCACATAAAATACTATTTTTACACAAATACTTCTAATATAACGGTTCTTCTAATGCCGTTAATAAATATTTCTTTTTGCACATCTATCTATTAAAGATATTTTAGATATTTTAATTTAAAACCGTAATTTTTTAACGGCATTAGATAGTGTAGGTAGATATGCCGGCTCAATTTGTCGAAGATTGAAAATGAGTAATGTTGCTGGAAATTGGACCCGAGGGTGACCACGGACCAAAGAGGAGGAGCTCCGGCAGGGGATGCGGCAGCGGGCTGCGTTCTTCTGGGGACCTGCAAGAAGCCGGTGGCCGGGGGTTCCGGCGCCGGCCCTCCGATGCTTAAGTCAGAGGGGTTTTTTTTGTAGAGAAAAGAGAGATTGCGTGAGAAAAGATTCTCTTTCTTCAGAAGAAAGAGTCCCCTTTTTATAAGAGGGGTGCAAGTGTTACTTGTGTCTGGACGTGACTGTACGGATTAATAAGTTACCGTAGTAATTGGACGTGATCGTGCGAATTAATGGGTTACCGTAGTGATTGGATATGATCGTGTGAATTAATGAGTTACCGTAGACGGCCCGAGATTTTGGGCTGGCTGGTGGTCCGTTGAGATCGTGCGCATTTAATTGTTGGTAGTCGTTGGGGCGGAGATCGCGGGATTGGACCCAGGATGAGAAGGAGAGGGACTTGATTTTCGGTGGAGTGGAAAGGTATGCTTCGTCCTTTGACTGGGTCTCCTTTGGGCTTGAGGTCGATCGAGCTCAGCTTAACCGAGATAAGGCTGTGAGCTCTGAGGTCGGGCGCGCTGAGGTCGGACGCCTTGAGAGTTGCCGCCGTCGCGCTAGCCATCACGTGCCGGCGATATATCCACGTGTTTTGAGCAATCCATTTTTCCTCCAACACTACCCCCGACTTTCGAGTTCGAGCCGTTTGCGAGCTCGGACGAAGGAAGTAGTTATCTTCATCACGCTGGTGGAATCAAACGGCTTTAAGTCGTTCCTCCGTTTCGCGCGCTTCAGGGGCATCTTTAATGAGAGCATGAGGCGGCGGCCTTTCGCTTTTCGAGACAGTTTCGGGCCACGGGTTCATGATGAGGCTCCAGTATCCGACGACGCCGCTTCGATTCTGTTTTTAAAGCGTCGATCCAAGTTGATACACTGCTTCGGTTTCCGAGGCCGACATGTGGCGCGATCTAGACGGAAAGCACGATTTGGCTCTGTCGATCTGAGCCATCGGGGGGGTCTATATAAACCCTGGCCTGGCCCTAAAAGCTCTCATTTGGCCGTCGTAGCTATTGTCTTCTTCTTCTTCCACCTTCTTCTCCCCTTTTTTTCCAATCGTCGCTTAGTTTTCTTCGGGGGCGCTCCGAGGCGTTTTCTAGTGATCGCCTTGAACCCTCGCTTTCGGTCGACGGCATTTTCGGTGAAACCTACAGTAGGTCTCTTACCCACGTTTGCTTGGAGGACTGCTGTTTTTCTTCTCCTTCTTCCCCTTCCTTTTTCTTTATTTTCCTCTATTTGGTGAGCACGACAATGTCAGGTGGTGCTTCATCTTCCAGTAAGGACCTTTCTCGTAGGAGGGAGGTCGCATCGGAGATGGGCCATGGCTCAGACGGAGTCGGATCGAACTTGGCCGAGGAGGAGTTGGATTTGATCCGAGCCCGATTTTTCCCCCAGCGCAGGTTCCGCCTTGAGCCTGCGAGGCCGGAAGACCGGATGACGAGACCTCCTCTGGGTCGGATCGAGGTGTACGTAGAGACACTCTGGGCCGGCCTGCGATTCCCTCTGCACGAGTTTGTGAACGAGCTCCTGGCGGCGTATTAGCTCGTCCCAGCGCAGCTCGCTCCGAACTCGTGGAGGACCATCATCGGCTTTTTATCTCTTTGCCTCGCGCACGGGATACCGGCCTTGGTGAACGTCTTCCGTTGGTATTTCAAGTTGAAATCCAACCCCGCAGATGGAGAATGGCTTTACCTTGCCCTTCGAGGCAGTAGGCCGTTCTTCCGAGGTGCTCCTTCCTCCATTCGTGGGTGGAAGGAGAAATTTTTCTTCTTCTCCTCCGAGCGCACGTGGGAATTCGACCCATCATGGGGGCAGCCCCGGCTCAAGGCCATCAACATGCCCCCCAAGCTTTCGGTGAGCGAGCAGAAAATTTTCGATGCTCTTCGTAGCCTCGAGGGAGACATTCTTCTGAACGACCTCCTGAGCAAGGAGGCTCTGGTTAACATCGGCCTGAGCTGGCGTGCCCCAAGGGTAAGGGCAGTTGCACTGCTTCTTTCCTGTTTCGTCGTCCTTTGTCTTACTCGTTTTCTTTTTTATCATCATTTTTTGGTGCCGATCTGACACTTGAGCTCTTTCTCCTCTTCAGACATTGCATAGATGGTGACCAGCAATGCGGCCCTCCTCGCTAGGTACAAGAAGAGGGCAGCCGAGGCCGGCGGGACTCACCCCATGCCTAGGAAGAAGGCTAGGCCGGCCTTGACTCCTGCTCCCGTCGAGGTGGGGGACCTTGAGGCTGGGACTTCCGAGTTCATCCGGAAGGAGGCTCCCCTCGCCGAGCGCACGACCTCTTCCAGGGCCGCGAGGGATCCTACGGCCCCAGCTTGCCCGACCCCCATCTCCTAGCGACCCCGCCAGGTCGTTCGCTTGCGATGCTAGGGTCCTGAGCCGGGCAGCGGTCTTGGGATCCCGAGCTCTTCTCACCATTCTCTTCCGAGCTCGGCCAGGCCTAGCCTCCCGAGCTCTTCAAGGGCTGACGTCCCTAGCTCGTTAAGGGCCGGGGGCCTCTCTGAGAGGAGGCCCCTCTACCCTGAATAGTCGGTCTACGAGGATGACTCGGCCCTCCATGATAGCAACGTCGCATGCGAAGTAGTCCGTTGCGCGCTGCTCCCAACCGACCGAGCCGAGTTCGAGGCTGCTGATATTGGCGACCTTGTCGATCAGACCTACTGCTCCACCATCCGAGTAAGTTATCTTCTTGCTTTAATTTTCGTATCCTTTTGAATTCTTGACCTCTACTCACCTCCACTTTCTTTCTTTATAGCATCTTCATGAAATCGACATGTTGGTCGTCGTGGCGTCCGAGTGTCAGAACAAGGCTCAGAGGAGCCAAAAGGGGTAGGAGGATGCCGAGAGGAAGCTCGGCGAAGCCGAGGCTGCGCTGAGGGAGGCCACCGCGAGGATGGAGGCTGCCGAGGTCCAGCTTCGATCCACGGTCGAGTGCCTCGATGAGGAGAAGGCCTCGCATGCTCTAGCCTGGTCGGAGCTCCGTGCCTCTGAGGCGCGTCTGGTTGATGTCCGCTCCGAGATCGCCGGCCACAAGTATGAGGCGGGGGGTCCTTCGGCTGAAAATCGAGCAACTCGAAGCTCGAGAAAGAAGGGCGTTGGAGCAAGCCCAGAACGCGGTGCAAATCTTTTGCGAGTCGGATGAGTTTCGCGAGCTGATAGAGGAGGAAGCGGTGGACGGGCTCATCCGCGACTTCGAAGACTTTCAGAGGCAGATGCAGCGGATTTGCCCCAAGTTCGACCTCAGTGGTATTCAGCCTCGCCTGGGGGTCGCCGAGGATGAAAGCGAGCCCGGAAGTCCTGAGGACGACGGCGTGATCGGCAGCACGCCCGCAAGCCCAGAGGCCGAACGGGGGGCCGTCGGGGTCGAGACTGAGGCGGCCGAGCAGACTGCTCGGGAGGCTCCCCCTGGAGAAGCCGCCGAAGGTGCTCCCGATGGAGCTTCTGAAGCTGCTCTCGAGGCCACTTGCGAAGCCCCAATCGAGGCCACTGCGGATGCTCGCGGAGATGGATCAGCGGAGGACCCCGAGGCGGCTCCTGCTGAGAATCCCGATGTGATTGTCATGGATGACCTCGAGGTTGATGCCGAGGCTATTGCTGCTCCAGAGATTCCTTAGGACTTAGTTTTTTCTTCTTTCTTTCTATAAATGAGGTCGGCCATTGTAGCCATTGTACGGCCAGGTGGGTCGGCCTCGAAATCATATTTTGTACTCAGCCTTGGGGCTTTCCGTTAATGAAATACTTGCTTTCTCAAATTTCACTGTGTGTTCGAGTTCGCTTTCGCTTGCGCAATCGATGAACTCTTATCTTTGGCTGCTTGAATTGAACTTCGCGCATCATTCGCTTTCACAGGTGATTCAGACATTTTTTGATGAATTTCACTAAGTCTTTGGGCTCAGCCTCCGAAAAAATCCCACTAAGTCTTTAGGCTCAGACTTAATGGCAATGTAGACCGAGGTTGGGGAACTTGCGTGTTTCTTGATCTCGAACTTGGTCGAGACACTGTTAGGCGGGACTAGGGGTCGAGAGAGACCGAGCTCGAAGTTGGCACAGCAGAGCATCCCGAACTTAGTCGGGGCATCCCAAACTTGGTCGAGGCATCCGAACTTGGTCAGGCATCCGAACTTGATCGGACATCCAAACTTGGCCGAGCATCCGAACTTGGCCGGGCATCCGAACTTGGTCAGGCCTTTGTTTGGCGAGACTTGAGGTTGAGGGAGATCGAGCTCGAGTTGGCACTGCGGAACATCACGAACTTGGTTGGGGCATCCCGAGCTTGGTCGAGGCTTCCGAACTTGGTCGGGCCTTCGTTTGGCGAGACTTGAGGTTGAGGGAAATCGAGCTCGAGGTTGGCGCTGCGGAGCATCCCGAACTTGGTCGGGCATCCGTTTGGTGATACTTGAGGTTGAGGGAGATCGAGCACTGCGGAGCATCCCGAACTTGGTCCGAGTATCTCGAGCTTGATCGAGGCATCCGAACTTGGTCGGGCATCTGAACTTGGTCGGGCCTTCGTTTGGCGAGACTTGAGGTTGAGGGAGATCGAGCTCGAGGCTGGTGTTGCGGAGCATCCCGAACTTGGTCGAGGCATTCTATAGTTCACAAGTAGATCATTAGAAAAAATGCTGAAAAATCAAGAGAAAACCTTGAGAAACGCTTTATTGGTTGTGTCCTTAAACACTGGAGACTCCTGGGGGGGCTTTACTGATAATACATTCGGAGGTTTTTGGAGTGCTAGCTTCGAGGAATGAGGGTCCCTTTAAGGGACTCCAACTTGTACGCTCCAGGCCGCTGGACTCGAGCGACTCGATATGGTCCTTCCCAGTTTGGGGCGAGCTTCCCTTGATCGGTAGGTTGAGAAGCTTCAGCTTTTCTTAGGACGAGATCTCCCACCTTGAAGAGTTTGACCTTTATCCTGGAGTTGTAGTACTGTGCCGCTTTCTGTTGATATCTTGCCATGCGGATTCGAGCGGTTTTTCTTGTTTCCTCGAGGAGATCCAAGTTACTTCTGAGCTGGGATGAGTTGGAGGCTGCATCATAGTTCTCCACCCTTAGTGACGGGAGCCTGATTTCTAAGAGGATGATTGCCTCTGTTCCGTAAGCCAGGTTGAAAGGGGTTTTACCGGTGGAGACTCGGAATGTAGTTCTATAGGCCCAAAGGACATTGTAAAGATCTTCGATCCATTGCCCTTTGGATCGGTCAAGTGTGGCTTTGAGTCCCTGAAGGATGGTGCGATTTGTTACCTCGATTTCTCCATTTGTCTGTGGATGGGCGACTGAGGTGAAGCGATGGTCGATGCTGAGCTTGGAGCAGAACTTTCTGAAGCGGGCGTTGTCGAACTGGCGGCCGTTGTCGGATATGAGGACGCGGGGGAGCCCAAACCTGCAGATTACTGATTTCCACACGAAATCCCGCATTTTCAGCTCGGAGATTTGGACCACCGATTCAGCTTCAACCCACTTAGTGAAGTAGTCGATGGAGACAATGAGGAACTTTCTTTTTCCTATGGTCTAGAAAAATGGACCCAAGATATCGATCCCCCATTAGGCAAATGGCCAGGGGGCGCTGATTGAGGTCAGTGGGACTGAGGGTCTGTTCGTCCGATTCCTGTCTACCTAAAAATATGCTAGACAGATCGTTGTTAGAACCGACGAACAAAAGTTAAATTTAAATTCTACTCTTACCTTTCCTACTCGAAGAATAGTGGTTGTAAGAGGTCGATTCACAGGGAGGCGATTGTAGTTGCTTAAAAATTAGAACGTTCACTCGGATTCAAAATCGATTTTTGAATAACTAAAGAAAAACATTATATCGGGGATGTTTGAATGATTCTCTGGGCTACCAGAGAATGTTTTCTATTAGAAATTGACAAGAAGATAGGTATTTAAATTTGAAAAGTATTTATATATTAAAGAAAAGCTTTGGCATAAAATAGATGAAAACAGTGCTACGAAAATTGCAGACTGGAATATAAATTGCATAAAATAAATTTATGGATTGCATAAAAGGATAAGTGCTTACAAGAGTAAGAAAGCAAAAAAAAAAAAAAAAAGAATAAAATAAAATATAAAGAACAAGGAACAAGTAACTCGGTTAAACACTTAAACAAAAGAAAAAAAAACATTAAAATAGAATTTCTTTCTTTCTTCTTTTCGGAAAACAGGGCCTCCCCTGTTTTTTTTTTCTTTGTGGACCGAAGCAGGGAGGAGCCTTCTTCTTCCTTGGACCCGCCGACCACCAGCCTTGGACCCGCCGGCCACTCGCCTCCGAGCTCCCCCCTCCTCCTCCTTTCTCCCCTATTTATAGATCAATCCTTGAAGCGTCGAGAGGGGGAGAGTGCGTGATTGCTGGGATCCGCTGGCTGGAGAAGAAACGGTGGCGGGATCACGGACGCGGAAGCTGCCGGTGATGATGCGGAAGACGGCTACGTAATGCAGGCTGGGATTGCTGGGATCACGGGATTAATGGGAAAGCATCACGGGATGCTGAGAGGCTGACTTGAAACGGAAGAAGATGAGATGGGAGGCTGGCTGCGGGATCCTTGATGGCTGAAGAGGAATGGATCTGGGGTCATGATCGACGGGAGGAAGGAAGCGCGGGTTGAGGCGGAGGAGGCTGGAATGGAATGGGGTGCTAATCCGGAAGCTTTGGAATGCATCACAGGCTGCTGGGATCACGCTGCGAACGTGGAGAAGGTGGGGAAGGAGCTGCAGACGGACGCCTGGGGATCTTGAATCCGGAAGAGGAGCGTTGGGGGCGTTGATCGCGGAATGAAGCTTGGAGGATGCGGCTTGCTGATTTGGGAAGGAGCTGGGGATTCACGGTCTGCATTCGAAACGGGCGGAAGAAGAAATGGGAGCTTGATCGACGGAGGAGGCTGGATACGCGGGCGTTGTGATGCGGACGAAGCAGGGACTCGGCTGGGTGCTGGGACTTTCTTTGCCCTCCTGAGATGGGAGCTGGGAGACACCAAGTTCCGTCCAATTAGTCAAATAGATAAAAAAAATAGTGTGATATGAAATTTGGCTTGTAGGGTCATCTGTTCTAACTGGAGGTCAATTGCAAGTCTTTCAAGTCATGAGTCACCCAGCACCTCATAGTTATGATATGGCCAAATTAGATTTGCCCAAAATTCTTTCCCAAAAGCACAGAAAAATTGGACCCGATTTGGACCCGAACCCGACTTGGACCCGACCCGATCTTCAACTGGGTCGGATCTGGGAAGGAATCCTTCTGAAGTCAAATTTGTACTCAATGTGCATTTTATCTCTAATTTATGATAATCTGTGTCAAACCCAAATATAATATTAATCTAGCGAATTTATTATTATCAGTTAGCAATAACACTAATTTTAGTGACATGTAGATCGCACTTTTGTGCTCTCATCACACCCCCCAACTAGCTTATTGCTAGTCTCTAGCAATTAACAAGCAAACGATAAAATGAGGGCACAAAAAGATGTAGTCTAACTTATGACTCTCTTTTTTTTCTTTTTTAAACTAAATACACAAAACTAAGATATGTACCCATTTTCGTAGGGAATCACGATTGCACTTAGCACGTGCAACAAGCCTTTAAACCCCTAGGTTACCCTAGTGGACGAGTGTTGTCTCGTGAGAGTTTGCAGTGAAGTTACCCACAAACTTCATCAGTCAGGGATTTCCAATTTTTAACTCGACATTTGAACAAGTATTACTGTATGAACTTAGAATTGCAAGGACAATAAAGGCTTATTGCTATCATATTTAAGCAGACTCTAACTCAAGTTCCATTACTCCCCATTTATCTGCTAACAAGTCAAGAATGTAGTGAGGTGCAAGATAGTATCATATAAATGAGTGGCTTTCACTTACTTCCAACATGATCAATTCAATTTTCAAGACTTTCTAGAGTTAAATGGTAATGAACACCCCAGATTTATTTATTTATTTATTTATTTATTTATTTATTTATTTATTTATTTTTATTTTTTTTGAATGAAAAGAAGAATGACTTGTGCAATATCTAGCCTTATTAAGCTTTCTAGCTAACCCATGTAGCGAGTGTTAGGCCAATGACTCCCGATCCAGATGGCTCAGGGCACTAGGTGTAGAGACACCCTAACAGGCTTAATAACTCAAGTTAACTAGGCTTCAAGGCCAAATTAGTCACTCCGAGTTTAATCTCAATCATACTCACCTTTTTACGCGAACACTCGCTGCTTGCCAGGCAAGAGGCCCGGTTACTCAGTGAGAAGACTTAAAATAAACTCATTATTTTTATTTTATTTTATCTTTCTTTTTTTTCTTTTTTTTTTCTTTTTTTTTCTTTTTTTTTGATTAGGATGTTCATCACACATATAACTTTAAATTATTCCGAAGATTAAAAGTATTCATATTAGTTGCAAGTATACATACCCCACTATTCATATGCTTACGTGTTGGTGCTAAATCATCTTGTAACATGTTAGTAGAAGATAGGTGGGACGAAAACTCAAGCTAGAACTGCTATCATATTCCTTAACTCAAAGTTATTGTCAAAGCAATTCCTAGTTTGTACAGCCAAAAAGATTAGAGTTTGAGTTAAAAATTTGAACTCCTTTTTTTTTTAATTTTAAATTTTTTTTTTGGCATAAAAAATCAAAAATATTCTCACCCCCATATCTAAATCTAACATTGTCCTCAATATTAAAGAGAATTTAAAGCAGTAATAGGATAAAGTGATATGGGTGAGAATATTATTTTAATAATTCAAAAGAGGAGAAGTTACCTGATATGGATGGATAAAGTGACAATTGGGGCCAAAAACCCCCAAATCTGCATGTTAGTAATTTATTGATTTTTTTATTTTAATTATTATTATTATTATTATTATTATTTTAATAATATTTACATGTTGGGTTGTCTCCCAAGAGCGCTAAGTTTTATGTCTTCAGCCGGACAAAATGTAAATCCTCCTTTTTTTTAACCATTATCTAAGAATGGTTTTGGAAGAGTCCGATGAAGAACAGTCGGCTGATGACGATCCATGCTCATAAGGGGAACAGAACTAAGGGGCACATGCTTGACCCCTTCCTCGGAATGGGCAAGGTAAGCCTCTAAAGGATCCTTATTATAGGTTTGTAAAAAAGTCTCCTGAACCAGACTTTCAATCATGTCAACTTCATTGATTTCTTTGTCATCTGGTGGTTGTTTACTTATGTTAAAGACATTAAGTTCGACTTTCATGTTGCCAAAAGATAACTTCAGCATCCCATTTCGACAGTTGATCACAGCATTTGCTGTGGCTAAGAAAGGTCTACCTAAAATTATAGGTGTGTGACTGTCTGGATGTATTGCAGGTTCAGTCTCAAGGATAACGAAGTCCACAGGATAGTAAAACTCATTTACTTTCACTATTACATCCTCTACAATCTCCTTGGGGTACTTCACCGTCCTATCTGCTAAGGAAAGGGTAATATTTGTGGGCTTTAATTCCTCCAAACCTAACTTTTGGTACACATAGTAGGGAAGTATGTTCACACTGGCTCCTAAATCTAATAGGGCTCTCTGGATGATCGTCTCTCCTATTTTTATTTCAATGGTGGGGCAACCAGGGTCTTTGAATTTCGGGGCAATCTGTTGTTGAATGAGAGATGAGGCTTGTGCAGCCATAACAGCTTGCCTAGGAATACTGGTTTTTCTTTTGACCGTGGTGAGGTCTTTCAAGAATTTTGTATAGGAGGGAATTTGTCTTATGGCATCGAGAAAAGGTATATTTATTTGAACAGTTTTAAAGACTTCAATGATTTCATCAAAGTTAGATTGTTTCTTGGAGTCCTGAAGTCTACTGGGAAAGGGAACCTTGAGTTTGTATGTTTCTATGGGTTCTTCCCTTTTTTCCAGTTTGTCCTGTTCTTGACCCCTCTTCTGAATAGGGTTCTTATCGGATTCAGTTTTATCTTCTTTTTCATGTTCAGGAAGTTGGACTTTATTGTCCACTTGCTTGCCAGACCTTAAAGTGGTAATTGCCTGGACTTCATAGGTCGGATTTCCATTAGAATTGATTTGATACCGACCTATCTGACCTTGATTTTGTTGTCTACTAGGGTTAGGCACTGGTTGACTCGGTAGTTCACCTTTCTTCCTATCCCCTAGAGAGTTAGCTATTTGGCTCAGACTAACCTCAAGTTTTGCAATTGCTTGCGCATGGCATTGGTTAGTCTGGGCTTGGGCTGTATTGGTCTGTTGTTGTTGCTTGATAAAATCTTGTTGTTGTTTCATCATATTAGCCATCATGGTTTCTAATTGTGAAGGTTGCTGTGGGATAGGGGCATTATAAGGAGGTACAGATGGAACCAATGGTTGGTTTTTTTGTGATGGACCTATACTGGGGAAGTTGTTCTGAAAACCTGGTGGACTACCTTGATGCTGAATAGGTTCATTTTGCTTGTATGAGAAATTTGGGTGGAACCTATTATCAGGATGATAAACTGGGCTGAACGAGTTGGGAGTGGGCTTCTTAAAGGCACTATATGAATTTAGAGCATTTGCTTGCTCGGCCTTTATGGTGGGCAGATTAGGGCAGCACTCCACTAGATGCTCCAGACTGTTACACAAGACACACAAATTATATGACTCGTGATCCACTTTCATGACGGGATTTGACTCTTTGTATGAACTCGAACTAGTGGAAACAGTGAAAGCATCAAACTTGTTACTTAAGTTGTTCATTCCAGTCACCAGATTGGACATGACATTTTTGAGATCTGGGTCTGCTTTCATTTCATAATTACCAGGTTTTCTAGACCCGAACTCATCTCTATTTACTTCCTCACCATAGCTACTCCAATTTTGGGCGTTTTCAGCTAAGTCAACAAGAAATTCATAGGCTTGATCTGGGGTTTGGTTCATGAACCTACCCTTGTGCATGGACTCAATCATGTTTCTATGTGCCGGAGGTAGTCCTTTATAAAAGAAGTGGACTAGATCAGCCCTGTCAAGCCCATGGTGCGGGCACTTGACCAAAAGATCATGGAATCTTTCCCAAAGTTGGGAAAATTCCTCCTCAGATTTTCCTCTAAAAGTTCTGATGGCATCCTTAATTTTTTCAGTTTTTACCATGGGATAGAACTTAGCCATAAACTTCCTAGATAGTTGTTCCCATGATGTGATGGAATTTGAAGCAAGGGAATACAGCCATGCAGCAGCACGATCCTCTAAAGTCATGGAAAACAACCTTAATTTAATACCCTCTTCATCTAAGTTTTGATTTCTAAACGTTTGACAGATTGTCAAAAATTTGTTTAGATGAATATAGGGTTGTTCACTCTCGAACCCATGAAACTTGGGTAACATATTTATTGCTGCAGCCCGAATTTCAAATTGGGCTGCATTATTTATTGGCAATACTATACATGTAAGTGGACTAGCGGATGCAGGAGCGAATAATTCATTCGGGGTTCTAATGTGATCACCCATTGTATAGATTGGTGGTTGATCAATAATTCGTCGGATGTGACGATGCTTTTTTCCAACCTCTAGGTTAAATAGTGTTAACTTACCCCTTAATGATCTTCTACCATGCATACATTATCCACAACTTAATTAGACTCGACTCTTAAACGAAATCCTAGAAGAAAAGAAGGGCTAGACACAGCTGACCACAACCAACACCACACAACAATTTGATCCTATTAGTCTTAGAACTAAGTGAGGTTTAGTAGCTTCTTAAATCTAGTTGCACAGAGACTTATCAGGTTAAAAAAAATTTCTGAAATTCTCTCTAGATTAGACAGCTCCTAATCTCCCTTTCAGATTAAGCTTGAGCTTACCAGTTAAGTGATCCAGTAACCAGTGACCAGGAAAGTCCCGGGGTGTGTGGTGGTGCCAGAAGGGATACACCGATACCACAATACCCGTAACAGTTCTCACTGTTGTAAAACTTTCCTAGACATCACCAATTACTAAATTCTCACTGGAGTGGCTTTCAGCCGCTTCTTTTCAAGAGCCTAATTGAGCTCGAACACCCTAAGGCCAATGTCTAATTTGATTTTAATTTAATTTGGCTTAGGATAAGTATGCAAGGTGGTGATTTTTGGGCTAAGGACAGGTAATGACTTTCCGACCTTATCTTTTTAATGGGTTTTGCCCTTAAATTATTTTATGCAAGTGCTTAATACTAAATGCAGCAAATAATCAATATTTTTTTTTCAAAGTTTATGCAATGTCATTAGGTTGTATTGATTAAATGAGCAAGCAATTTTTTTTTTACTTTTACTTTTTTTTTATTATTTTTATTATTTTTAATTTTTTTAAATTTTTTTTAGCAATAACTTGAATGTAAACTAAACACAATTCTTATGTGTCAGTCAAGCTCCGAATGCCCGTTGACTAAGCTCTGGAGATTACTTCGTGAGGAGCCCCAATAAAGGTATGATAACCTCGGAGGATTGCACCTTATCAATTACTAGCAAAAAATAATATAGATTTTTTTTAAAAAATTTTTTTAAATTTTTTTTAAATTTTTTTTATTTTTTTTAAATTTAAATTTCAAATTTCGAATTTCAAAATTCAAATTTTGAATTTAAATTTTTGAATTTTTTGAATTTTGAAATATTTTTTTTTTCAATTTAATTTTTGAATTTTTTTTTTCGAACTTCAAATTTCAGAATTTAATAACTACAAAATTATTAACTGAAAATAATAAAAATAAAAACTTACTACCGGAGTGCGTTCACTCCGGGCATTCAAAATCCGATTTGATCTTCATGATCGTTCTTGCTTCTCGATTTGCCTTCCTGGCAACGGCGCCAAAATTCTGTTCGTCCGATTCCTGTCTACCTAAAAATATGCTAGACAGATCGTTGTTAGAACTAACGAACAAAAGTTAAATTTAAATTCTACTCTTACCTTTCCTACTCGAAGAATAGTGGTTGTAAGAGGTCGATCCACAGGGAGGCGATTGGAGTTGCTTAAAAATTAGAACGTTCACTCGGATTCAAAATCGATTTTTGAATAACTAAAGAAAAACATTATATCGGGGATGTTTGAATGATTCTCTGGGCTACCAGAGAATGTTTTCTATTAGAAATTGACAAGAAGATAGGTATTTAAATTTGAAAAGTATTTATATATTAAAGAAAAGCTTTGGCATAAAATAGATGAAAACAGTGCTAGGAAAATTGCAGACTGGAATATAAATTGCATAAAATAAATTTATGGATTGCATAAAAGGATAAGTGCTTACAAGAGTAAGAAAGCAAAAAAAAAATAAAATAAAATAAAATAAAATATAAAGAACAAGGAACAAGTAATTCGGTTAAACACTTAAACAAAAGAAAAAAAAACATTAAAATAGAATTTCTTTCTTTCTTCTTTTCGGAAAACAGGGCCTCCCCTGTTTTTTTTTTCTTTGTGGACCGAAGCAGGGACGAGCCTTCTTCTTCCTTGGACCCGCCGACCACCAGCCTTGGACTCGCCGGCCACTCGCCTCCGAGCTCCCCCCTCCTCCTCCTTTCTCCCCTATTTATAGATCAATCCTTGAAGCGTCGAGAGGGGGAGAGTGCGTGATTGCTGGGATCCGCTGGCTGGAGAAGAAATGGTGGCGGGATCACGGACGCGGAAGCTGCCGGTGATGATGCGGAAGACGGCTACGTAATGCAGGCTGGGATTGCTGGGATCACAGGATTAATGGGAAAGCATCACGGGATGCTGAGAGGCTGACTTGAAACGGAAGAAGATGAGATGGGAGGCTGGCTGCGGGATCCTTGATGGCTGAAGAGGAATGGATCTGGGGTCATGATCGACGGGAGGAAGGAAGCGCGGGCTGAGGCGGAGGAGGCTGGAATGGAATGGGGTGCAAATCCGGAAGCTTTGGAATGCATCACAGGCTGCTGGGATCACGCTGCGAACGTGGAGAAGGTGGGGAAGGAGCTGCAGACGGACGCCTGGGGATCTTGAATCCGGAAGAGGAGCGTTGGGGGCGTTGATCGCGGAATGAAGCTTGGAGGATGCGGCTTGCTGATTTGGGAAGGAGCTGGGGATTCACGGTCTGCATTCGAAACGGGCGGAAGAAGAAATGGGAGCTTGATCGACGGAGGAGGCTAGATACGCGGGCGTTGTGATGCGGACGAAGCAGGGACTCGGCTGGGTGCTGGGACTTTCTTTGCCCTCCTGAGATGGGAGCTGGGAGACACCAAGTTCCGTCCAATTAGTCAAATAGATAAAAAAATAGTGTGATATGAAATTTGGCTTGTAGGGTCATCTGTTCTAACTGGAGGTCAATTGCAAGTCTTTCAAGTCATGAGTCACCCAGCACCTCATAGTTATGATATGGCCAAATTAGATTTGCCCAAAATTCTTTCCCAAAAGCACAGAAAAATTGGACCCGATTTGGACCCGAACCCGACTCGGACCCGACCCGATCTTCAATCGGGTCGGATCTGGGAAGGAATCCTTCTGAAGTCAAATTTGTACTCAATGTGCATTTTATCTCTAATTTATGATAATCTGTGTCAAACCCAAATATAATATTAATCTAGCAAATTTATTATTATCAGTTAGCAATAACACTAATTTTAGTGACATGTAGATCGCACTTTTGTGCTCTCATCAGGGTCGGCACTGAATGTTGGCGTTTCGCTGACATCGATCGCACATTTGGACAAAGTCCACAATGTCTTTTTGGAGCGTGGGCCAGTAATATCCTTGGCGTAAAATCTTGTGGGCCAGGGCCCGGCCCTCTAGGTGGTTTCCGCAGATCCCTTCATTAACCTCTCGCATGGCATAATCCGCCTCTGAGGGGCGGAGGCATCTAAGAAGGGAAGAAGTGAATGACCTGCGGTAGAGTTTGCCTTCGTACAAGAGGTATCGGAAAGCCTGACGCTTGATTCGGCGGGCTTCGAGCTCGTCATCGGGGAGGATTTCGCTATGCAGGTAGTTGACGAACGCGTCCATCCAACTTGGTTCAGTTTCGATGTAGAGAACTGGTTCAGGCTCCTCGGTGCTAGGTGCTTGGAGATACTCGAGCGTTGTGGTCTTCGGGAGCCCGCTCATGCAGAAAGTTGCCAGCTTTGATAGCTGGTCCGCCCTCGCGTTCTCCGCTCTAGGAATGTGCTGAATGTCGAAGGAGCTCAGTGTGTAAGTGATATCTCGCACCTTTTGGAGGTACTTTTGCATCGATGGTTTCCTCGCTTCGAAGTCTCCCAAAATCTGGCTCACGACCATTTGGGAGTCACTGAAGACCTTCAGGCTTTCAACCTTGAGCTCCTTCGCCAACCTCAGCCCGGCGATGAGCGCCTCGTACTCTGCTTCATTGTTTGAGGCAGGAAACTCGAAGTGTAGGGCCTGCTCTGCGAGCACCCCATCCGGGCTAGTGAGGATAAGGCCTACGCCGCTACCCCCCGAGGTTGAGGAGTCGTTCATATGTATAAACCCATGGTTGCCTTGGGGTCTCCTTTCTTGGTGTGAGCTCGGGCTCGGGATCGTCCGGTAAGGTGCATTCCACTACAAAGTCAGCGAGCACTTGGGCCTTGACTGCCAGCCTCGGGTGGTACTCGAGGTCGAATTTTTCAAGCTCGACCGCCTACTTTGCGATCCTTCCCGCACGATCCGACTATTGCAGGACTTGCTTTATAAGCTGGTCGGTCAGTATGGCCATAGTGTGGGCCTGGAAGTAAGGTCAGAGCCTTCAGGCTGAGGTACCGGGTCTCGGCGTCCCTCAGAACTCGGCTGGTGTAGTATACCGGTCTTTAAGACCTGCCTTCTTCTCGGACCAAGACCGAGCTTACCGCCACCGGGGAGACGGCCAGGTATAGATAAAGGAGCTCGCCTTGCTGAGGCTTTGTGAGTAGTGTGGGGAGGCAAGATGGCGTCTGAACTCTTCAAAGGCTTGCTGACACTCTTCTGACCATAAGAAGTCCTTCGGCTGCTTGAGGATCTTGAAGAACGGAAGACACCATTCGGCCGACTTGGAAACAGATCTTCCTACAGCCGCGACTCACCTAGTGAGCCGTTGTACCTTCTTGACCGTTTTTGGTGG
The DNA here is from genome assembly GCF_009389715.1 of Phoenix dactylifera. NCBI lineage: Eukaryota > Viridiplantae > Streptophyta > Magnoliopsida > Arecales > Arecaceae > Phoenix > Phoenix dactylifera. The sequence goes on along the minus strand of NC_052392.1, from coordinate 25,754,361 downwards.
CACCATCTCCTGCAGTGCTCGGATCTTCTCGGGGTTTGCTTCGATCCCGCGCTGGGTTACCACGAAGCCGAGGAACTTGCCCGAGGTAACCCCAAAGGCGCATTTGGTGGGGTTAAGCTTCATCTGGTACTTTTTGAGAGTAGAGAATGCTTCATCGAGATCGGTGATGTGATGCTCTACTGTCTGGCTCTTCACCAGCATATCGTCTACATAGACCTCCATATTTCGGCCTATCTGATTTTTAAAGATCTGGCTGACCGGCCTTTGATATGTCGCTCTAGCATTTTTTAGCCCAAACGACATTACTTTATAGCAGTAGAGGCCCTTGTTTGTGATGAAGGTTGTCTTCTCCTCGTCCTCGGGTGCCATTCGGATCTGATTGTACCCCGAGAAGGTATCCATGAAGGTCAGCAGCTGGTGTCCCAAGGTAGAATCGATGAGCTGGTCGATCCTGGGGAGGAAAAAATTGTCCTTTAAATAGGCCTTATTCAGGTCGGTGTAGACCACGCACAGGCGCCATTTTCTATTAGCTTTCTTCACGAGGACTATGTTGTCGAGCCAATTTAGGTAGGAGACCTTTTGGATGAAGCCGGCCTCGAGGAGCTTGTCGACCTCCTCGGCCGCTGCTCGCTATCGTTCCGATGTGGAGCTCCATTTCTTCTGCCTTATAGGCTTGTAGGTCGGTTTTACCTGGAGTTGGTGGATCATGATCTCGGGATCTATTTTCGGCATATCCGTAGGTGACCAGGTGAAGACATCCATGTTGGACTGGAGGAACTCAATCAAACGATCCCGCTCGCAAGGGTTCAGGCCGGAGCCAATCTGCACGGTTAGCTCCGGACAGTCTCTTCTCAAGAGGATTTGGATGAGGAGCTCACCAGGTTCTGCCCGTTCCCTCCTGGGCTCATTCCGTACCTCCAGGGTTTCAATGGGCAACGCCTGGTCCAAAGCTTGGGCTGACGCATCGGTTGATTGTTCTACTCGGCTCGGTATTTTGGCCGGTTGCTTTGCTTTGAGGGTCGCCATGTAGCATTGTTTGGCTGTTGCTTGGTCTCCACGAACCTCGCCTACTCCTTGTTCGATAGGGAACCGCACGAGTAGATGGCATGTCGAGATTATGGCTCGGAGGGCATTGAGTCCTGGTCGCCCAATGATGGCGTTGTAGACCGAAGGTAGGCGGACCACAAGAAAGTCCGTCCTCACGGTGCTCTCCCGTGGGGCGAGCCCGACTGTGACAAGCAGGCTGATCACACCTTCAACCAGGACTGAGTCTCCGATGAATCCGACCAGCGGAGCATTCATTCTCCGGAGCTGGCCCTCTGTCATTTCCATTCTTTGGAAGCATCATAATATAAAATATTTGCCGAGCTTCCATTATCAACCAAAATATGCTTTACATCAAATTTATTCATGACCATGGAGATGACCACAGCGTCATCATGAGGAGTTTCAACTCCTTTTAGGTCCTCGTCCGAGAACGAGATGGCTTCAGAGGTGCGTTGACGCTTTGGAGGGACTCTCCTCTCGGTCAGTCTTCAGCTGAGCTCCCTTCAATCGGGCTTCTCTCTATGGTGTTGATGGTACCAGCGATGGGCCTGTTGTCGTTTTGGTCTTTGGACAGCGTAGCATTCTCTACCGGCCTCCTTTAATCATGTCGGTTCTACACGAACCGGTTGAGCACCCCACGGCGAATGAGTGCCTCGATCTCGTCTCGGAGTCGGAAGCACTTCTCTGTATCGTGGTCGTGGTCTCGGTGAAAGCGGTAGTACTTCCTGAAGTGTCGTCGGGTTTCTGACTCCCGCATAGGGGGTGGAGGTCGGAAATAGTCTCGACCTTCTATCTCCATGAGAATCTCTGCCCGGGGTGCATTGAGAGGAGTGTAGTTCCCGTACCTTCTCGGGGGCATTTGTGGTCGAGGCGGGGATCTCGGTCGAGGCTGCGCCCGCTGTTGAGGTGGACTCCTCAAACGAGGTAGATTCTTCTCTCGACGGGGGAGATTGTGGAGTGATTGATAATACCCTAATTTGATTTTGATGAGACCAAAGCATTTGAGTATATTTTATGTTATACTAATGAATTCAATCTAGTATTGAGGATGATAGTGTTATTTTGATGATTAACAAGCAATTATCTAGAGCTTGCTATAAGTTAAATTGATACTTCATTTATAAGTTCATTACTCTCAGTATATTTGTTTAATTGAAAATATATATATGGTCTTGTTCATTTGGATGGATCTAATCTTGAGAATGCAGCAAAGTGTGAATTGAGTCGACCCATAGGTTGATTGGGTCAACCCCGGGACTTAAAGGAATCATCTGGCACACTCATGCAAAAACAGCACAAATGAACAGTGAGTTGGGTCGACCCAAGGTAGGCATGAGTCGACCCAACCTCCAAAGAACCTCAAAATGCAAAGGAAAAATGCTCTCTGGATTTACTGAGAGGGTCGACCCACACAGTGGTTGAGTCGACCCAAGCTTGAGTCGACCCAAACCCTGAGAGGGTCGACCCAAAGGCAAGACAGAAAGACAGACAGAAAATGGTTCTCTGAAATTACTGAGAGGGTCGACCCAAGAAGAAGTTGAGTCGACCCAAGTGAACTTTGAGTCGACCCAAACCCTGAGAGGGTCGACCCAAATGGAAGACAGAAAGACAGACAGAAAATGGTTCTCTGAAATTACTGAGAGGGTCGACCCAAGAAGAAGTTGAGTCGACCCAAGTGAACTTTGAGTCGACCCAAAGAATGGTTGGGTCGACCCAAGTGAAGGAAGTTTGAAATTCATGTTTCTGTGTTCTCTGAGAGGGTCGACCCAAGGAATGTTTGAGTCGACCCAAGGCCAAGTTGGGTCGACCCAAGAACAGGTTGAGCCGACCCAAACACGGGCTGAACAGTAACGGCTAGTTCTGCAGATGTACTTTTTGTCCTTCCCAAGGCATGTAACGGCTAGTTTTTCAAATCTGACCAATGGGGCTTGTCCAAGGAAGGTTGAAAACTATTTAAAAGGGCACTATTCATCAGAATAAATAACTTTTGAGTGGGAAATCAAAGTATACACAAGAAAACCAAAGAGCCCTAATCTTCTTCATCAAGAGCTTCATTCAAAAATCAAAGAAAGGGATTGAGCAGATTCAAAGAGGCATCAAGAGCTCCTTCCCCCATTGAAGAGTGAAGCTTCCTTGACAAAGAAGAGCCAAGCGACTTCAAAGCGATAATTTCTTTCTAACTCTTCTTCATTGCTCATATTGTTCTATATGCTCATTTAGGAGTTTAAATCTTTTCTTTTCATTTGTTTGAAAACTTTGTAAAGGTTCGTTGGTGAGCCCGCAAAACCAACAAAGGTTTTTGGTAAACCCGGAAAACCAAAGTTGTAAAGGTTCGTTGGTAAGCCCGCAAAACCAACAAGGTTTTTGGTGAACCCGGAAAACCAAAGTTGTATAGGTTCGTTGGTGATCCCGTAAAACCAACAAGGTTTTTGGATTGTGAGCCCAGAAAACAATCCAACTGTAATCCGCGAGATTATAGTGAATTCCCAAGGGTACGCTTGGGGAGTGGACGTAGGTGCTAAGGAGAGCACCGAACCACTATATATTATTGTGTTTGGATTGTGTTTGTGCTTTCATTCTCTCTTGCTTTACTTTCTATTCTTGCATTAGTTTAACTCACTCTAATAACCTAAGTAAGCATCCATCGCAGTTAACTAAGAAAGTTTTAAAAGCACTAAAGTAAAGAAGAAACCAATTCACCCCCCCCCCTCTTGGCTTGTCACCTTGGGCAACAAGTGGTATCAGAGCAAGGTGCTCTAATAGTACTCATTGATCTAACAATCAAGAGTTAAAGATCATGACAACCCAAGTAGGATGTGCAATGAGTGAGGGACAATCCACAAATAGACCTCCTCTATTTAATGGCACAAACTACACATATTGGAAAGCCAGAATGATGATATTCATTCAAGCTTCAGATTATGAACTATGGCAAATCATCACTAGAGGACCTCACACACCCACACTTAACATAGAGGGCACTATCATACCCAAACCAGAAATGGATTGGAATGAAAATGATAGAAGATTAGCACAGTTAAATGCAAAAGCTGTAAATATACTTTACTGCTCTTTAGATGTAAATGAATTTAATAGAATATCCACTTGCACCACCGCCAAAGAAATTTGGGATAGACTTGAGGTCACACATGAAGGGACCAATCAAGTTAAGGAGTCTAAGATAAACATATTAGTACACAAGTATGAACTGTTTAAAATGGAATCTACTGAGTCCATAACTGATATGTTTACTCGTTTTACTGATATTATAAATGGGCTTAAGAGTTTAGGAAAGTCTTATTCTAACTCTGATTTGGTGCGTAAAATTCTCAGGTCTCTACCAAGGAATTGGGAGGCCAAGGTAACCGCTATTCAAGAAGCAAAGGACCTCAACACACTGCAGTTAGAGGAGCTTCTAGGATCACTCATGACCTATGAGTTGACAATGAGGCAAAATTCAGAAGATGAGGTCAAGAGGAGAAAGCCTATTGCCCTAAAGACTACCACCCCTAGACAACAAACTGAATCGGAAGATTCAAATGATGATGAAGATATTGATGAAGAAGGGATGGCAGTGCTTGGGAGAAAATTCAGAAAATTCATGAGAGGTAAGAATAGATTCCATAAAAAGAAGCCCTTCATTAAAGGTAACTCAAGCAAAGAAAAGGGTAAGGACAAAGAAAAGGAGAAAGAAACTCCCATTTGCTATGAGTGTAACAAACCCGGGCATTATAAGATAGATTGCCCAGATTTGAAGTGGATGGCAAGAAAATTGAAAAAGAAGAATTTTATGGCCGATTGGAGTGAGAGTGAGGAATCAAGTTCGGAGGACGAAGATCATCAAGACACGGCCCAAATATGTCATATGGCCAATGACGATGAGGTAGATTCTGAACTTGACTGCGATTTTACTGTTGATGAATTACATGATGCATTTTTAGAACTCATGGAAGAACATAAAAAGGTAATTAATAAAAACAAAGCTCTAAAAGAAGAAAATCAATCTCTCATTAAAGATAAGATAAAACTGTCTCATAACTACGAAACATTAAGTAGGAAACTTGAAAATGAAACCAAGAACTTAATTGCTGAAAATATTAAGTTAAAAGAAGATGCTGAAAAATATAAAACTTTGGTAGATAAATTTACTCTTAGTTCTACCAAATTAAATTTGATTCTTGATAGCCAAAAAGCTGTATATGATAAGGCCGGTTTAGGATATAAAACAAATAGGAAACAAAAATTATTAAAGAATATTTTTGTAAAAGCTAAAAATGAAAATATTACTTGTTATTATTGCAATAAGTTAGGACATAGAGCATATGAATGTAACTTTAGAAAGTCTAGTCAAAACAAATCAAGTAATAATCAAAAGATAAAATTCAAAAAAGTTTGGGTTCCAAAAGGAACATGGAGTACTAACCCTAAAGGACCCAACTTAGTTTGGGTACCTAAAGTTTCTTCTTGATTTTGATTGCAGGTGTGTCTTGCAGCTGACAAAGTTGAAAAACGTTGGTATCTAGATAGCGGGTGTTCAAGACACATGACTGGTGACGAAGATCAATTTGTCACCTTGGAACCAAAGAATGGTGGAGTAGTAACCTATGGAGACAATGGTAAAGGGTATATCATTGGAAAGGGTAAAATTTTCATTGCTCCATCTGTTTTTATAGAAAATGTCTTATTAGTTAAAGGTTTGAAACATAATCTTCTTAGCATAAGTCAGTTTTGTGATAAAGGATTTAAAGTTACATTTGAAGCATCTGTATGTATAATCACAAATCCTAAAGATAATAGTATTGTACTTGTAGGACAAAGGCAAAGGAATATTTATTTAGTAGATCTTCAAGAATTAGGCAAGAAAAATGGTTTATGCTTAATTACTAATGAAGAAAAGAAAAATGAAACTAGTTGGCTTTGGCATCGAAGACTAGGACATGCTAGTATGGAATTAATATCAAAACTAGTTAAGAAGGAGTTAATAAAAGATGTGCCAAAATTGACTTTTGAAAAAGACAAAATATGTGGACCATGTTCATTGGGAAAACAAACTAAGTCATCCTTCAAATCGAAAAATGTAGTCTCAACAACTAGACCATTTGAACTCATACATATGGATTTATTTGGACCTACTAGAACTACAAGTCTAGGAGGGAAGAAGTATGGACTAGTTATTGTAGATGATTTTTCAAGGTACACATGGGTTTTATTTTTGGCACATAAGAATGAAGCATTTTCAGAATTTTTGAAACTATACAATAAAATCATAAATGAAAAGAAACTCACATTGGTAGCAATTCGAAGTGATCATGGCACGGAATTTGAAAATCAACACTTCGAGGAATTCTGCACTAAAAATGGAATATCACATCAATTTTCAGCACCTAGAACGCCTCAACAAAATGGGGTTGTTGAAAGGAAAAATAGGACATTGGCAGAAATGGCACGCACAATGTTGTGCGAGTCAAATCTTCCAAAGTACTTTTGGGCTGAAGCTATAAACACTTCTTGCCATATTCTAAATCGAGTCTTAATACGACCTATAACTAAGAAAACTCCTTATGAACTTTGGAACAATAGGAAACCAACTGCAAAATATTTTAAAGTATTTGGATGTAGATGTTTTATCTTAAATAATGGCAAGGAGGACTTAAGTAAATTTGATGCCAAGTCAGATGAAGGTATCTTCTTAGGATACTCCACATCTAGCAAGGCATACAGAGTATTCAACAAAAGAACCTTAGTAGTGGAAGAGTCGGTCAATATTATATTTGATGAGTCTGATAGTGAGTCTGCTAGGAAAGAAAGTATTGTTGATGATGATACAGGAATTATAGACTTTGAAAAGTTGAATATAGATGACGTGCCAAATCAAGATAAGGGAGAAGATTGCCTGCCACCACAATCCCAAGACGTGCCAAAAGAATGGAGGTATGCACATGGACATCCCAAAGACTTAATTATTGGTGATCCATCTCAAGGGGTAAGAACTCGATCTTCTCTTAGGAATTTAAATGATTATCTTGCTTTTGTTTCACAATTAGAACCTAAAACTTATGAAGAAGCTGAAAAAGATACTAACTGGATAAATGCCATGCAAGAGGAATTAAATCAATTTAAAAGAAGTAATGTATGGACATTAACTGAAAGACCAAAGCATAATTCAGTAATTGGAACAAAATGGGTATTTAGAAATAAATTAGATGAAAATGGAGTAGTTATAAGAAATAAGGCTAGACTTGTAGCTAAAGGATACAATCAGGAAGAAGGAATAGATTATGATGAGACGTTTGCTCCTGTAGCTAGATTAGAAGCTATAAGATTACTTCTAGCATTTGCATGCTTTATGGACTTTAAATTATATCAAATGGATGTGAAGAGTGCATTTTTAAATGGTATTATTGAAGAGGAAGTATATGTAGAACAACCTCCAGGATTTGAAAATCATAAATTACCAAATCATGTGTTTAAATTGCATAAGGCATTATATGGATTAAAGCAAGCACCTAGGGCTTGGTATGATAGACTAAGTAAGTTTCTCATTGATAATGACTTTTGTAGAGGAAATGTAGATAAAACTCTATTTCTCAAAAGAAAGGACAAAAATCTACTAGTGGTACAAATATATGTAGATGACATAATCTTTGGTGCCACTAACGATACTCTATGCAAAGAATTTGCTGATTTAATGCATGGAGAATTTGAGATGAGTTTGATGGGAGAATTAAGCTTCTTTTTAGGATTACAAATCAAACAAACCAAAGAAGGTATTTTCATTCATCAAACTAAGTATACAAGGGAAATACTGAAGAAGTTTGGTAATGAAAATCATAAGGGAATTGGCACTCCAATGAATCCCACTAATAAGCTAGACAAGGATGAAAAAGGGAAAAGTGTAGATATTAAGCTCTATAGAGGACTAATTGGATCCTTGCTCTATCTTACGGCTAGTAGACCCGACATTGTATTTAGTGTAGGGATATGTGCTAGATATCAATCGGATCCTAAGGAGTCACATTTAAGTGCAGTTAAGAGGATCCTTAGATATTTAAGAGGAACCACCACCATTGGATTATGGTACTCGAGAGACTCATGTCTAGATTTGCTCGCATACTCAGATGCAGATTTTGCCGGATGCAAATTAGATAGAAAGAGCACAAGTGGCACATGCCAATTCTTAGGAAACAATTTAGTATCATGGTTTAGTAAAAAGCAGAATTCAGTAGCACTATCCACAGCCGAAGCTGAATACATAGCTGCTGGTAGCTGTTGTGCTCAAGTATTATGGCTCAAGCAACAACTAGAGGACTATGGTGTTAAACTAGAAAATATTCCTATTAAGTGTGACAATACGAGTGCTATCAATCTCACTAAAAATCCAGTTCAGCACTCTAAGGCCAAACACATAGAAATAAGGTACCATTTCATTAGGGATCATGTGCAAAATGGAAATGTATGCATTGAGTATATATGCACGGAAAAACAATTGGCCGATATATTCACAAAACCACTGAGTGAAGATAGATTCTGTATGCTCAGAAGGGAATTAGGTATATGTGATCCTTTTATTGAATGAATATGAAAGGAAGTTAGTAGTCTCATGATACATTCTTCTAACTTCAAAAATCCCATGAAACATGAGTCAAATTTATTGTCTATAAATTTCTCACTCATGTATCAATGTCCCATAAGGAGCTTATAAGGATTAAAAGCGAGGAAAACTTTTTAGAAGCAAAAAGGGAGAGAAAACCAAGTTCTGCACTTGGGTCGACCCAACCCAGAACAAGGGTCGACCCAACGTTGAGTCGACCCAAGAAAATTCTTGAGTCGACCCAACGTCGGGACCCCACTGTTAAAAGGGGGCCCGAGAGCTCATCTAGGGCACTGTTTGCCCTTTGTCTTCTTCCGAAAATCCTTGTCCCCACTCTCCAATCTCCACTAGACTCCTCCAAACAGTAGATTTCTTTAAGATCTTGGAGAAATGGGTCCCAAACGAGCCGTAGCCAAAAGATCCGGAAGAGTGAGCCGAGTCCAACAAGAGGAAAGGCGCCCTACCGAGCCTTCTCCCGTGTCTCCACCGCGTGAGGCACGTGCGGAGGTCCCTCCTCCTCCTTCCCCCTCAGTGCTCCTTGCAAGATTTGCGGGGAGGCCGGTTACTACCGGAAGAAGGATCCATTCGGAGTTTTTCAACCAAGAAGGATTTCGAATTTGGGAATGGATCCAAAGACAAGGATGGGAGTATCTTTGCTCCCTTGATGTGGTGATATACCCCGGGTTAGTCCAAGAATTCTACGCCTTCCTCAAGACTGGTATGGGAGGGCTTGTTTCAGATGTTAGAGGGGTTCGGATCCGTGTATTCGAGGAGAGCTTGAGTGAGCTTCTACACCTACCTTGCACGGGAGCTATTCCGGAAAGATCAGATAACAAAATGAGAGCTCTTCAGCTGATCATGGAAAATGAGAACTTCGATTTCTCTCAGAAGGTAATAGCTAGTTCTCTTTCCGCCGAGATGAGGTTGTTGCTTAATATGATAAATAGAATTTTATTTCCGAAGACCGGGAGATTCGATCTCATCTCAGAACGAGATCTTGCAGTTATGGAGTGCATGATTAGGGGGATTCCCCTAAATCTTCCGGCCATGATATTGAGGCAAATGAGAAAGGTAATAAGCAGCAACAGGGTATCATTGCCTTATGGCATGATACTTACATTGATCTTCCGTCAGCACGGGTTACCTCTCGAGGAGGAAGCATTCAAGAATCTGCAACCCACAGACACGTACACTGCACGGTCACTCATACGCATGGGTTATGAGAAAGTGAACGGGCAGTGGATACATACTGGTGCAGGCATTCAGGGTGAAGCACCAGAGGGAGAGGCACCAGAGGGTGAGGATGAGGAGCCTATGGATCATCCTACTGCACCCTCAGAGGCTGGACCATCGTCATCTGCTCCTCCGACAGATACGGATGACTTCTGGAGCAGGATGACAGAGCTCATGTCAGCTCAGGCGAGGACTATTACTGACGGGCTCACGAGCCGATTAGACGCCCGGTTGGATGTCATGTCTGCTGATATCAGTGATCTGAGGCAGCAGATTGGAGCACTCCGGAGAGAGAGGGAGACACATGGACCATCTGTGCCACAGGCTGCTGAGTCAGAGATATCGGCACAGAGTCATCCAGCTCGACGTGCTCCACGCCAGACTCAGTCTCACCAGGCTCGACCTCCCCTCGCCACGTATGCTAGGAGGATGAGGACTAGATCCCAGCCATTAGATTTCCCCTAGGCTGATCTTAGTATCTATGTTTAGAGCCTAGGCTAGAAATCTAGTTCTCATATGTATCTTGCTTTTTCTCATATGTATCTTGCTTTTGCCTTATATCTTTAAATCTTGATTGAGGAACATTGTACTTATCTTTATTTTGGGCATTATTGTATGAAAATGTTCCTATTTTGATCAATGAAGTCTGAAGTTTGTTCTTTATTGCATCTTTTCCCATATATATGTTTTTTGATGATAACAAAAAGGGGGAGAAGAGAAGGAAAGAGTATATAAAGGAAACGAGAAGAAAAGAGTATATAAAGGGGGAGAAGAAAAGATAGAGTATTCACTTCGAGAAAAGAAAGAGTATTGATTTTGGGAGAAGCAAAGATAGTGTTTAAAAACAAAAATATTAATTTTGTGAGAAAGAGTGAGTAAAGAAGTTATGAAAAGAAAAAAGAGAAATAAATGGGCAAACAAATTGAAAATCATATAAGAAAGCTTATATATCTAAGGGGGAGCAATTTGTAACAATGAAAACCATCAAATCAAAAATTTCTATCATAATTCAGAATTTGGCACATATAAATTCAAAATTTGGCACGCTCCTCTCTCACCCCGATACATAAGCTGAAACTCATATTTTATCTCAAATTTTTGAAGTTTCATTGCTAATGAATTATAAATGAAAGGGGGAGCCATTCAAAAAGTCAAATTGGCAAATTTTGAATAATATAGGGGGAGATTTCACTTATATATATGAAAAGCTGAAATTCAGAAATTCAATCCCTTTTATAAACTGATTTTAAAGACAAGTATCAATAGGCTTATACTCTTTATTTTGTAATCATCAGAAAGGGGGAGATTGAGGATGATAGTGTTATTTTGATGATTAACAAGCAATTATCTAGAGCTTGCTATAAGTTAAATTGATACTTCATTTATAAGTTCATTACTCTCAGTATATTTGTTTAATTGAAAATATATATATGGTCTTGTTCATTTGGATGGATCTAATCTTGAGAATGCAGCAAAGTGTGAATTGAGTCGACCCATAGGTTGATTGGGTCAACCCCGGGACTTAAAGGAATCATCTGGCACACTCATGCAAAAACAGCACAAATGAACAGTGAGTTGGGTCGACCCAAGGTAGGCATGAGTCGACCCAACCTCCAAAGAACCTCAAAATGCAAAGGAAAAATGCTCTCTGGATTTACTGAGAGGGTCGACCCACACAGTGGTTGAGTCGACCCAAGCTTGAGTCGACCCAAACCCTGAGAGGGTCGACCCAAAGGCAAGACAGAAAGACAGACAGAAAATGGTTCTCTGAAATTACTGAGAGGGTCGACCCAAGAAGAAGTTGAGTCGACCCAAGTGAACTTTGAGTCGACCCAAACCCTGAGAGGGTCGACCCAAATGGAAGACAGAAAGACAGACAGAAAATGGCTCTCTGAAATTACTGAGAGGGTCGACCCAAGAAGAAGTTGAGTCGACCCAAGTGAACTTTGAGTCGACCCAAAGAATGGTTGGGTCGACCCAAGTGAAGGAAGTTTGAAATTCATGTTTCTGTGTTCTCTGAGAGGGTCGACCCAAGGAATGTTTGAGTCGACCCAAGGCCAAGTTGGGTCGACCCAAGGACAGGTTGAGCCGACCCAAACACGGGCTGAACAGTAACGGCTAGTTCTGCAGATGTACTTTTTGTCCTTCCCAAGGCATGTAACGGCTAGTTTTTCAAATCTGACCAATGGGGCTTGTCCAAGGAAGGTTGAAAACTATTTAAAAGGGCACTATTCATCAGAATAAATAACTTTTGAGTGGGAAATCAAAGTATACACAAGAAAACCAAAGAGCCCTAATCTTCTTCATCAAGAGCTTCATTCAAAAATCAAAGAAAGGGATTGAGCAGATTCAAAGAGGCATCAAGAGCTCCTTCCCCCATTGAAGAGTGAAGCTTCCTTGACAAAGAAGAGCCAAGCGACTTCAAAGCGATAATTTCTTTCTAACTCTTCTTCATTGCTCATATTGTTCTATATGCTCATTTAGGAGTTTAAATCTTTTCTTTTCATTTGTTTGAAAACTTTGTAAAGGTTCGTTGGTGAGCCCGCAAAACCAACAAAGGTTTTTGGTAAACCCGGAAAACCAAAGTTGTAAAGGTTCGTTGGTAAGCCCGCAAAACCAACAAGGTTTTTGGTGAACCCGGAAAACCAAAGTTGTATAGGTTCGTTGGTGATCCCGTAAAACCAACAAGGTTTTTGGATTGTGAGCCCGGAAAACAATCCAACTGTAATCCGCGAGATTATAGTGAATTCCCAAGGGTACGCTTGGGGAGTGGACGTAGGTGCTAAGGAGAGCACCGAACCACTATATATTGTTGTGTTTGGATTGTGTTTGTGCTTTCATTCTCTCTTGCTTTACTTTCTATTCTTGCATTAGTTTAACTCACTCTAATAACCTAAGTAAGCATCCATCGCAGTTAACTAAGAAAGTTTTAAAAGCACTAAAGTAAAGAAGAAACCAATTCACCCCCCCCCCCCCCTCTTGGCTTGTCACCTTGGGCAACAAGTATCTCAGGCAAAATTTGTGAGAATCTTCTTTTGAGTGCATGTGGAAATCAGCTTAAGTCAAAGGCTGAAACTCGAGTCGACTCCGGAGGATTACGAGTCGACTCCAAGTGTTTCAGATGTTCTGGCACAGGCTCGAGTCGACTCCGGCACACTGCGAGTCGACTCCGACTGAGAACAGACAGCAGGACAGAAAGATGAATCTCAGACCCTATCACCGAGTCGACTCCAACGGTTTCGAGTCGACTCCGAAGCTTACCGAGTCGACTCCCGACAGTTCCGAGTCGACTCCAAGGAGTAACAGACAGAAAGACAGAGAAGTGGTTTCTGGACCCTGTTACCGAGTCGACTCCTGACAGTTTCGAGTCGACTCCAAGGAGTAACAGACAGAAAGACAGAGAAGTGATTTCTGGACCCTGTTACCGAGTCGACTCCAGAAGAATTCGAGTCGACTCCAACATTTGGGGAGTCGACTCCTAAACAAGCAAGAGTCGACTCTCGGAGGAAAGCAAGACTAAAAATCAGAGAACCAACTTCGGGCTCTGAGAGCCGAGTCGACTCCAACAAAGTGCGAGTCGACTCCGAAGCAGTTCAACTCAAAACACAGAGGAACAGTTTTTCGGTCTCTGAGAGCCGAGTCGACTCCAACAAAGTGCGAGTCGACTCCGAGACAGCTCAGGTCAACAGACAGAGGATCGAGATTTCGGGCTCTGAGAGTCGAGTCGACTCCAAGAGAATCCGAGTCGACTCGAGGGAGTAAATCTGAAAGAAAGATCTCTAGAACTCTGAGAACGAGCCGTCTCTAAAAGTGCCGAGTCAACTCCAGACATTGGCGAGTCGACTCCAGATCGGGACAGCACTTTAATTCAAATCCTGAACAGTTGCCGAGTCGTCTCCAGTAAAGCATGAGTCGACTCCTGCAACAGGCGAGTCGACTCCAGATCGCGCGAGTCGACTCCGATCTGAACGGACATACTGTCAGGATGTGCAGACTGTACAAAACGGCTACAAATCAGTGTCTAACGGCTATATTTCAAAAAGGACTGCATAAATAGCCACAGTAAACAGTAGTAGACACCAGGAGAGCTATTCCATTCAAACAAAAAGGGTTTTCCACCTACCAAAGGCTCTCAAGAGTAAATACAAGAGAAAGAAGGAAGAAGTGCATTGAACTCCATCCAACAAACTCTTTCCTTCGCATTCAAGGCTCCCCTTCTGACAGCAAATCTTCAGGACACTCAAAGAGGAGTCTCAGAGTTCGAGAAGCCCCTTCTTCCTCTTCCAAAATCTATTTGAGGACTTCTAACTCTACTTTATTCATATTGTTCATATTTGCTTTTTAAGAAGCTTTTTCTGTACTCTTTCCAAACTGTTTCTCTTACTTGATTCAATCAGGGGATTGAATCAAGGGTGTAAAGGTTGGTTGGTGAGCCGAAGTTAAAACCAACGGTGTAGGGTTCGATTGTGATCCCGGAAAAACAATCGGGTGGTTCTAGTCGGTGAGCCTGTGAAAACCGACCGAGTTCGTTGTGATCTCGTGAAAACAACAAGTTGGGTTGTGAACTTGTAAAACAACCGGCTGTAATCCAAGGGATTATAGAGAACTCCCAAATGAAGCTTGGGGAGTGGACGTAGGAGCAAGGGTTAGCTCCGAACCACTATAAAACCTCTTGTGTTTGTAATTGGTTCATTGTCTCTTCCATCCCCTTCATTCACTACAACTAGTAATCTAATTAATTTGCTTGCAATAAGTGTTAATTAGTTACTAATTAAGTTTTTTAATTGCTATTATTACTTAAAACCCAATTCACCCCTCCTCTTGGGTTGTCTTCTTGGGCAACAGAGGTAGATTCTTCTCTCGACGGGGAGACCGACTTCTCGGGCGGCCGCGCTCTTCGCGGCGCCTTTTCTGCCCTTTTAAGGCCTGCTCGGCCGCGCCCCGCCTGGAGGCGATGGCTTCTTCGGCCTTTGCATATTTTCGAGCTCGGGCCAGCATCTCGGTGAAGTTGGCGGGAAAATTCTTCTCGATGGAGAAGAGGAACCTGTAGAACCGAGCTCCTGTCTTCAGCGCGGACATGGCGATCGACTGATCGAGCTCGCGGACTTTCCAGGTTGCGGCGGTGAAACGGTCGATGTAGTCTTTGAGGGACTCTCCTTCCTTTTGTTTGATGTCGAGGAGAGAATCCGACGTTCGCCGCTAGCACCGGCTTGCAGCAAAGTTGGCAACAAACTGTCTGCCAAGCTGCTCGAAGGAGGACACAGTGCTCGGCTTTAGACCGGAGAACCACAGTCGAGCCGTTCCTCGAAGGGTTGCAAGGAAAGCCTTGCAAAGCATGGCTTCTGTGGACCCCTGCAACGCCATAAGGGCTTGGTAGCTCTCCAAGTGGTCCAGAGGGTCGGTGGTCCCGTTGTAGGGCTCTATTTGAGGCATTTTGAACCTCGGAAGGATCGGTTCATCCTCGATCTAGCGAGAGAAAGGTGACTTGGTGGTGAACTCAAAGTCACCCTCACGCCTTGCCTTTTGGTCGTAGAGCGCCTCGATCTGCCGCTCGAGTTTCTCGACCTTCTTGTCGAGTTTTCCGCCTTGGGGGATTGCCACGGTGGTTTGTTCCGGTACTGATTGACCCGGGTCCGACTCGGCCTCCGAAAGTTGTGGCCTTTTGTCCTGGTTATTCCCTAGCAGCTCCCTCCGGGGAGACGCTCGGGTTGAACCCTGGTGACAACGTCGTTCTCCATTGTTGACCCTCGAGGAGTCATGAGGATCTCGGCCTTGGGACACCGATCCATCTGGAGGGAGCGCCGATTGGACCTGAACCTACGGAGGCGGCATAGGAGGGGCCTCCACACGTTGCAGACCTTGAACTGCTGCTGCCAGGGCTTGGACTTGTTGCACCAGGGTATTGAATTGCTCTGGTTGGACCTAAGAAATTTGATCCACCGGAGGCCTTGGTGGTGGGTTCTGGACTAAGTGGCTAGGACTTGATGCGCGATTCCGAGAGGCATTAAAGGTCCCTTTACTCCTTAGCTTCATGATCACGACTCAGGCCCTTCCTCTAGCGCTAACTGTTGTCGAAAATTGGACCCGGGGGTGACCACGAATCAAGAAAGAGAAGCTCCGGCAGGGGATGCGACGGCAGGCTACGTTCTCCGGAGGACCTGCAAGAAGCCGGTGGCCGGGAGTTCCGGCGCCGGCCCTCCGATGCTTAAGTCAGAGGGATTTTTTTTGTAGAGAAAAGAGATTGCGTGAGAAAATATCCTCTTTCTTCAGAAGAAAGAGTCTCCTTTTTATAAGAGGGGTGCAAGTGTTACCTGTGACTGGACGTGACTGTGCGGATTAATGAGTTACCGTAGTGATTGGACGTGATCGTACGAATTAATAGGTTACCGTAGTGATTGGATGTGATCGTGTGAATTAATGAGTTACCGTAGATGGCTCGAGATTTTGGGCTAGCTGGTGGTCTGTTGAGATCGTACACATTTAATTGTTGGCAGTCGTTGAGACGGAAATCGCGGAATTGGACCCCGGATGAGGAGGAGAGGGACTTGATTTTCGGTGGAGTGGAGGGGTCTGCTTCGCCCTTTGACTGGGTCTCCTTTGGGCTCGAGATCGATCGAGCTCAGCTTAACCGAGATAAGGCTGCAAGGCTGCGAGCTCTGAGATCAGGCGTGCTGAGGTTGGGCATCTCGAGGTCGGGCGCCTTAAGGTCGGACGCCTTGAGGGTTGCCGCCATCGTGCTCGCCATCACGTGCCGGCAACATTGTTGAGGACCTTCCATGAACACCACCGTCGGATCCCACAACTAAGGAGGAGCCCGCGTCCGGATGATGCCAAAGGAGGGTCGTGCAATGGCCAAACTCAAGATCCGGGCCAATTACTTTGCTTGGAGGGGTGGCCGGACCTTAGCCAAGCCCCTTCACACTTGGCCAAGCCCATTCACACTTGGCCAAGCCTTGGCCAAGCCAAGGCTCCCAATAATTGGCCAAGCATCTCCAAGATCAACCAAGACATGGCCAAGCATGCCAAAGGCACGGCGCACCCATGCGCGGCCCAAGCCGCGCCCGTGCACGCCCGCCGCACGTGCCCGTACGCGCCCAGGCCACGGTCGTGCGCGCCCGCGCGCGCCCAGGCCACGCGCGTGCTGGCCGCGCCCGCGCTCGCCCGCAAGCGCGCACCCGCTACCGGGCGAGGTTCGGGCGGCCGAAACTCGCCAGCCGCAGGACTGCGCGCGCCCGCTATCGGGTGAGGTTCGACCGCCTGAACCTCGCCAGCCGCAGGACCGCGCGCGACCGCCCGCATGCCCGACCGTGCGCCCGCACGCGCGTACGGCCATGCGGAACCTGTCGGCCCACGCGCACCCGCGGCCAACCGCGCCCACATGCGCATGCCCGACAGAGGCTGCCCACGCGCGCCAGCGCCCTGTCGAGCGGCCTGTCACGCGCGGAGTGCACCAGGTCCCTGCCAGCCCTGCCGCGCCCGTGCTGCGCCCTGGCGCCCTACCAGCGCCCCTGCCGCGCGCCCTACCACGCCCCTGCCGCATGCCCTGCCTGCCCCAGGGCTCACAGGACCTTGCCAGTAGCCCTGCAGCGCCCACATAAGCCTGCCAGCAGCTGCCATGCGCCCAGCTAGCCATGTGCCATGCCTAGCCCGCCCAGCCATGTGCCTAGCCTGCCCAAAAGCCTAGGCCTTGGCCCTTAGCCACTTGGCCAAGCCTCTAGCTTGTCATGATGAGGTTGGCCCATCACTTGGCCACTTGGGCAACCTCATGAAGTCTATAAATAGGAGAGATTGGGGAAGCCATGGAAGTCTTTTGTCATCTTGAGAGTCTTGTATTTTCGGCCTAAGGGCTTGGGAGGGTTTTGCCCTATTGTATTCGGTCCTAGAGTGTCTCTAAGGACTTGGACTAGTGTGAACCAATCATAGTTCCACTAGATTATGCTTGTAAGCTTCATTTTGGGAATTGAAACAATCCTCTAAGCTTTCCTCTACATCTTCCAACTTGTGTGATTGTCTCTTTCAAGCCAAGGGACGGGTCAAGCTGCAACCAGTAGACTCGCCCCTTGTCTTGATTCCTACGACTATCTGAAGGAGTGCGTCCATCAATTCCAACAAGCTAAGGGCCGGGCCAAGCTGCAGCCAGTAGGCCCGCCCCTTGACTTGTATTCGTGACCATCCAAAGGAGTGGATATCAACCGGCGTTACCCGTATCGGCCCAAATCAACAACTTAACGAGGTGCGCACAAGAAGCACGAGGCAAGGATTTGGTGTGGCGACTTGAGGCCGAGAGCCGCCCTCCATCAATGGTGCTTTCATTGAGAGATTTCGTCGGAAGAGGTTCCTAGAGAAGCTCCGTCGAAGATCTCTCTTCCTAAGAGGTAATGCCTACAACCCCAAGAGAAATTCAGATTATATATTGGGTTGTGTTTAGGTGCTTTACTTTTCATTGCATACCTAGAAGTGAAATTTACTTCTTACTACCTTCATATTACTTGTTGCATTTGAGAAGGGGTATATTAGAAGTTATTTTGCATGCAAGTAGTGCTCAAATTTCTGCATTTATCTTTCTTATTTGAAAAAGAGGTGAGAGCACTTTTCTTGTGAAGGGAACGGATTGATTCCTCTATATTGCTCATCATAGGAATGGTGCCAACGGAAAGGCTAATGGTAGTACCCGGCACTATTTGACCCAACTATTCGGTGTAGGGTATATTAGGAACGGCACAAGAGGAAGGCTAGTGGTAGTACCTCGTGCCCTTTTCCAACTCCACCGGATAGGGAGCAAATAGAGTATCAAGACGTCTCTCTCGGGGGTGAGAGATTTCTAATTTGTAAACCCTTGTTGTAATTGGAGAAGATTGAGTGGTGTATCTTTCAAAATCTATATAATAAGGTGGGTCGGTTCATCCCTTGGGTGACGGCCAAAGGAGGTTTTGAGTGGAAGAGTTGGGTTAAAACATGGTAGAAGCCATGAAGGAGAGTTCGGCCTGTTTGAAGAGGGCAATGGAAACCATATCTAAGGTTAGAGAGGATCTAAGGGATATAGAAGAAAGAGAAAGGAAAAATGAAGCCATGAGAATGAGGGAAGAAAGAAGAAAAGAAGAGAGAAGAAGGAAGCAAGAAGAAAGAAGAAGAGAAGAAGGGAGCAAGAAGAAAGAAGAAGAGAAGAAAAGAGGAGAAGAAAAGAAAGAGAGTTGGTGGAGAAAAGAAGAAGAAAAAAGAGAGCGTAGGAGAGGTCGGTGGGAGGAAGTCCAAGAAGATAAGTATGGGAGAAGTCCTCGGCTACATGAAAGAGGGCTAAGGAGGCCCAAGATCGACTTTCCCCAATTTGGAGGTGACCACCCATATGAATGGCTAGACGAAGTGGTGCTATACTTTAAGGTCTATGAGGTTCCAAGAGCCGACCGGATCTCCCTCGCTAGCCCCACCTTGAGGGGAAGGCAAGTCGGTGGTGGAGATGGATCCGGGATATCTACGACAAAGATGGGAGAAGGCTTGGTTGGAACATATTTGTGAGGGAATTCGTGTCTCAATGGGGACCCTCACCGGTAATCAACCACCATGAGCATATGGCCAAGACTAAGCAAGAGGAGAATGTGCAAACATGCACCAAGCAAAATTTCAGCAACTATGCATCTTCTTCCTTGCAACTGAAAGCTCCTTGCAAAGACAAAGAGGTGGTTGAAAATGGCAATGAGGACCAACCCGAGGAAGTCAAGAGCTTGCCTAAAGAAGAGCCACAAGTCATTGAGAAAAGGGAGCTATGCTCCAAGCATGAGGACGAGTGGTGTTAGAAGTATGCCCTAGAAGCCAATCTGGCTGACACATTATTAATTCTAGGACATAATTTGGTACTTGACTTTATTATTATTGATTAATAAATGGGCATTCTTTTTATTCATATTGTTTACGTGTCTATGAATCGTCCAAAAAATTAATAAGATGATGATGCATATTCTCAAGAGTTGAGAATTTGAGCCATGTATCATTGGTGATTAATTTCTAAATGCTCCTGATCAATGGATCATCACCAGGACGGTGATCGATCCGATCAGTGCACAGATCACTTTTCTTTTGGATGGACAAGACTTGAGTCCACAGTGTAGGGACACTGAAGTGATAGTGCAGGTGCTTGTTAGAGAACAAGGGTACTGAGCGTGACCAACACAAGAAGTCACTTGGATGTCTATCCACTCGTCAGTGACTTGCTTGATGTTGCAGTAGTGTGACTGGTCCTTTGACCTGCAGTGCTTCAGCTACTCACAGTAAGGTTATTGTAGTTTGACTACACGTATACATGGTCTCTAGTCATATGGGTCTTTGTAGTGTAGATTGGCTGCAGTAAGTTCACTGTAGGAGTAGGGTATGCACTTACATGGAATCTATCGACCTTGATAGAAGAGGAGTGATCCTATGTGATTTGTTAGACTGAGTTCTAAGACCTTGGCCAGGGCAGTAATATAAAGTGGAGAAAGAGTTTTTCACTATCGAACTCGAGTCGAATAAATCTTGACATATGACAGACGAAGGGGTTTGACGAGTTATCCATGACCTCCATCCTGTAGGGATCCACGATAGTAGGACTGTATCACACGATAACTGCACCTAGAGGTGCATCATTCTATTCTACTGGGTAGCCACTACATGCTGCTAGGTGTCACTGGTGGATGGTGGGACTCACAGGGATTATCTCGATGATCGATAAACCCTAAAGAGTAGAGTTGGAATTGTTCCAATCCATTGAAAGGAGTTTTTAATGATATTGTGATAGAGATCATAATATATCTCACTACTAGTCAGAGTAGAACCTATGGGGTCACACACACTAGAAGTAATGACCGATCCGATGGTTGAATCGTGATTAGGAATCACAAGTAATCAATTTGATTGATAATAAGTTGAAGAAGGAACAAAGAGAATTGATTAATTGGACTTAAAACAAGAGTCCTACTTGGAGTAGAATTCATAGAGTCCTAATTGGATTAGGACTAGAAATCCTACTTGGACTGGGATTCCTACTTGGACTGGGAATCCTATTTGGAGTAGGACTAGGAGTCCTACTTGGAGTAGGATTCATAGAGTCCTAATTGGATTAGGACAGGAATCCTACTTGGACTGGGATTCCTACTTGGACTGGAAATCCTATTAGGAGTAGGACTAGGATTCCTACTTGGAGTAGGATTCCTATAATCCTAATTAGATTAGGAGTTTTGAATTAAATTTGGATTCCTACTTGGAGTAGGATTCCTAGAGTCCTAATCGGATTAGGACTTCGAATTCAAATTAGAGTCCTAATTGGATTAGGACTAGAATTAAACAAGTCCTAATTGGATTAGGATTTTTTAAGTCCCAATTAATTATTAATCCAATGAATCAAGATGGCTCCTAATTAGATTAGGATTGAAGAGTTCAATTGAGTCATGGTTCATTCAAGTTCTAATTGGATTAGGACTAGCATAGATTGAACCCAATTGATTCATGATTTGGACTAAACCAAATAGGAGCCCTAGATGCTATTTAAGAGGAGGCTTGGGGGCTGACCTAATTCATATGAGAAGCTCTCCCCTTGTGGCCGTACGCCCCCTTTCTCCTCTCCTCTTGGATCAGCCGCAAGCAAGAAAGAAAAAGATCCATGGTGGTCTCCTTCTTCCTCCTCCGTTTGGGATTCAACTGAAGGAAAGGAAAGGCTGCATCTAGCCTTTTGGATCTTCTTCCTTGATCCTTTCATCTTCTTCTTCCTCCCTCTAGCATTCAAGAGTTGAAAGAAAGGGAGGTGATCAGCCATCAAAACCAATCTCTGCAAGGGAGCTAGCACCCCGGGGAGATTAGAGCGATTGGATCGGTCCTCTGCTTCGTGTGGATACCCGTAGAGGCCGGGCACTTGAACGGCTTCAAGCGAACCTTCATCCTAAACCACGAACTTCAGTTTGCGGTGATCATCTACCCGCACAAGGTGAAGATCTGATCTTCTAATATTTTAAAAAGTTTTTAATCCTTATCTATCTACGAACGGTTTTTGAACAACGTTCATGCGATGAACGTCGATCCCGCGCATGCCTCTTCCGCTACATCTGAATAATTTTTAAATTTCAGCGGCATGATCGGGGTTTTCTAGCAGTGGTATCAGAGCCTAGGCTTCGTAGATTAAGGTAAGGATTAATTATTAATAGGCTTAATAGATCTAAAAATTGAATGATCATGCATGCTGAAAATTTTCTGCATGCAGATTTTTTCTAGGGTGCTGATTTTTACATGCTGATTTTTATGTGATAAAAAGATGATTCTAATGGCATTGTTAATGGGATTACAAAGTTTAGAATCATGATTAGCATGATCAGCAACCTATGTCATAATATAATCAATTAATTTTCAATCTGAAAATTATAATTGTTGCATATGGTGATGATCATAGGATTCAAACCCTTTTGGTATCAAATGTAATGACCTGCGATGTGATCTGTGATGTCATGTAATTTTTCAGATGCTTGCATGCATCTTATTTGATGTTTTGAGAGGCCTGCGTGCCTCCTAAAAGGAGATGTAATTTATTATTATTTTTATTTTACATCTGGTTGTATTTCTGTGATGTGATGTACGTCAACGATCAAGTTGAAGACAAGGCATGAGATGAACAGGTGATCTAAGCGGTTGATGGCGATTGGATCAAGAGTTGATCAAGGATCGAATCAAGGAGGCTTGGAACCAATTCAAGAGTTGAAGACCAGTTGATCGATTGACGTGCATGTGCTTGTAATACGACCTAACTAGAATCCATGATCATCACCTATTTAAAGTTTAGCTTTAATTATTGCTGCGATTATAACTGCCTGCAATGTGCCGTTTGCATGTGATGTGAATGAGAGTCGGGTAGATAGGTTTACATGTGATGTAGCAAACCCAATTGAGACCTAAATTAAAACCTCATCAATCAAGTCGAGAGTGAACCAACATGAGCAAGTCATATTAGATTAATTGATCTAATTGGTGTCTAGGAAAGCATGAAAGGTGGTTACTTAATTAGGACCTTACTCTCTGAGTAAGGGGAGCCTCCCACCTGCTTACCTGGCCAATTATTCGATTACCTCTTATGAAAAGCTCAAGGTTGCAAAAACTAAGACCTGATTAACCAATATTAAGTCAATAGGTCTTCCACTGTAGTAGAGCTGCTAAAGCCTTTCTGATGTTGATTTGTCTCGGCTGGATACAGTGGTCAAGTTGCATCGGGGGGCTGGACCTCTCTATAGACATGAGATGTTGTAGGGTAAAGGTGGGGTTGGGCACCAATAACTATTAGGTGAGATCCCAATGACAACTTTATTTCTACGGTTATACGGTGGGTCTGACTTAACTAAGAAATGGAACCAATAACTGTTAGGTGAGGTTTTCATGGCTTAGAGACCAAGTTGCACTGCAACATGCTTGAGAAGCATTGTACAAGAGTTGTACATTCATCAATCTATGTGTCACCAATAACTGTTAGGTGAGGTGGCATGTAAATCGGTGGGACCGCAGTACCCACTAGAAACCCTAGTCGTGTGGGATTTTCGTTTTCCTACCAGGGGAGTGTGAGAAATTCGAGAAAATAGTGGGAGTTACATTTGTTCTAAAAGACCTTAGAACAGATTAGGATCAAGTACAAAAGTCTAACTAGAATCTTTACTCTCTGAGGATTATAAAGTCAGCTTATAGACTCTTAACTCATATCCTATAGAACAACCGTTTGACCAAACCCAATTATAAAGACTGGCTCAGCAAATTTCAAAAATAATTTTGAATTATGAAATTAGGGTATGTGCTAGACCATGGAATCCCCATGTTACCAATCTGTCCGATCACTGATCAGCGTAAGACGCATGCTAAAGTGGACGAACAATGACAATAAGGTTAGGTGCTGCACAATGGCATCCATGTCCAATGAATTACATTGCCAGCATGAGAACATGAAGACTGCTAGGAACATATTAAATCACCTGCAAGAGTTGTATGGCGATCAGAGTCGCGCAGCATGTTTTGAAGTGTCCAAGAGGCTCTTCAAGGCAAAAGATGCGCGATGGACAGTCTGTCCATGATCATGGTTTGACCATGATAAAGGACTTAGAGAAGCTTGAGAAGCTTGGCATAACCATGCACAAGGAATTGCAAACGGATTTGATCCCGCAATCCCTTCCAGCTTCATATGAATAGTTTATAGTAAACTACCATATGAACAAGGTTGTATGCACTAAAATAGAATTGTTAAATAAATTGGTAACTAACTTAGGGACCTTGAAGAAGTTCAAGGGGCATCGTTTTCGCTGTCAAGTTGGTTTCTACTTTCAAGAGAGAGTCTATTTGGAAGAAGAAGAAGCCTGCGAAGAAGCAGAAGACTAAGAAAACACCAAGTAAGGAAGTTCCAAGAAAAAGGCCAATTGCAAGGAAAAGTGTTTCCATTGCATCATGGACGGCCATTGGAAGAGGAACTGTCCTACATACATGGGAAGCATAAAGAACATGAAGGGTGACAGACCTTCAGAAGGTATGTCAGATATGCTCAGGATACTTAGGGATTGTTACCTATTGCTAGCAGAAATTTGATTTCTGTATTTTATTTAGCACAGAAAGATTTTTATTTAAAAATAAATTGATTCAACATGGTTTTATAATTGACAGTCTCTATCACATACATATGGATGTATCTGTGAATATATCTGAGCAAACAGTGAATACCATAGGATCTAATAGATCCAA
This sequence comes from Phoenix dactylifera, assembly GCF_009389715.1. Lineage (NCBI taxonomy): Eukaryota > Viridiplantae > Streptophyta > Magnoliopsida > Arecales > Arecaceae > Phoenix > Phoenix dactylifera. The sequence goes on along the minus strand of NC_052392.1, from coordinate 25,729,766 downwards.
AAATGAGATAAATCTAAAGTATTTATGGCACCTCAGGCTTGGCCATATAGGAGAAGACAGAATAAACAAATTGGAGAAACATGAGCTTTTGGGCTCATTGACTTTCGAGTCATATTTGATTTGTGAATTCTGTCTTCAAGGAAAAATGGCCAAATTATCCTTTGTAGGACACAGGGAGGTCCACTGAAATACTTACCCTAGTACACACTGATGTGTGTGGCCCATTCGATGTGCAGGCTAGGGGTTGTAATTTTTTTACTTCATTTTACCGATGATTACTCACGGTATGGATATGTGTATGAGACACAAATATGAAACTTTTGAAAGGTTCAAAAAGCTTAGATATGAAGTAGAAAAATAAGCACAAAAACTCATTAAGGTTCTTCGATCAGATCGAGGAAGTGAATACCTTAATGGAGAGTTCCGTGATTATCTCAAGGAGAATGGTATAGTTTCATAATGGACTCCTCCTAGTACACCTCAGCTCAATGGAGTGTCAGAGAGGAGGAATCGGACCCTATTGGATATGGTCCAGTCCATGATGAGCTTCACTGATTTACCCTTGTTTCTTTAGATAGATGCCCTATTTTCAGCTATTTACTTGTTGAATAGAGTTCCCTCTAAAGTCCATTCCTACCGCACCATATGAGATATGACATGGTAAGAAACCAAGATTTGGGGATGTCCGGCCCACGTCAAAGAGACTACAGGCAGACAAGTTAGAGGCTAGGACCATAAGTGCTCGTTTTATAGGATATCCTAAAGAGTCATTAGGATACAATTTTTACGTCTCAGAGGATCACAATGTGTTTGTGAGCCGTCATGCCATCTTCTTGGAAAACCAGTTTATCCTTGATAGAGGCAGTGGGAGGAAAATTGAGCTTGAAGAGAAAGTCTCTGAAAAGCAACGAGTCATGGATCCTATCGAACCCATTAATACAGAGCCAGTACACGATGTCCCTCAACCACCTCACAGATCAAGTAGGGTCTCCCATCCTCCCGATAGATACTTAGGTATACTAGAAGAGGATACCGAGGAAATGTTCCTAGTGGGAGATAGGGATCACACGCAGGATCCCAAAACCTATGACGAGACGATATCTGATATCGATTCCGAGAAATGGTTGGAAGCTATGAAGTCAGAGTTAGACTCCATGCATTCTAACCAAGTCTGGACCTTAGTAGATCCACGAGAAAGTATTGTATATGAAAATAGATCTACAAAAGGAAGATAGGTTCGGATGGAGAGGTAGAGACCTATAAGGCAAAGCTTGTGGCGAAAGGGTATAGTCAGCGCGAGGGCATTGACTATCAGGAGACCTTTTCATCTGTAGCCATGCTGAAATCCATCCGAACATTACTTGCCATTGCAGCATTTCATGATTATGAAATCTAGCAGATGGATGTGAAAACAGCTTTTCTGAATGGATATCTTGATGAAGACATCTATATGGAACAGCCTTTGAGTTTCACTTTCAGTGATGGAGATCACAAGGTCTGCAAGCTGCAAAGGTCCATCTATGGACTAAAGCAAGCATCTCGGAGTTGGAACACTCGTTTCGATGACGCAATCAAAACGTTTGATTTCATCAAAAACGAAGAGGAACCATGTGTTTACAGAAGCGTTAGTGGGAGTGCTGTTGTATTTCTCGTACTGTACGTGGACGACGTCCTCCTGATAGGGAATGATATTCCCATGCTAACCTCGGTCAAGGTCAGGTTGTCAAAAAGGTTCTCCATGAAAGACCTTGGGGAAGCATCCTATAATTTGGGAATAAAGGTCTATAGAGATAGATCTAAAAGGATGCTTGGCCTATCACAGAAGATGTACATAGAGGAAGTGCTGAAAAGGTTCAGCATGAAAAACTCTAAAAGGGGTCTCTTACCCCTAAGGCATGGAATTAATCTCTCCAAGAAGATGTGACCCAACACATCTGAAGAGATTCAACGCATGAGCAAGATCCCCTATGCATCAGCAATAGAGAGCCTCATGTATGCCATGCTATGTACATGACTTGATATAGTACATGCTGTGAATGTCACGAGCATATGTCAATCAGATCCAGGCAAAAAGCACTGGATAGCTGTGAAGAACAGTCTTAAGTACTTGAGAAGAACCAAGGACTTGTTCTTGGTCTTTGGGAGAAGATCAGAGTTGAAGGTAGAAGGATGCACACATATTGATGATAGAAAGTCTACATCAGAATATGTGCAATGGTGGTTCAGTAAATTGGAAGAGTTCCAAACAACCGATCATTATAGATTCTACCTTAGAAGCTGAATGTTAAGCCGTCTCTAAGGGTGCAGTGAAAATCTTTTGGTTTAAAAAGTTCATTGCAGAGTTAGGTGTAATGTCATCAGATAACATAACACTCTACTGCGATAACAAAGGCACCATAGCACTAGCTAAGGAGCCAAAGGTCTCACCAGAAATCGAAGCACATAGAGCGGCAGTTTAACTTAATAAGCGACTACCTCGAAAGAAAATAAGTAGAGGATCAGAGAGTAGACTCCACAGAAAATGTGGCGGACCCATTCACTAAGCAGCTAAGTCGGCAGAAAACTAAAGCGCATCTTGAGAAGATGGGGCTTAGGTTTATGGCTGATTGGCTTTAGTGCAAGTGGGAGATTGTTAGAAGTATGTCCTAGAAGCCAATCTGGCGGACACATTATTAATTCTAGGACATAATTTGGTACTTGACTTTATTATTATTGATTAATAAATGGGCATTCTTTTCATTCATATTGTTTATGTGTCTATGAATCGTCCAAGAAATTAATAAGATGATGATGCATATTCTCAAGGGTTGAGAATTTGAGCCATGTATCATTGGTGATTAATTTCTAAATGCTCCTGATTAATGGATCATCACGAGGACGGTGATCGATCCGATCAGTGCACAGATCACTTTCCTTTTGGATGGACGAGACTTGAGTCCACAGTGTAGGGACACTGAAGTGATAGTGCAGGTGCTTGTTAGAGAACAAGAGTACTGAGCATGACCAACACAAGAAGTCACTTGGATGTCTATCCACTCGTCAGTGACTTGCTTGATGTTGCAGTAGTGTGACTGATCCTTTGACCTGCGGTGCTTCAGCTACTCACAGTAAGGTTATTGTAGTTTGACTACACGTATACATGGTCTCTAGTTATAAGGGTCCTTGTAGTGTAGATTGGCTGCAGTAAGTTCACTGTAGGAGTAGGGTATGCACTTACATAGAATCTATCGACCTTGATAGAAGAGGAGTGATCCTATGTGATTTGTTAGACTGAGTTCTAAGATCTTGGCCAGGACAGTAATATAAAGTGGAGAAAGAGTTTTCCACTATCGAACTCGAGTCGAATAAATCTTGACATATGACAGACGAAGGGGTTTGACGAGTTATCCATAACCTCCATCCTATAGGGATCCACGATAGTAGGACTGTATCACACGATAACTGCACCTAGAGGTTCATCATTCTATTCTACTGGGTAGCCACTACATGCTGCTAGGTGTCACTGGTGGATGGTGGGACTCACAGGGATTATCTCGATGATCGATAAACCCTAAAGAGTAGAGTTGGAATCGTTCCAATCCATTGAAAGGAGTTTTCAATGATATTGTGATAGAGATCATAATATATCTCACTACCAGTCAGAGTAGAACCTATGGGGTCACACACACTAGAAGTAATGACCGATCCGATGGTTGAATCGTGATTAGGAATCACAAGTAATCAATCTAATTGATAATAACTTGAAGAAGGAACAAAGGGAATTGATTAATTGGACTTAAAACAAGAGTCCTACTTGGAGTAGGATTCATAGAGTCCTAATTGGATTAGGACTAGAAATCCTACTTGGACTGGGATTCCTTGGACTGGGAATCCTATTTCGAGTAGGACTAGGAGTCCTACTTGGAGTAGGATTCATAGAGTCCTAATTGGATTAGGACAGGAATCCTACTTGGACTGGGATTCCTACTTGGACTGGAAATCCTATTAGGAGTAGGACTAGGATTCCTACTTGGAGTAGGATTCCTATAATCCTAATTAGATTAGGAGTTTTGAATTAAATTTGGATTCCTACTTGGAGTAGGATTCCTAGAGTCCTAATCGGATTAGGACTTCGAATTCAAATTAGAGTCCTAATTGGATTAGGACTAGAATTAAACAAGTCCTAATTGGATTAGGATTTCTTAAGTCCCAATTAATTATTAATCCAATGAATCAAGATGGCTCCTAATTAGATTAGGATTGAAGAGTTCAATTGAGTCATGGTTCATTCAAGTTCTAATTGGATTAGGACTAGCATAGATTGAACCCAATTGATTCATGATTTGGACTAAACCAAATAGGAGCCCTAGATGCTATTTAAGAGGAGGCTTGGGGGCTGACCTAATTCATATGAGAAGCTCTCCCCTTGTGGCCGTACGCCCCCTTTCTCCTCTCCTCTTGGATCAGCCGCAAGCAAGAAAGAAAAAGATCCATGGTGGTCTCCTTCTTCCTCCTCCGTTTGGGATTCAACGCAAGGAAAGGAAAGGCTGCATCTAGCCTTTTGGATCTTCTTCCTTGATCCTTTCATCTTCTTCCTCCTCCCTCTAGCATTCAAGAGTTGAAAGAAAGGGAGGTGATCAGCCATCAAAACCAATCTCTGCAAGGGAGCTAGCACCCTGGGGAGATTAGAGCGATTGGATCGGTCCTCTGCTTCGTGTGGATACCCGTAGAGGCCGGGCACTTGAACGGCTTCAAGCGAACCTTCATCCTAAACCACGAACTTCAGTTTGCGGTGATCATCTATCCGCACAAGGTGAAGATCTGATCTTCTAATATTTTAAAAAGTTTTTAATCCTTATCTATCTACGAACGGTTTTTGAACAACGTTCATGCGATGAACGTCGATCCTGCGCATGCCTCTTCCGCTACATCTGAATAATTTTTAAATTTCAGCGGCATGATCGGGGTTTTCTAACAAGTGGAGCACCGAGCACCAGTACAAGACCGAGCAAGCATCTCTCTTAGAAGTTGTTGCCCAAGGAGACAACCCAAGAGGGATGGTGAATTGGGTTTTAAGTAATTATTGACCAATCAAAAATAAAGTGAATGATTAACTAAATCTATTGCAAGTGGATTAGTTATATCACTAGATGCAATAAATGAAGAGAGAGAAAGAGACAAAGAATAATACAAACATAGAGAGTTTTATAGTGGTTCGGAGTCAACACTTGCTCCTACGTCCACTCCCCAAGCCGCACTTGTTGTTTTGCAAGCTCACAACCAAACTTGTTGTTTTCACGAGATCACAACGAACTCGGTCGGTTTTGACAGGCTCACCGACTAGAACCAAACGATTATTTTTCCGGGGTGACAATCAAACCCAGTTGATTTTTTTCGGTTCACCAACTACAACCTAACACCGTTGGTTTTATCTTTGGCTCACCAACAAACCTTACAACCCTTGATTCAATCTCCTGATTGAATCAAGTACAAAAGGGAAGAGTTTAAAGTTCACAAGTAGAGCTTCTGAAAAGCAAATATTAAACAATATAAACAAGATTGAGTTAGAAGCCCTCAAACGAATTTGAGATGAGGAAGTGGGGCTTCTCAATTTCTGAGTCTCCTCTTGAATGAGTCGGAGGATGGAGAACAGTCGGTAGAGCTTTGAATGCGAAGGAACCCTTTTTGGTTTGAGTTGAATGCACTTCTCCCTTCTCTTGCTTGGATTAACTCTTGAGATGCTCTTGGTGGTTGAAAACCTTTAATGCTCAAATGGAATAATTCTCTTGTTGTCTACTACTGTTCACTCTTGCTATTTAAGTGATTTCCTTCGAAAAATAGCCGTTAGAGAGGAGATTAAAGCCGTTCTAACCCGTCTGCACATCCTAACAATGTATCCGTTGGGATCGGAGTCGACTCGCACGATCTGGAGTCGACTCGGCTGTTACTGGAGTTGACTCGCGCTTTACTGGAGACGACTTGGCCACTGTTCCAAATTTGAATTAAAGTGCATGCCTTGTCCTGGAGTCGACTCGGACCAAACTGGAGTCGACTCGCCAACAGCTGGAGATGACTCAGGCACTTAGAGGTCGGCTCGTTCTCAAGAATCCAGAGAACCCATTTTCTGATTTTCTTCCTCGAGTCGATTCGGGTTAACTTGGAGTCGACTCGGCTGACTTAAGAGGCGACTTGAGTTCTTCAGGAGACGTCTTGCTCTCAGAGGCCGAAAAATTGATTCTCTGTCTTTTGAACTGATCTGCCTTGGAGTCGGCTCGGGCCTTGATGGAGTCGACTCGGCTAACTTGGGGGTCGACACTGGAACACTTGAAGTCGACTCGTTCACAGGGTCTCTGAAACTGATTCTCTGCCTTTCAAATTGCTTTCCTTTAAGAGTCGACTCGGCTGATATGGGAGACGACTCGTAGTCTTCGCGAGTCGGCTCGCTGACAGGGTCTCAAAAATTGACGTTCTGTCTTTTTGTCTGCTTTCCTTTGGAGTCGACTCGGGACCATCTGGAGTCGACTCGCCAAGCATCGGAGTCGACTCGCAACCTTTTGGAGTCGACTCGCTAATAGGGTCTAAAATTCATCATTCTGTCTTTCTGTCTGTTCTCAGTCAGAGTCGACTCGAAGAGTTCCGGAGTCGACTCGAGCTTGTGCTAGAAACTTCAAGTGTCCCGGAGTCGACTCGCAAGGTTCAGGAGTCGACTCGTGATGCAGACTTTGGTTCAAATAGAGTTCAATACTTAACCAAAATACTCTGAACCAAAGCTCAAGGCACTTAGACAGAAATTCATAAAGATTTACCTGAAACATTATATTGAATTCATTAGAACAACATAAGACATACTCAAATGCTTTGAGCTCATCAAAATCAATTATAGGGGTGGCAATCAGGTCGGGTCGGATCACATGCAGGTCGGGTCAGAAAATCATAAACCTGAACTCGACTTGTTTATTAAACAGGTCAGAAATTACAACCTGAACCTGACCTGTTTATTAAAAAGTTAATCCGACCCGACCCGTTTAACCTATTTAATAAACAGGTAACCTGTTTATCCAACCCGATCCGACCTGTTTAACCTGTTTGCCCAACTTGACCCATTTAATCTGTTTAGACCTGTTTAACCTGCCCAACCCAACCTGTTTAACCTGCCCAACCCGACCTGTTTAGATCCGTTTAACCTGTTTAGACGCGTTTAACCTGTTTAGACCTGTTTAACCCGTTTAACCTGTTTAGACCTGTTTAAACTGCCCAACAGTTAAACGGATTAAACGAGTCAGACATCTAAAATTCGTATCCGACCCAATTAATAAACAGGTTAAACGGGTCGACCTGTTTACGACCCGAACCTGTTTAAGCCAAACCCAAACATGTTTATGGCGGGTCGAACATGGGTCGGGTTGGCGGGTCGGGTCATAATTTGCCACCCCTAATCAATTAGGGAATACTCAATCACTCCACAGAAGTGGATAGCAAAGAAGAAGCCACCAAATCTGAAAATTTAGAAGAAGAAAGGGAAGAGCTTGAACATGATGATGAGGCCGGAAGTAGTTCAAAAGAGGAGGAGGCCGAGCCCCCTTTGCATGCCTTGCAAAGATTGTCCATTCTTCAAGCTACAACAAATGAGGTACCTTGGCCTTGCTTGACAAATTTTGCTTCCTTTGATAATATTTTGGTCCCTTCTCAACCCATGGAGCAACACAAGAACATGTGGAGGTTGTGTTGTCCATTTTGGATGAACACCATTTTTACATCAAGCTCGCATTACATACCCTCACCCAACCGGAGTTGAAGTGCTTTGCCCTCATTACTTTGAGAAAGGAAATGGAGGATGATCAATCAAAGTTTGAGGCCATGATTAAGTGGCCCTTGCCCACGGTTGAGCCGGCATCAAAAAGATTCTTGAAGTTGATCGGCCAACAACATGATGAAGGCAACCAGTAAGAAAAGGAGTTGGAGGGGCTACCTCCAAAGGTTCGAAGATTGCTTGAAGCTCACCGGGGGAGATTGAAGGAGGAGAAAGAAAGAAGAAAGATATGACAAGTGTTCATGCAACGGAGAGGAACGAGGATACTTGAGGAGACTATGCCAAAATTTTCCGGCGATATCCACGCTATATCCTTGAGGACAAGGATAATTTTCAAGAAAGAGGGAATGTTGAGGACCTTCCATGAACACCACCGTCGGATCCCACAACCAAGGAGGAGCCCGCACCCGAATGATGCCAAAGGAGGGTCTTGCAACGGCCAAACTTAAGATCCGGACCAATTACTTTGCTTGGAGGGGTGGCCGGACCTTAGGCAAGCCCCTTCACACTTGGACAAGCCTAAGCCAAGCCCCTTCACACTTGGCCAAGCCTTGGCCAAGCCAAGGCTCCCAATGCTTGCCCAAGCATCTCCAAGGTCGGCCAAGACATGGCCAAGCATGCCAAAGGCACGGCGCACCCATGCGCGGCCCAAGCTACGCTCGTGCACGCCCGCCGCACGCGGCCGCCCGTGCCCAGGCCACCTGCGCGCTGGCCGTGCCCGCCTGCGCCCGCCCGCGCGCAGTTCGGCCGCCCGAACCTCGCCAGCTGCAGGACTACGCGCGCCCGCTACCCGCCGAACCTCCCCAGCCGCAGGATCGCCCGCGTGCCCGCACGCACGTACGGCCGCACGGCGCCTGTCAGCCCACACGCACCCACGGTCGACCGCGCCCGCATGCGCGCGCCCGACAGCGGCCGGCCGCGGCCACCCACGTGTGCTAGCACCCTGCCGGGCGTGTTGGGGTATGTGGAGACCATTGGTGATGAAGAGAATTGAAGGAGAATTAATTCTGCATAGTTCTGTCGGAAACAGTCGAGTCGACTCGAGGCCCGTCGAGTCGACCCGAGAGGAGAAAAGCCGCAAAAACCATGTTTCTGTCTGGACTGTCAGAGTCGACTCGAGCTACAGTCGAGTCGACTCGAAGCATCGTCGAGTCGACTCGAGCCACAGTCGAGTCGACTCGAGATCGTGCCAGTCATACTGGAAGTTGTCCAGACGTGCCCGAGTCGACTCGAACTAAAGTCGAGTCGACTCGAGCTCGCGGGAAATCATACGGATGAGTTTTTCTTTTGGTGTTTTGTTGGCGTTTCGACGGCTATGATCATCTGAAGGTCTTGAGACTATATATAGGACTCATGAGAGCCCTAGGGTATAGAAATTGCCGTATATTTGAGAGAGACTCTTGTTTTGTGAGGCTAGGGTTCTAGAGAAGAAGAGGATTGGAATCCTACTTCTTGTGCAAAGAGAATTCTGTGTGAATCTCTTGTAGAGCGATCACTTGTGATCGTTCAGGTGTGTGCTATCTCTGTAATTAGATCATCCTAATTGAGATTTGGAGCGGTGGAGGACGTAGGCTACTTGTAGCCGAACCTCGTTACATCTTTGTGTTTGCTTTGCTATTTTTCTTCCTTCTTCTTCCTTTGATCTTTGATAATCTGTTGCGGTGCTCAAGTGTTTTACCCTACTGATACCAGGGGTAATCTTTTGCCCTTCGTAGCGGAAGCGAAGTGGTGATCCTTGAGTCCGGTGTCGAGGGAGCGAGAGAGTGCTTATCCGTTCGTTTCTCTCTTTGCTTGTCCGACGTCGGTGGCGGCGCCGGTGTGAGTGGGTTCCGGCGTGGGCGCTGACAACAGGGCGGCCTGCCACGCGCGGCGCGCGCCAGGCCCCTGCCAGCCCTGCCACGCCTCAGCGCCCATGCCATGCCCTGCCGCGCCTCGGCGCCCGTGCCGCGCCCTGCCGCGCCCCAGCGCCCCCTGCCGCGTGCCCTGACGCCCTGCCAGCGTTCCTGCCGCCCCTGCCGCGCGCCCCAACGCCCTACCTGCCCCAGCGCCCACAGGACCTTGCCAGCAGCCCTGCAGCGCCCACAGAAGCCTGCCAGCAGCTGCCATGCGCCCAGCCAGCCATGTGCCATGCCCAGCCTGCCCAGCCATGTGCCTAGCCTACCCAAAAGCCTTGGCCTTGGCCCTTAGCCACTTGGCCAAGCCTCTAGCTTGTCATGATGAGGTTGGCCCATCACTTGGCCACTTGGGCAACCTCATGAAGTCTATGAATAGGAGAGATTGGGAAAGCCATGGAAGTCTTTTGTCATCTTGAGAGTCTTGTATTTTCGGCCTAAGGGCTTGGGAGGGCTTTGTGGAGTGATTGATTAAAACCCCATTTGATTTTGATGAGCTCAAAGCATTTGAGTATATCTTTTAATTACTAATGAATTCAATTGAGTGTTTCAGTGAAAATCCTGTCTAAGTGTCCCAAGACTTGGTTCATAATTGTTGGATAAGTTAAGGAGTCTGTTTGAACCAATGTCTGAGACTTGAGTCGACTCCCGAGTATCACGAGTCGACTCCAAGCGTATCAAGTTCACTGGCACGAGCTCGAGTCGACTCCAGATGAGTACGAGTCGACTCCGACTGAGAACAGACAGAAGAACAGAAAGGATCAACTCAGAACTTGTCAACGAGTCGACTCCTGAAGTGCGCGAGTCGACTCCAATGTTCACCAAGTCGACTCCAGGGAAGTAAGAGTCGACTCCAAGCAGTCACAGGCAGAAAAGTCAGAGAGCAGTTTTCGGGTCTGAGATTCGAGTCGACTCCAGTGGAACGCGAGTCGACTCCGATGGTTGACAGGTCGACTCCAAAGAAAGCAAGAGTCGACTCTCAGCGGTACACAAAGAAAGTCAGAGACCATTTTATGGACTCTGAGATTCGAGTCGACTCCCGCAATACGCGAGTCGACTCCAAGACACCGCGACCCCAAGACAGACAGAAAACCAAGTTACTGCCTCTGAGATTCGAGTCGACTCCCAGACAGCTCGAGTCGACTCCAAGACAGCTTCACGTCAAAAGGCAGAAGACCATCTTTCGGAAACTGAGAGCCGAGTCGACTCCAAGGAAGTTCGAGTCGACTCCAAGACTGGACGAGCCAAAAGACAGAGGATCGGGAGTTCGGGCTCTGAGATTCGAGTCGACTCCCAGGACAGTCGAGTCGACTCGAGTGGACAAAATTCAAAATTGGATCCACGGACTTCAGTGAATGAGCCGACTCCAAAATTGCCAAGTCAGCTCCAGAAGTTGACGAGTCGACTCCAGGTCAAGACGAGTCGACTCCCAGTCGTGAAGGCAATTTTAATTCAAATTTGGAACAGTTGCCGAGTCGACTCCGGAAAAGCTTGAGTCGACTCCCGCTACAGCCGAGTCGACTCCTGATCGCGTGAGTCGACTCCAACCCACCAACGGTCATATTGTCAGGCTGCGCAGAGTGTTCAGAACGGGCAGAAAAAGCACTCTAACGGCTAGTTTCCGTGGGGGTTGGCTTAAATAGCCACAGAGGACTGTAGCAAGTGAGAGAACAACTATTTTCACTCCAACTAATCAAGCATTCAAGCTCTGCAATGTGCTCTTCAACGAAAAAGAGGAAGATCTGCATTTACTGCTTCCAACTACATCTTCCTAGCAATTAAAGCCTCCTTCTCCTGCACTCAAGTCGACTACTCTTTCAAGAGGAGACCAGAAGTTTAAGAAGCCATTCCTCATCTCCAATCTAAAAGCGTTTGAGGCTTCTTAACTTCATTTATTGTTCATATTGTTTTCATCTGCTTTTTGAGAAGCTCATTTTCTGTTTTCTTTCTACAACTTGTATTTACTTGGTTCAATCGGGGATTGAATCAAGGGGATTGAGGTTGGTTGGTGAGCCGAGTTAAAACCAACGTGTGTAAGGGTTCGATTGTGATCCCGGGAAAACAATCGGGGGTGGTTCTAGTCGGTGAGCCTGGGAAAACCGACCGAGTTCGTTGTGAGCTCGTAAAACAACAAGTTTGGTTGTGAGCTTGGAAAACAACCGGCTGTAATCCAAGGGGATTATAGTGAATTCCCAAGTGAGACTTGGGGAGTGGACGTAGGAGCAAGGGTTAGCTCCGAACCACTATAAAACTTGTGTTTGTGATTGATTGTCTCTCCTTCTTCTCATTTCATATTACTCACAGCACATAGTAATTAATTAAATAACTTGCAATAGTTTTTAATTAATCATCCATAACGTTTTAAATTATCTAAATTATTTTAAAACCCAATTCACCCCCCCTCTTGGGTTGTCTATCTGGGCAACAAGTGGTATCAGAGCCTAAACTCTTCCACCCAAGAGTAAAAGATCGAAATGACAACCCCATTTGGATCTTCCCACATTGAGGGTCAGTCCACCCAAAGACCCCCATTCTTTAATGGGTCTGACTACTCATATTGGAAGGCTAGGATGAGAATATTCATCCAAGCCCAAGACTATGAGATGTGGACTATTGTAGTAAATGGGCCATACATCCCATCCATATATGTAGATGGTGTCAAGGTACCCAAACTAGAAACGGATTGGGATGAACATGACATGAGGAAGGCACAACTAAACTCTAAAGCTATGAATGTGTTTTATTGTGCCTTAGATAAAAATGAATTCAATAGGGTCTCTACTTGCAACTCTGCAAAAGAGATTTGGGATAGACTTGAAGTGACCCATGAGGACACAAATCAAGTTAAAGAATTCAAAATAAATATACTGGTTCATAAGTATGAACTATTTAGAATGGATTCTAATGAGACAATCACTAGCATGTTCACTAGGTTTACAGACATTGTCAATGGCCTAAAAAGCCTTGGCAAGAGCTATACTAACAGTGATCTTGTCAGGAAAATCCTTCGGTGTCTACCTAGGTCGTGGAAAGCTAAAGTGACGACAATCCAAGAAGCCAAGGACTTGAACAAGTTACCACTAGAGGAGCTTCTTGGATCCCTAATAACGCACGAGCTAACCATGAAGCAACACAACGAGGAAGAGTCCTCCCATAAGAAAAAGGTAATAGCTCTAAAATCTACTTCATCTAACAAGGACTTATCTTGCAGTAGCAGCAGTGACGAAGAAGAGGATGAGGAAGATGATGGTGAGGCTCTTCTTGTGCGCAAGTTCAAGAGATTCATCAACCACAAGAAGTCCTATCATCAAAGGAGAGGCCTCTCAAATTTCTACCGCAAGGACAAAGGTAAGGAAAGGAAAAACGAGGAAATTGGGTGTTACGAGTGCAAGAAGCCGGGTCACATAAGAGCTGAATGCCCTTTACTGAAAAAGGGGAGCAAGTACAAAAAGAAGAAGGCTCTTGTCACGACTCTATCCGACTCCGACTCATCATCCTCTTCATCGGATGAGGAACAAGAGGAAAAGGCCAATCTCTGCTTCATGGCCAATGAAAGTGAGGTAACATCCGAATCACCTTTAGATTTTACTTTTGATGAGCTTTATGATGCTTTTAATGAATTAATGATAGAATATAAGGCAATAAATCTGAAGAATAAAGAACTAAAAATAGCTAATCAATCATACATACTTAAGTACGATAAATTAGTTAAGGATAAGGACTTAATCACCAAAGAAAATATGGAACTTAAGACAAGCAATAAACTTTTAACTCAAAAGACTAATACCTTAACTAAAGAAAATGAAAGGCTAAATAAAGAAACATTAGAACCCAAAAACCATAAACAAATCCTAAACAAGGATCTCACAAAAGAACTTAATGATCTAAAAGCAGAAAATCAAACACTAACTAAAGAACTTAACAAATACAAACCCTTAGTTGAAAAATTTACCTATAGTTCTGAAAAGTTAAACATGATACTTAATAGTCAACGAGCCGTATTTAATAAAGCGGGGTTAGGATATAAACCAAGAAATAAACAAAAACTTCTTAGTAACTTCTTTGTTAAAGCTGGAGAAACTAAAACTAAGAAAATAACCTGCTTTTGTTGTGGAACTATCGGACATAAGGTAAATGTATGTGACTATAGGAAAAGTAAAATAAAAAGGAAAATAAAAAGGGTATGGGTTCCAAAAGGAACCAATTTGACTAACCATGAAGGACCCAAGAAAACTTGGGTACCTAAGATGACATGATTTGCTTGTGTAGGAGTGTCTTGCAGCCAAGGTCAACAAAAACTGCTGGTATTTGGATAGTGGCTGCTCAAGGCACATGACGGGTGATAAAGATCAATTCTTCACCCTCGAAGCTAAGAAGGGAGGTGCTGTGACTTTTGGAGACAACAACCAAGGTCACATCATTGGTATTGGTAAAGTTCAAATCACCCCTTCTACTTTTATAGATAATGTTAGATATGTTGATGGTCTTAAGCATAACTTGTTAAGCATTAGTCAATTATGTGATAAAGGATATGATGTTATGTTTAAACCATCACTATGCATTATAACAAATCCTAATGATAATAGTTTAGTTTTTAAAGGGATTAGGCGTGGAAATGTATATGTTGTAGACCTAGAAGATCTTGCAAAACATAACCAATGTTTAGTTGTTAATGAAACTAAAGAAAATGATGCTAGTTGGTTATGGCACCGTAAGTTAGGTCATGCAAGCATGGACACAATAACTAAACTAGTTAAAAGAGACTCCGTGATAGGTTTGCCAAAATTAAAATTTGAAAAGAACAAAATATGTGAAGCATGTCAATTTGGCAAACAATCTAGGAACTCATTTAAATCCATAAAATGTGTCTCTACGTCTAGACCTCTAGAATTATTACACATGGATCTATTCGGTCCAACTAGAACAACAAGCCTAGGTGGAAATAAATATGGTCTAGTCATTGTAGATGATTATTCTAGGTACACATGGGTCATGTTCCTAGCACATAAGGATCAAGCATTTTCTGTCTTTAAGAAATTCCATAAAGAAGTAACCAATGCTAGAGATAACTCAGTAATAGCTATTAGAAGTGACCATGGTACCGAATTCGAAAATCAGTCATTTGAGGAGTTTTGTAGTAAAAAGGGGATAACCCATAATTTTTCAGCTCCTAGGACACCACAACAAAATGGAGTTGTGGAAAGAAAAAATAGAACACTGGAAGAAATGGCTAGAACTATGTTATGTGAAAGTAACCTCCCTAAGTACTTTTGGGGAGAAGCCATTAATACTTCTTGCCATATATTAAATAGAGTTTTGTTAAGACCCATTATAAAGAAAACACCTTATGAACTTTGGAAAAACAAGAAAACCAAAAGTTAATTACTTTCATGTTTTTGGATGTAGGTGTTTTGTTCATAATAATGGGAAAGATAATCTAGGTAAATTTGACTCTAAATCGGATGAAGGAATATTCTTAGGTTATTCTACAACTAGTAAAGCCTATAGAGTCTTTAATAAAAGAACCTTAGTTATAGAAGAATCTATACATGTTGTTTTTGATGACTCTAGTGACATCTCGTCTAGTAAGAAGATTAATTTTGATGATGATGTTGAAATACTTGAAGAAAAGATAGATGAGATGGGATTTCAAGATAATAATCAAAAGTTGATTGAAGGAGAATCATCAAGCCAAGAGGGTATTGTGGATCATGGGCTAACTAAAGCTTGGAGGTATGCTCATGGGCATCCTAAGGAACTAATTCTAGATGATCCATCTCAACCCATTAGGACTAGAGCATCCCTTAGGAATTTGAATAACCATCTAGCTTTTGTTTCACACTTTGAGCCCAAACATATAGAAGAAGCCGAAAATGATGTAAATTGGATAAATGCAATGCAAGAAGAACTAAACCAGTTTACTAGAAACAAAGTGTGGAATCTAGTAGAGAGACCTTCTGAATATCCAATTATAGGTACTAAATGGATATATAAAAATAAGCTAAATGAAAATGGAATTGTTATAAGGAATAAGGCTAGACTAGTAGCAAAGGGTTATAATCAAGAAGAAGGCATAGATTTTGATGAAACCTTTGCTAACCGTAGCTAGACTTGAGGCTATTAGATTATTATTAGCATATGCATGCTCTAAGGACTTCAAACTATATCAAATGGATGTAAAAAGTGCTTTTTAAAATGGGTATATTAATGAGGAGGTATATGTAGAACAACCTCCTGGTTTTGAAAATCATCAATATCCCAATCATGTATATAAACTAAACAAAGCACTTTATGGTTTAAAACAAGCACCTAGAGCATGGTATGAGAGGCTTAGCAAATTCCTATTAGAACATGAATTCTCTAGGGGAAATGTAGATACAACATTATTTCTGAAAAAGCAAAATAAGGATATGTTATTAGTACAGATTTATGTTGATGATATCATTTTCGGTGCTACTAACAATCGCCTCTGCGAAGAGTTTGCTGATTTGATGCAGAGTGAGTTTGAGATGAGCATGATGGGAGAGCTGAACTACTTCCTCGGGCTTCAAATCAAACAGTCTGAAGGAGGCATCTTCATCAATCAAGCTAAATATATCAAGGAGATGCTCAAGAAGTTTGATATGGAGGGAAACAAATCAATCAGCACCCCCATGAGCTCATCATGCAAATTAGACCAAGATGAATCAGGTAAATCTGTAGATCAAAAACTTTATAGAGGTATGATAGGATCTTTACTGTATCTTACTGCAAGTAGACCTGATATTATGTTTAGTGTGTGCATGTGTGCTAGATATCAGGCTAATCCTAAAGAAACACACCTAGCTGCAGTTAAGAGAATTTTTAAATACTTAATAGGAACTAAGAACATAGGGCTATGGTACTCTAAAGAATCTAGCCTAAACTTAATAGGATACACAGATTCAGACTTCGCTGGATGTAAGCTTGATAGAAAAAGTACCAGCGGGTCGTGTCAATTTCTAGGAGAAAACTTTATCTCATAGTTTAGCAAGAAACAAAACTCGGTTGCATTATCCACTGCAGAAGCTGAATATGTTGCAGCCGGGAGTTGTTGTGCTCAAATCTTATGGATTAAACAACAGTTAGAAGATTATGGCATTAAACAAGATAAAATTTTCATTAATTGTGATAATACAAGTGCCATAAATCTAACTAAAAATCCAATTCAACATTCAAGAACTAAACACATTGAGATAAGACATCACTTCATAAGAGATCATGTATTGAATGGTGATGTGACACTCCAATTTGTTTGTACTGATAATCAATTAGCAGATATTTTTACAAAACCCCTAAGTGAAGAGAGGTTTAGTGTGCTTAGGAGGGGATTAGGAGTGATTGATCCATCCTAGTGGTAGTTTCCACTAGATTCATTGATTTTGATGATTACAATGTGGTTAAAATAGAGTTCCTTTTCAATGATCATCAAATCAGATCTTAATTAGGTGATTTTTCCTCATTTGGCACGATTATAGCATGATTTTTAGGTGCGTGCCAAGGTTAGAGACGACTCGAGTAAGTTACAGAGCCGGCTCCTAAGGGGGAGTCGACTCGCGCATTGGCGGGAGTCGACTCGCAAAGATGGCAGCAGAGGGGGAGTCGACTCGCATATTGTCGGGAGTCGACTCGAGGCCTACAGGCGCATAAGGAGAGTCGACTCGCGCATATTCTGGAGTCGACTCGAGGTCGAGTCGACTCGCGACTCAGTGGAGTCGACTCGCAGTCGGGATCCGACCTTTTAACCCTAGGTTTGTCGTTTCGAAAACACTTTTCTCTCAAGCCGCCACTGTTCAAAAAGCCCTAGAGCCGACTCCTAGGTCGTCCCCGATCGTCTCCAACCCTTTTTCCGTCAATTTTTCACCAGTTCTTAGGGTTTTCGTCCGTTCCTAGGTCGTCTCCGGTCCGTCCCAAGCTTCCTCCGTCGACCCTTCTCCGTCCTTTAGGTTCTTCATTCCATTTTAGGTCAAAATGCCACGTAAGACCGTGGTTAGGAAGAGGTCCCGTCCCGAGGCCGGTCCCGAGCGGCGCTCCAAGGCGCGGCACGATCCCGCGAGGCAACCACCTCCGGCTCGTTCCCCGCCTAGGGCGGTTCCCGCGAGGCCATTGGCCGGGAAGGTCATCTCCACCGGGAGGTATGTCGATTTCGACTTCCTCTCCCGGGAAGGGTTCACCATAGGTGAAAGACTTAGGGTCCAGGGCTTAGAGTTCTTCCTTACATTGGACCTCCCCACATATCCAGGGCTCGTTAGAGAGTTTTACGGTACCGTCCATCGGGGAGATGGGGGTATCGAGGGCACAGTAGCCGGTGTCCCTGTGTTTGTCACGGAGGATCTTATTGGCCACATCCTCCACCTTCCACTAGTAGGGGTGGCTCCCACACATCCCGAGGACAGAGTTGAGGCCCTTACGGCCGTTCTCGGGCATCCACCCCAGTCACCCGTAGACGAGGTATCCGCCAGCTCACTACCGATTGAGATGCGGATCCTCTTGAGTATACTGTCTAGGTCCATCTTCCCTAAGACAGGGAGATTTGATTTTGTAAATGAGAGGGACCTAGCTCTTATGTTCTATATGCTTCATGACACCCCAATCAACTTCCCTAAACTCATATATCGATACATGTGTGAGCCCCTAGATAGACCTAGGCTCACCCTCCCATATGGCATGATATTCACCCTTCTGTTTAGGGAGTATGAGGTTTCCATTCCTGAGGGGGAGCCCTTTCGCGCTTTGCGATGGACTGATCGCACGCGTGCGGGGACCCTACACAGGATGGGGTTTCGGAAGAGAGAGGGGGTATGGGTTAGGAAGTCTACCCTCACCGCTCAGACCACCAGACCTTCACCCAGTCCTGAGCTCGATTCAGACTACCCAGACCTTCCAGACCATCCAGATCTTCCATCCACTCCTCCTGCTCCTACCACCTCCGCCGGACCTTCCTCCTCGGCACCACCCTCTATGGCGGTCCGGATTGATCCTGAGCAGCTCCGGGAGCTGCGACAGGAGATAGTCAGAGAGGTGAGGGATGAGCTGCTTCGGGAGCTCCGAGGTGCGGTGCCTGCTCCCACTCCTGCACCCGTATCTTCTCAGTTGGTCCCTTCCTTGACAGCCGTGACTGACATGACGGCTCATGTACGGGAAGAGATCTACAATGTCCGGAGTTTGGTCCAGGCCCAGTTCCAGAGCATGAGTGAGGTCACGAGCACCACTCGACAGATGCGAGAGGACATAGGTCGTGACATGCACACCACCACCGAGGGGGCCGAGCGCTTGTCGAATGTACTCATCGACAAGCTGGACGCACTTCAGACGTCAGTGACTGGGCTTCAGACGTCGGTGACTGAGCTCTCCACTACACATAGCAGAGCCACTACGTCTATTATCACGCAGCTCGGACATGTTACAGATGCAGTCACCCTCCTCATGGAGCAGAGCCGATTGAGAGGAGGAGCACCATCCTCGAGAGGAGGAGCCACATCCTCGAGAGGAGGAGCCACCTCATCGAGAGGGGGAGATACATCCTCGAGGGGGGGATCTTCATCCTCGAGGAGACCATAGATGTTCTTTTTGTTTTGTTTTGTATTGTTTTGCTTTACTTATTGTATGCTCAAATGTATTCACATTCATATCAATACAATGAGTAGACATCTTATCTTCATTTCTGTGCCATTTGATGATTGGTTGTGCCATTTGTGCCATTGATTGTGTGTGATTACCTCCTTTTTGATATGATGACAAAAAGGGGGAGAAATATGTATAAAATATGTAAAAGAGGAGAAACATGGATAAAATATGTAAAAGAAATCAATAAAAAGATAAACTCTTAAAAACACACACAAATTTGTTCTAAGTGGATTCGGTACCTCGAGGCTCATTATCTCTCTTTTGGGGCTCCTAATGGAGTAATCTCCAGAATCTATTCAAGGGATATTCGGAGATTAGCTGAATCCTACTCATGAACAAATTGACAGATTTTTCCTCTAAAAACCAAAAAATTCAGTTCAAAAACTTCAAAGCATTAAAAGAAAATTCAGAGAATCAAAACATAGTTGAATGCATATGTTGAGGAGGAGAATCTGAATTTTAATCAAACTAAATCATTAATGACATATAAGTCAAACAATTGATTGCATAATATGAAGGCTTATATAATTCCAAATGAAAGGGGGAGCTTTAACTCCGAAATTTAATGTTTCACTTCTTTCAAGCTTGGATAAATTGAATTACCAGACATTTGAATTCATTTATGGATTTTATTTCATTATTTATTGAGCAATTCATTTTACATATACTCAATGTTTTGTCATCATCAAAAAGGGGGAGATTGTGGAGTGATTGATTAAAACCCCATTTGATTTTGATGAGCTCAAAGCATTTGAGTATATCTTTTAATTACTAATGAATTCAATTGAGTGTTTCAGTGAAAATCCTGTCTAAGTGTCCCAAGACTTGGTTCATAATTGTTGGATAAGTTAAGGAGTCTGTTTGAACCAATGTCTGAGACTCGAGTCGACTCCCGAGTATCACGAGTCGACTCCAAGCGTATCAAGTTCACTGGCACGAGCTCGAGTCGACTCCAGATGAGTACGAGTCGACTCCGACTGAGAACAGACAGAAGAACAAAAAGGATCAACTCAGAACCTGTCAACGAGTCGACTCCTGAAGTGCGCGAGTCGACTCCAATATTCACCAAGTCGACTCCAGGAAAGTAAGAGTCGACTCCAAGCAGTCACAGGCAGAAAGTCAGAGAGCAGTTTTCGGGTCTGAGATTCGAGTCGACTCCAGTGGAACGCGAGTCGACTCCGATGGTTGACAGGTCGACTCCAAAGAAAGCAAGAGTCGACTCTCAGCGGTACACAAAGAAAGTCAGAGACCATTTTATGGACTCTGAGATTTGAGTCGACTCCCGCAATACGCGAGTCGACTCCAAGACACCGCGACCCCAAGACAGACAGAAAACCAAGTTACTGCCTCTGAGATTCGAGTCGACTCCCAAACAGCTCGAGTCGACTCCAAGACAGCTTCACGTCAAAAGGCAGAAGACCATCTTTCGGAAACTGAGAGCCGAGTCGACTCCAAGGAAGTTCGAGTCGACTCCAAGACTGGACGAGCCAAAAGACAGAGGATCGAAAGTTTGGGCTCTGAGATTCGAGTCGACTCCCAGGACAGTCGAGTCGACTCGAGTGGACAAAATTCAAAATTGGATCCACGGACTTCAGTGAATGAGCCGACTCCAAAATTGCCAAGTCAGCTCCAGAAGTTGACGAGTCGACTCCAGGTCAAGACGAGTCGACTCCCAGTCGTGAAGGCAACTTTAATTCAAATTTGGAACAGTTGCCGAGTCGACTCCGGAAAAGCTTGAGTCGACTCCCGCTACAGCCGAGTCGACTCTTGATCGCGCGAGTCGACTCCAACCCACCAACGGTCATATTGTCAGGCTGCGCAGAGTGTTCAGAACGGGCAGAAAAAGCACTCTAACGGCTAGTTTCCGTGGGGGTTGGCTTAAATAGCCACAGAGGACTGTAGCAAGTGAGAGAACAACTATTTTCACTCCAACTAATTAAGCATTCAAGCTCTGCAACGTGCTCTTCAACGAAAAAGATGAAGATCTGCATTTACTGCTTCCAACTACATCTTCCCAGCAATTAAAGCCTCCTCCTGCACTCAAGTCGACTACTCTTTCAAGAGGAGACCAGAAGTTTAAGAAGCCATTCCTCATCTCCAATCTAAAAGCGTTTGAGGCTTCTTAACTTCATTTATTGTTCATATTGTTTTCATCTGCTTTTTGAGAAGCTTATTTTCTGTTTTCTTTCTACAACTTGTATTTACTTGGTTCAATCGGGGATTGAATCAATGGGATTGAGGTTGGTTGGTGAGCTGAGTTAAAACCAACGTGTGTAAGGGTTCGATTGTGATCCCGGAAAAACAATCGGGGGTGGTTCTAGTCGGTGAGCCTGGAAAAACCGACCGAGTTCGTTGTGAGCTCGTAAAACAACAAGTTTGGTTGTGAGCTTGGAAAACAACCGGCTGTAATCCAAGGGGATTATAGTGAATTCCCAAGTGAGACTTGGGGAGTGGACGTAGGAGCAAGGGTTAGCTCCGAACCACTATAAAACTTGTGTTTGTGATTGATTGTCTCTCCTTCTTCTCATTTCATATTACTCACAGCACATAGTAATTAATTAAATAACTTGCAATAGTTTTTAATTAATCATCCATAACGTTTTAAATTATCTAAATTATTTTAAAACCCAATTCACCCCCCCCTCTTGGGTTGTCTATCTGGGCAACAGGCTTTGCCCTATTGTATTCGGTCCTAGAGTATCTCTAAGGACTTGGGCTAGTGTGAACCCATCATAGTTCCACTAGATTATGCTTGTAAGCTTCATTTTGGGAATTGAAACAATCCTCTAAGCTTTCCTCTATATCTTCCAATTTGCGTGATTGTCTCTTTCAAGCCAAGGGACGGGTCAAGCTGCAACCAGTAGACCCGCCTCTTGTCTTGATTCCCGCAACCATCCGAAGGAGTGCGTCCATCAATTCCAACAAGCTAAGGGTCGGGCCAAGCTGCAACCAGTAGGCCCGCCCCTTGACTTGTATCCGTGACCATCCAAAGGAATGGATATCAACCGACGTTACCCGCATCGGCCCAAATCAACAACTTAATGAGGTGCGCACAAGAAGCACGAGGCAAGGATTTGGTGTGGCGACTTGGGGCCGAGAGCTGCCCTCCATCAGATATATCCACATGTTTTGAGCAATCCATTTTTCTCCAACAAGTAAAAATCCAAATAGCCAAAATTCTTTGGGATCTTGGTTGATATATACTGATTTATTGTGACCAAAATGTCAAAATAGAGGACAATATAGTAAAACCAAGGTTGATCATCGATTTCAAGTACTAAAAGTCTTAGAAGTTCACTTTTTTTTTCCTCTCTTTTTCCATCCAGCCCTACTCCCACAAAGTTCCCTTCACGACCAAAATTACTCGTTATTAAACAAACAAAGGGAGATTAGAAAATATCAGCCGATAAATCATTATATAGTATGTATCGGCACCCGATACCAATACAAACCGGTAGCTCTTTTTTTCTTTTGCTAAGGCGGGTGGATCATACCTGACAAGTATGGATGCATCCAATAAAATAAAAAAATAAAATACCTCAAAATGCCGAGGCAACTCTCCATCTCTAGCCCACAGGATACTACCGAAGTGACTGGCTACATAATTAGCCACCCAGTTTGCAGCCCCATTAGCTTTACGAAAAACATGCTTAGCCTGAAAGGCTCCTCTGTCCCTCACCATTGCCCAAATATCTTGGAGCAAAGGATGGACACAACATTACCCCTCGGGCTCCTCCGGATCCAACTGATGATCGTGGCCGAGTCCCCCTCCAGGACAATGGAACTGGCCCGTAAAACACATCGGGCGTGACGAAGGCCCGCCCAAACGGCCCTCAACTCCGTATCTGGAACCAAAATGTCGAAGAGTTGACTGCCCCCTATAACCACGATCCTAGCAGACGAGTCCTGAATAACAAAACTCGCGCCGCCCAGCGTACCTCCATCCAAGACGGACCCATCAAAGTTGATTTTAAGAAAACTCGGGGGTGGGGGCTCCTAGGTGAGAAACACCATACGCGATGCTGCCGAAGCAAAATGGGAACTCCATATGTCTCGAGCTGTCAAGGTTCCTTCGACGGGTAAGATGTGACTGAGCTCCGTCGCCTGCACACGGACACTCTCCACTACAAGTTTCGGTGACATACTATATTCACCAAAGGTACGAGTGTTCCTAGCCAACCAAATCTAGTAGAACGTATAAATCGCTTGGGCCGCCTTTTGGCGAAGCAATGGGGACTCCGAGCATTGGTGCATGGCCTGTAAAAACTGGTCCCTCCAGCCCCAAACCTCCTGCGGGATCCCTGCCAGTCGCCAAGTCGCCCTAGCTCATGTGCACTGAAACAAGGCATGGTCCACCGTCTCGTCCACACCATAATATCCACATATCGGAGGAATTCTCAGTTCTCGTTCGCTAAGAACTGCTATCGTCAGAAGACAGTCCCAAACCACCTTTCAGAAAAATAGGGCTACCCTCGGGTGGAGTCCCAAGTGCCAGATCCAGGTGCAGTCAGGCCCAGGCTCATACTGCCGCCGGAGAATGCGGGAGAGGTCACCCACCCTGACGCTAGTCCTGATAGAGGTGCTCCAAACCTGCACATCAGGACCTGTATACCTAAATAATGGGAGGGATCAGACCCTCTCCACTAGATGCCCCCCAAAAAACTGAACCAACCTAGTCTTGTCCCATGCAGCCCCCCCAGGGACGAGGAGATCACAGACCCGCAAACCCTCTGCAGCCTCAACACTGACAATAGTTGGCCAATGCCGCAAGGAGAGGGCATCTACCCACGAGTCCCCAGCCACATCAATACTGCGCCTATCGCCTATCAGTCATCTAGTGTGCACCAAAGCGGTAGGCAAGTACCTCGCAATCTCTCGCCATAGGAAGAAAACTCTCTGCCCTTATGCCAGTGCCTCGGGGTCCAAACGCCTATAGCAGGCTGCCATGGTCCGATTTCAGATCTCCTGCGGCTCCAAAAGGAATTGGGCTGCATGTCAGGCAAGCAACACCTCCCGTCTCTCCAGGAGAGACAGAACACCGAGGTCCCTCTCACTGAATGGGAGACAGATGCTCTCCGATGTCATCAAGTGCACCTCCCGACCACCAGTATACGAGATTGGTACCTTCGCCGAGAAGAAATCTTACCGTCCCACTCCACTAAATGTCATTGCTATGCAAATTCATGAAAGTTCAGGGGCGTATGTAGGCATTAAAGTAGCAATTCAATCGGTCAAAAGTAAGCCGCGCCCGATTCCCACTTTCCACGTCTTCCTTTCAAACGCCGAACAGCCTTTACAAACCTATAGGCGTTACCGTTTGCTGACTCCGTGCGTCAACGTCCCCGTTAGAAACGGCGTTACTCCGCTGCCTATATAAGCCCCTCTCAACCCCAATAGAAGCGAAGCTGCCCTCCGAGTGCTCCTCAGTCCTCTTCATCCATGGCGGCGCCGGCCGGGGTCGCTCTCGCAGTCGGAGTTCTCCACCGCCGCCGACTCCGCCTCCGCCGCTGCCTCCTTCCCTAAAACTCTAGATCCTCCGCCCCCGTGTAAGCACCAGATCGGTCGTCGGAGCGACGATCGGAAGCGGGGAGGAAACTAGTTTGAGGAGATCTTGGTGATTGAACGGGCAGGCGATGAGCGGCGGTGGAGGAGGCGGTGGAGGAGGGGGAGGGAAGGCGGAGGGGCAGTACTCAATGTCGAAGACGTCGGTGTGGTGGGACATCGAGAACTGCCAGGTCCCGAGGGCCTGCGATCCTCATCTGATCGCCCAGAACATCAGATTGGCGCTGGAGGCGATGGATTATCGCGGGGCCGTCTCCATCTCGGCCTACGGCGACACCAGCAAGATCTCGCAGACCGTCCAGCAGGCGCTCTCCAGCACCGGGATCTCCCTCAATCACGTCCCTGCAGGTAAAAGATCGATTCTTTGGACCCTAATTCTAATAACTTCTCGTATATCTTTGCTTTTGTTCGGTCGCTATTTGTTTGATCAGTCTCTTCATCTATCCGAATTTTGCGAGTTTCGGTTTTGATCGGCTTGTTTGTTTATTTCTTTCTTCATTAGATTATACAGCTGGATGTTATAGGGTGGTCATGAATGTTTTAATCTGACGGTCTTGATTCTCTATTCTCTCTCGATTTCCCACCTTTTTCTCTAGTTGACATCAGAAGCTAGTGGATATTGCTGCTAAGAAGTCTAAGGTTTTCTGATTTGTATGATATTATTGGGTTATGATCTGTGTGTTTTTTTCCTCTTTTTGGTGGGTGGTTGGATTCCAGATTTCACGGGCTTTAATGCTTTGATCTGAGGAGAAATTGCTCTGATTTCTATACTTTATTGCTTTTGTTTTATGATTGATATGATTATGTCTCCCTTTCTTTTTTTTTCAATATGTTAAGCAGGTGGGTGTGCTATGCATTAAAACACTAGATCCTGTCTTAGGAGAATATAGAATTGCATCATGTTAGTGAACATGCTTTCATCGGCAAGTGAGCCCTCACAAGTCCTAGTGGCTGTAACATCGGTCTGCTGTTAGATTACAGTACTCATATTCTTTGACCTCTGTTATAAGCATATTTTTATTAGTTCATTTTTTACATTAGTCAATGTGTTTCGCTCTTTCGTTCTAGCTTGATAAGTGTGTGCATATTCGTTATTCTTTTGAACTGATTTTTATTGGAAGCATGATGTTAATCTGCTGTGTAGTTGATTAGGAAACGTTTAGTTAAAAAGGCATGTAGGAGACATGACCTGTTACCTGTGCTACGTGGACACTAGTGTCCAGCTCCAATAATACATCTTGGATATGTATTTTAATTGGATAAATATCAAACAATTGGATACTTCCCTTTTTCTTTTCCTGCTTTTATAGATGGGTGGATAATTGGCTCCTCATAATGAGTTCAACCCACCATAATAATGTTGGTAATGACCTTTTCCCTTTTTTAGATATTGGCCAAGGAAATAAATATTGAAATAACTTTGCAAAATATACTTTTTCTTGTATCCCTCAGCAAATAAAGAAGTTTCAGAAACACATATAGTTAATGGCCTTAAGATATCTTTCGCAGTTGTACTCAAGGTCATGAATGCCTTTTATGCAAATCCCTATTTCTACACATTATATATATATATGTATATGTGTGTATATGTATATGTATGTATGTGTGTGTATATATATATATATATATGATTATCATCTAAAGCTAATTTTACTTTGTGCTAAAATGTATTTTGAAGGGTAGTTTGATCATAAAACCAATTTAGTTCTTGTAGTTTTCATGTTTTCTTAGAAACTACAATCTGTTTCAGTTTTTTTTTTTGTTCGAATTTCATTGTTGCTAATTTTCCATGGTAATGCATTATGTTTGGATGACATGGGACAAGCAGGCTTCCACCTTTTATTGCTAGTATCTTGGTAATATATATATCTATCTATTTATTCTATTTCATCATCGTGCTAATTGTCATCATGCTAACTGCAGTAGAATGAAACAATCTATCTATCTATGTACTCTATTTCATCATCATGCTAATTGCAGTTTACAATGTGTTTTCATATCAAGTTGTTGTTATTTGGCTTGGACTAGTTTGATAACCCTAGTAGATATCCAACTTTGTTGGAGCAGAATTCCATGGTCTACCTTTGGATCACCAATTAGACAGAGCATAGTAATTCTGAAAGTAGCTAACATATGCTCCTTTTAAGATTTCATTGGACTACAATTATTGTTATTTCATGCTTGTATTCAGATATGATTGGAATTTAGTAGGTAAAAGGATAAAATTTTAAAAGGTGAAAAGGATGTGATGTGGTTAATTCTATGCATGAAGTTCATTTATGAATATAAATTTGGGGACTTCTAAAAATATTGGGGTACCTGAAATCTGCTTGGTTTTAGATATGATTCAGGGAGCAAATATCTGGGGAAAGATATTTGCAAGGAGTTGAGTAGAGATAATGGTGGATAAAGATACAGGGGCAATAAGTAAAAACTGGCTACATTTTATGAAGAGTATTAAATGTTATATTCCAGAGGCACTTTTGGTGTCACATGCACGGATAAATGCAAAGGATTTTCTGGGGGAAAGATGCATGGGTGATGATTCCCATGATTATGCTGCAGATTATGTACTTAAAAATTTTAGGGAAGTTTTAATAGGAAATTTCTTTCCTTTAGAGAATGACTGGGTGGCACAAGGTAAAGGTTGCTATTCTTCAGCAAAAAAAAGCAAGACTTGGTTGCTTGAATATTTCGGCTCTAGCAAAAGAAGATCATTTAAGGTACAGAGGCTTTCAGTGTGTATGAATAATTTCCCTATTACTAGACACTTTATTTAATCAATATACTGTTGTGGTTGGTGGTTCTAAGAATTTTATTGAGTGTTTGTAAGGTAGTACACGCCTTTTTAGGAGCTTATCTTTATTGATTGGAGTTAGAGATGTTGCATCTAAGCTGGGTATTATCTATCTCAGACATGTTCAGTTAAAAATGGGATGGACTGACCGAAGCTAGATATTGTGTTTGATAGTATTTCCTACCCAATGATGGACTTAAGAAGGATGAGTTTTATAAAAGAATGCCACTTCTCTTGGAAGGAGGATGATCTTCTCTACCTATTTTTTCAACATCAAGACGTAATCAGTATTTCATCAATACAGAAATATGCTATAATCTGAACTGCTTCCTTTATATCTTCCTCTTATCTCCTTTTCTCTTTTTTTTCTCTGTAGAGTATAAGCTAATTGTCTCAAATGGTCATCTGGCTTATATTTTTCTTTCTTTCTTCTTCTTCTTTTCCAGGAATGGCTTTATGTTTCCATCCTCTTTAAAATTGTAGCTAACTTACAATTGATCAGGAAGTCCATGATGAATGTTTATCTTTGTAACTAGTGCAGTCCCCTTAGTTGTGTTCTATCGTTCTTTAAATATCTCATGGATTAGTTTTGAGGTTTTTTAGTATGTAATGTAGAGCTCAAATCAACTCTGATATTCAGGCTGTTATGTTTGTTCTTTTTCCCTTTCTCCGTTTAAACGTCAATGTTGATTTTCATCAACCATCTCTGTTGTCTAAGAAATGATTGGTTATTGCATACCTATGTTCCTCCAGTTGACCTCATCTTTGTAGTATTAGCTTGTTTGCTTATCTCACCAAAGGTTGAGACATTTAACAGGAAATTGATACTACGCATGAAATCATGTAGATTGCTCACTTTCAGTGAACTATGATTCAATTTTCTACTTCTAGGTTCCAATAAGGATTATTTTGATCACATGCCATCTATTTATGAGCATTTGTTTGTTTCCTTTCACATAATGGCATCCTTAGATATATAAATAGTCTATCTAGGAAGCTTTCTTTATTTAAGCATGTTTCATACTGTCGTTTACATCCACACCCATGAATTTTTGTTGTTTATGGTCCTTTTATTGATGTGACTTCGTTGAAGAACGCCCCGAGACTTTTTCTTTGTTACATTGCTACAGAATTAAGGGTAACTTTTGGAATACATTGTGTTCACAATCACTTTGTTTTCCTAGAATGCTATTTCCGTATGGTCTGTAGTTATATGGCACAAGCTAGTGTTTTTTGGAACAGATAAATGATGTAAGGAACTTCAATTCAATCCCCGGTGAGTCAGGCCCAGTTGCAGAAATTTCTGCATCTCATTTTTACTGTTTGTTCATGTAGTTGAGTTTCATTTTAAGAAACAAAACAATTCATTCTTTAGATCAAGGTTTAAAGTTTTGGTACTGGTACCTAGTTGGTTGCCGGTATGTACAATACCGATGCATACCCCAAGTGTTGGCACAGCAAAAGTGATACCCTGTAGCATGTGTTGGTGTGGCACGGAACCTAGGGGTATCCTGGGTACTGGTTTGTCACCAGTATGGTATGGCTGGTATGGACTGCTACAACATGGTGCTTGAATCCTTGCCTCGAAATCTTATGTTTTTCTTTCTATATGTTCCATTGCCATGAATTACTTGAAATTCTGATTATACATTTCTTATTCTATACCCATTTCAACCCCTGGTATCAGCCCCTTGATTGCATTATAGCAGCCATTATTATCAGATACATTTCTGGATCATTCTTTTGAATCCTACCAACTTCCAAACCAAATTTGGTATATATTTCTTTGATCCTGTTGTAGTTTTCTGGCATTCTGTCTACTAGTGCTTTATACGATGTCATATGCCCCATCCTCCTTTTGAATTTTCCTTTGTGTTGTTCTGATAGGGTTCTTAACATAATGCAGGCGTCAAAGATGCAAGTGATAAAAAAATTCTAGTTGACATGTTATTCTGGGCAGTAGATAATCCTCCTCCTGCGAACTATTTGCTTATCTCCGGTGATCGTGACTTTTCCAATGCCCTCCATCAATTAAGAATGAGGAGATATAATATTCTTCTAGCACAGCCACCAAATGTATCCCAAGCACTTGTAGCTGCTGCAAAGAGTGTGTGGCTCTGGAAAAATCTTCTGGCAGGAGGGCCACCATTGTCAGAGTCCCCTTACCCAAGTAACGTATTGAATGACAATTTATCGGGTATGGAGGCATCAAAAAACAATATCCCAGATGCTGTGCAGACAACACAGACCATTGATCCTCCTGCTGCAAGCTCGCACTTGGGAAATCAAAGGAATTTTGGAAATGGAAAGGCTGATAACCGATACAAGGGGAAGCAAGTTAGAAGGAATGCGAGTGCAAGTCAAGCAAGTAGTAACACTCCAAAAACATCTAGCAATGAGAATAAGCTGCATCAATCTGGAACTGAAGGTCTCATGAATGGAACGCCCAATAATGGTATTCCGAAATGGACTAAGAAGCAGGCAAATCAAGCTTCCACTTCCATGACATCAAGTTTTGAAGTCAAGGAAGGTGTTCAGTTGAACCATCCAGGAAGTAGTTCTTTCCTACAGTCATCACTTCAAAAGCCATCCTCTGAATCTGGGTATTCTCATCAGACTGGGACAGTTCAGGTTAAGGACGCTCCTCATGAGTTCTTTAGAGCTAATAAGCCCAACACATCAAGTGCACCTACACCAGATTACAGTACACCATGTCCTGAATTCCCCATGAACAATGGGAAATACTTCCCAAACAATCATCAAACCTATCATCCTCAGCCATTAAGACCTAGTGATTTACTGCCTCCACAAACTAATATTACATCTGGGAATTTGTCTGCACCGAATTCTCAAAAGCACAGCTCTTATCCACCAACAAGCTGGACTAGTGGCCCACCATCTACTTCACCGCAAACCTGGTCAAGTGGTTTGCCCTATGCTTCAGGACCTTCAGGGAATCTGCCAGACATTAATAGGCTTAATATGTCAGATTATCCTAGTAGTGTTCACCATAACACTCCATCTCATCAGCAAACCCCAGAACCAAGTATGACTTGTGTAATGGAGCGTCCTAATGCTCCACACCAAGGACAACCTTTCTATCCTGACTATATGCACATACCTCCGCCTATACCTGTCATGAACAACAAGGCATCCAACAATGCACGCTGGGGTACCCCAGGATGCGCTGCACCACCAATTGAGGTCCAGGGTCTCGTGGGAAACATTCTACGTGCCTTGCATATATTGAAAACTGAGAAAATGGCCCCAACAGAAGCTAATATAGCAGATTGCATTCACTATGGGGACATGAATATGCAACATTTTAATGCTAAGATGGCTCTTGACTATGCCGTCCAGTATCAATTTATCGTGATGCACAAGTTAGGTGGTAGCTTGCCATTCTATATCGTAAAGAATGATACATTATGGAAATGTGTGAATGTTATGGATGGTAATGCTAAGCATCCGAGAGGTACATGGGATGCAGTTCAAAAGTTTCTTTCTTCAAAAAATGGACGCTCTGCTCTGAGGTCCTCACAATGCAGGTAAGTAGTATTACTAAGCTGATCGTTGTGATGATCCATTCAGTATTTCCCCTTGTTAAAGCTGCTTGCCTATTGTATACAGGTATCAAGCTGCAATTATGCTAAAGCATCGATGCTTGAAACATCTTGTTTTGGGTGATATTCTTCAGATTTTGCATATCGTGATCACCGTGAAGAAATGGATCTTACCTCATTCTTCAGGTTGGCAACCTTTGTCTTTTAATGTATCAATTTCAGATACAAATGCAGATGGCGGTGCCAGTACCAATCCATGATATTGGATAGGTGATGATCTGAAGCTAGCTTTAGAGTGGAAAAACTTGAGTAGGGATCCTTTCAATTTCTCACAGTAGAATGTTACATTTAGTAAATATGAGACAAAGATAGCTATAATCCTATGGTTGAAGTGTCACACCTTTGGAGCAGGTTACTTCTATATTCCTTGGTGGTAATTGGTGGTATTAGAGTGGAAAGACTTTGAAGGGAGGAATGTTTTCAAAGAAAGGGGTATCATGAGATCTCCTGAAGGTAATTCTCCTGTTTACTGGGGCTGTATTTAGGCCATATAGTTTGCAGGCTCAGGTGATGTTGCTGTATCATATCAAGCAAAGTTGTTCTATTTGGAGATGGACAAGGTGCAAGAGTACCAGAAACTTCTGGCCATGGAATGTCAAGTGGTATCTATGCATAGCTGAAAGTTATTGAATGCTTTGGATATCATCATTCCTCGTGCTTGCTTTCTTTTGGTTCTCATAATATAGTCATTTGTAGAACATTGATTAATTGAAACCATCTTTGTTGGTGACTGGCTTGTCCTTGGTTTTGGTTGATCCTTTGATGCAACAGAAGGGATGTCTCCAAAGGAAGCACATTGTTCAGCATTCACTGCAATGGGTTCTTGAATTAAAACATCCTGTGTTTACATGTTAGTTGGATTTACTGAATGTAAGAAACTTTCAGACTATTGTATCTAGGTTGATTTGCTGAGGCGCCCCATCATGGTAGTAAATGCAGGTGGGTTGTGAAAGATCAACTTTGGGCTTAGCATTCTTCTGCTGTGTCAGGATTCGCGTTACTTTGTTGCTGGTTTTCATTAGATAATTCAGCAGCTGCAGCATACTTTATAGATGTCAATGGCCCTACATTTCAGTCATCAGCTTTACGACGCATGCATGTTGGATGAACTGCCTGAATTTCTTTTGTTGATAAGACATGCAGCTGGTTGATGGCAGATTTGACTGAGCGACTAGAGGCTTTTGGTTATGCTGGATGCTATTTCTATCTTCAGAATCTGTAAAGATGCCTTCCAGGCATTTTTGATGGATAGCTCTTAAATTTTGTCGAAAGACTGTTCCATCTTTATTGCATGACCATAGCTGTTATCAGTCAAATATTAAGTACCTTGTATGTATTGTGACTATGTTACGTATGCTTTGAATGCAATTTATGTTTTGATATGGGTGCTTAAGACTGCTTGTTTTCTTCTTCCATGCCTCTTATTAGGCATTTTTGATGATGCATTTTCAAGAGCATCGGCTATATGTATGAGGAATGATTTTTCCTTCCATGCCTTACATACGAGATGAGATCGAGCTGTGACATGCCAAGCGATTATATAGGTGGCATCTGAATTGCGTTCCAACCCGAATATTGTCGTCACCTACTTGCCACATTCTTTCCTCCGTGGAAGGGTAAGATTTATGCCCAAATTTGACAAATGGCCAATTTAACCAAGTTTAATCTCAAACTAGTTGTAATTGTTTACATGCATCCGTTTCCTCCACTTTGCTCGGTATATTTTGTAAATAATTTTGAGATATAAAGTCCTTTCCTATTTCTTCATTCTATATTGCTTTAAGTATACTTTATCTCTCTTCATCCCTTTTACAGACACAAACCACTCGTTTGTACTGCTACATCATTCGATTTGCACAGTGCATGGTCAAACCATTTAAATTATTAATTTATCCTCAATTGATACTGGCTCCAATTTTTTTTAATGAATGACTTTATTGTTTATTTTATTTTTCTTATATTACCATGTATCCATCTCATCATTTTTTTTTTGGCTACATTTATTTCGTGCACATTATTTTTTGACTATCTAACATTTTGTATTATAAAGCATAGCTAGTCGTATAACTGTTCTATAAAATTTTTTTTTTAACTTGGCAGGTATCTTATGGTTACAATATTGCAGTTGCATTCTTCATTTCATCAAACCTACTTTTATTCTATGACATCCTCTTCAATTTTTCATTCATTATGAATAATTGATCATAACTACTAAAAATAATCACTCTTAGAAGCTTCATGATTTTTAATTTTTTACTTCACTTTTATCAATATTTATATAATTTTACTAAAACTGCACCACCTATCTTGTTTCGATCTTAACTAAAATTCTTAAATTCTAGTTTACTCTTCTATAATTCCAACTTACAATTGGCTTCTTTCTTAATCTTATCCATCAAAACTGTATCATTTGTAAAAATAATCTGTACAACTAATATCGTCCTAAATATATCTAGTAGGCTTATCCACAATTAGCAGAAAAAAGTAAGGATGTAAAGTAAATATTTGATGTAAACCTATTATAATTGAAAACTCATTTGTATCACCATCAATATTCTTACACTATTATAACCACTCCATCATACATTGTGGAGTAATTGAGTATTCCCTAATTGATTTTGATGAGCACAAAGCATTTTGAGTATATCTTATGTTGTTCTAATGAATTCAATCTAGTGTTTCAGACAAATATGTGTGAATTTCTGTTTGAGTGCCTCAAGTTTTGGTTCAAAGTTATTTGGCTAAGTATTGGACTCAAATTGAACCAAAATCTGCATCACGAGTCGACTCCGGAACTTTGCGAGTCGACTCCGGGACACTTAAAGTTTCTGGCACAAGCTCGAGTCGACTCCGAGACTATCCGAGTCGACTTCGACTGAGAACAGACAGAAAGACAGAACGATGAATTTTAGACCCTGTTAGCGAGTCGACTCCAAAAGGTTTCAAGTCGACTCCAAAAGGTTTCAAGTCAACTCCGATGCTTGGCGAGTCGACTCCAGATGGTCCCGAGTCGACTCCAAAGGGTAACAGACAGAACGATGGATTTTACACCCTGTTGCCGAGTCGACTCCAAAAGATTGCGAGTCGACTCCAAAAGGTTGCGAGTCGACTCCGATTATTGGCGAGTCGACTCCAAAAGGTTGCGAGTTGACTCCGATTATTGGCGAGTCCACTCCAAAAGGTTGCGAGTCGACTCCGATTCTTGGCGAGTCGACTCCCAGTATGTCCAAGTCAACTTCCAGAGGAAAGTAGTCTGAAAAGGCAGAGAATCAGCTTTCGGAAATCCTATGAACGAGTCGACTCCAAGTGTTCCAGAGTCGACCCCCAAGATAGTCGAGTCGACTCCAGTAAGGTCCGAGTCGACTCCAAGGCAGAAATGTTCAAAAAACAGAGAATCGATTTCTCGGTCTCTGAGAACGAGTCGTCTCTCGAAAATATCGAGTCGCCTCTCAAGTCAGCCGAGTCGACTCCAAGTAAACCCGAGTCGACTCGAGGAAGAAAAACATAAAGTTGAGTTTCTGGAACCCTGAGAACGAGCCGACCCCTAAGTGCCCGAGTCGTCTCCAGCTGTTGGCGAGTCGACTCCAGTTTGGTCTGAGTCGACCCCAGAACGAGGCATACACTTTAATTCAAATCTGGAATAGCGGGCGAGTCGTCTCCAGTAAAGCGCGAGTCAACTCCAGTAACAGCCGAGTCGACTCTAGATCGCACAAGTCGACTCCGATCCCAACGGATATATTGTCAGATTGTGCAGACGGATCAGAACGGCTCCAAATCACTCTCTAACGGTTAGTTTTCGAAAGGAATCACTTAAATAGCCAGAGTGAACAGTAGTAGACAATAAGAGAGCTATTCCATCTGAGCATTAAAGCAATTTCAACTACCAAGAGCTTCCGAAGAGTGAATCCAAGAAAAAGAAGGAAGAAGTGCATTCAACTCAAACCAAAAAGTGCTTTCTTCGCATTCAAGGCTCTACTACTGTCCTCCATCCTTCGACACATTCAAGAGGAGACTCAGAAATCGAGAAGCTCTCACTTCCTCATCTAAAATCTGTTTGAGGACTTCTAACTCAACTTTGTTTATATTGTCTCACACTTGCTTTTTTAGAAGTTTTCTTGTGAACTAAACTCTTCTTTTTGAATACTTGATTCAATCAGGGGATTGAATCAAGGGTTGTAAGGTTTGTTGGTGAGCCAAATATAAAACCAACAGTGTAAGGTTATGGTTGGTGAACCGGGAAAAACCAACTAGGTTTGATTGTGAACCCAGAAAAATAATCAAGCGGTTCTAGTCGGTGAGCCTGTTAAAACCGACCGAGTTCGTTGTGACCTCATGAAAACAACAAGTTGGGTTGTGAGCTTGTAAAACAACCGGCTGTAATCCTAGGAATTATAGTGAACTCCCAAGTGCGGCTTGGAGAGTGGACGTAGAAGCAAGAGTTGGCTCCGAACACTATAAATCTTTCTGTGTTTGTATTGCACCTTGTCTCTTTCACTCTCTTCACTCATTGCATCTAGTGATCTAACTAATTCACTTGCAATACATTTAGTTAATCACTCACCTTATTTTTAATTGATCAATAATTAATTAAAACTCAATTCATCCCCCCTCTTGGGTTGTCTCCTTGGGCAACATACATGCCTTTAATTACAAAAATATATCTAAGAGAAACTAATTTCTTTTCTAACATCTATTATAAGACTTCTCCAAAGACTCTATTATATGTTTTTTTCTAGATTAATAAAAAAATATATAAGATCTTATCTTATTTTTCTATACTTTGTATTAATCTCCAAGAAGAAAAATAACTTCCATAGAATAAAATCAAATTGATTTTCTAATACTTTTAGACTGCTCAGTCATTCTCTCCTAAAGTTCCATAGCATGGCTCCTCAGTTAAATACCATAACAGTTAGAATAATTTTTAAAAATCATCTTTATTCTTATAAATTAGAATTATACTTTTACTTTCATTCATGAGACATGTTCTTGCTCTTTAAAATCTTATTCAATAAATTAATTAACCAAGTTATTTTCACATCATGTAAATAAGAATTCTATCAGATTTAACACTTTTTTTGTTTTCATTTTTTATCATTATTTTATCCTAAATATTTTAATTGACCGTATATCCTTAATATTTTTATACTTAATGAAACTAGTAAAATAACTATATAACTTTAATTGGGTAGCTTATCAAAATAAATTCTCCTTTTGTTCGATCTCATCTTTTCCAAATTTTTTTGAATTTTTGTCTTTGATGTTGAGTGGACCCGCTAATTTTTCTCTCTTTTTGGGGCAATTCTTAGTTTCTTCCTATCCAAAATTAATAAAAAAATAAAAATAAAACATCAAAGTATTCGTGAATCCTTGGCCGCCATGAAGAGGGTGGCGGGCTCCCTGCTTTCACTCATCCCGCCAGGCTTCGAGCTTGATGGCATCTCAGAGGCAACGGGAGGAGGAGGTGGGCGGTTGGAGGACTTGAGCTGAGCCATGCAGCCCAATATTATTAAAAGGTTTTTCAGTTTCTTTATCAGCTTTTGGAATAAAAAACTCATCTTTTTTAAATGATGTGGTGGCAAGCAGTGCCAATGTCCTCAGATGAAGACATATGGTAGGCATAACGGGTTGGCGTAATGCATTCGCTCAAATCTCTCATCTTACTCATACCCATCTCTAGTCTCTTTGGTACAAAGAATGGAAAGAAAGAAGATGGATGAATCTTCCATCTGTTCGTCCGTATGTTTGATAAAATATGAAAGGATAGATGAGAATGATTCATCTTCTTTTTGATATGAGGAATAAAAGGAAAGATGGATTATATTTATATGCTATTTTTATTAAACTATCTTTTGACACAAAAAAAGAGCAAAAAAATATTAGAATTTTATCAAAAATTAATGAAGGATAAATTTATTAATATAGAAATTCACCTCTCGCATGCTTCATCCATCCTTCCAAATTAGAAGGATACAAATTGATGAGCCACAATGGATGGGAAATCTCCATTGTGAGGATGTAAATTGCTGAGCTAGGATGGATGGGCAACCCTCCTTTTTCATCCATTCTTTCTAAAAAAAATTTTAACCAAACGATGGATGGAAATCATCCATCCTTCCTGTTGCTGGAAATTGGACCCGGGGGCGGCCGTCGACTGAGGAGGAGCAGCTCCTGCGAACACTGGTGGGCGACGATCTGTCGGCGAGCGGCGTCCTCCGTGGGGGGCCTGCAAAAAGCCGGTGGCCGGGGTTTCCGGCGCTGGCCCTCTGATGCTTAAGTCAGAGGGGGGGCTTAATTTTGGAGAGAGAGGAGGAAAATATATTCTGCTGGGTTTTTTTTGAGTCCCACCCCCCTGGGAAAGAGGGGTCCCCCCTTTTTATAGGGGGGTTGGATTACCTGTGATGTGATGGAGAGAGGTTGCCGTACGACTCAGCACGTTGCTTGAGTTGGTGCGCGATCAGGTGAATTAATGTCTTGATGTCGGAGGCGAGGACGGGATCAAAGAGTTGTCACAGCTGACCGAACGCTGCCGAGCTAATTTGCCGTGGAGGACTGAAGATCCGTAGATAATAGGAGCCACGCGCATTAATTGTTGAGTAAGCCGGAGATATACATTAATTGTTGAGTGAGCCGGGGGTTTGCAGAGATCATGCGCATTAAATGCTGGAGGCGGTGGCAGGGTATGGCCCCTGACCGGACTTCAGAAGGATACAACTGCGGTAGGTGGGCGGCGAAATCGGACTTCCGAGGTCAAGAGCCCTGAAGCTAGACGCCTGGTGGGGCGCCAGGTTGGGCGTATTAATTGTGGAGTAAGCCACCTAAGGCGTGATCCTGCGTCGGTCCGTAGGGAAAAGTACCCATAGTGGACAGTTGGTGGAGTCCGACTCCCGGGGTCGGGCGCCCTTCGGGTCGGGCATCAAGTTCGGCCGCCCGAGGTCGGCCGTCATCCGATCCCGTATCGGCAAGGTTCTCATATACTCGGGGGAATTTGCATTCCCTCAACACTACCTCCCGACTTCCGAGTTCGAGCTGCTCACGAGCTCGGACGTGGAAAGTAGTAGTCTTTATTATGGCGGCAGGGACCGAGGAGAGTTGAACTATGCTGGCGCCCCCACGCGTCCCGAAGCGTTTATAACGGAAGGGAGGCGGGGGGTGGCGCCTCTTGACCCTTCGTTGCCGTTTCGTATGGTGAGCTCATGATGGGGTCCCAGGACCTGGTGGGGCGGCGCCTCGATTCCGTATTCGAGGCGCCCTTTCTGAATAAATGCGCTGTCTCGATCCTCGAGGCGGACACATGGTGTGATCTGGACGGAGGATGTTTATTGAGTCGAGCGCCTTGAGGTCGGATGTTAGATAGCTGTTCGGGGCCTAAAGCCAGGTCGGTCGTCTGGGGCTGAGAATTAGGCCAGTCGCTCGAGGTCGGAGGCACTTAGTCTCGTATCGGCCGAATGGGGACTTGGGAGGCTAAAATTATGCCGGTGCTCCGCGCATCCCGGGGCTCCTTTAATGAGGGGAGCGGGGGCGGCACTTGCTCGCCTTTCGAGGCGATCCGGCGTAGCGGGCCCATGATGAGGCCGCAAGATCCGATGGGACGGCGCCTCGATTCCGTACCCGAGGCGCACGTCCTGAGTAAGTGCGCTACTTCGGCTTCCGAGATAGATACGTGGCACGATCCAGGCGAGAGACTAGATCCGGGGTTGCCGATCTGGGCCGTTGGAGGGGCCTATATAAACCCCCCATGTCGTCCCTAGAAAAGGAGGCTTTTGTTTGCTTCTGTTGTCGCTTTTCCTTTCTCTTGCTTTCTAGTTGCCGCCGTTTCCTCGGCGACGCCTGGAGCGATTTCCAGCGACCTAAAGGTGATTTCCGGCGACCTAAGGGCGATTTCCGGCGACCTAAGGGCGATTCCCGGCGACCCCCATAGTAGGTCACTCTTCCACATTAGCTTGGGAGCTTTTAATTTTCTTTTCCCATCTCTTTCTCTCTCTCCTTCTGTCTCTCCTTCTTTCTTTCCATCTTTGATCCTTGCTCCCTTCTTTCTCGAGATAGGGCTTGGTCCTGACGAAGTCGGGTCCACTTTGACCAAGGAGGAATTGGAGTTGGTCCG
Source organism: Phoenix dactylifera (assembly GCF_009389715.1). Lineage (NCBI taxonomy): Eukaryota > Viridiplantae > Streptophyta > Magnoliopsida > Arecales > Arecaceae > Phoenix > Phoenix dactylifera. The sequence continues at coordinate 25,690,354 of NC_052392.1, read as the reverse complement.
CTCCTGTTTTTTCTTCCGATCCGGGTTCTGACTCGAGCCCGCAGGGTTGGAGGATCGGGTGACCAGACCTCCACCGGGTCGGATCGGAGTGTACGTCGATACACTCTGGGCCGGCCTGCGATTCCCCCTCCATGAGTTCGTGAGCGATTTGCTGATGGAGTACCAGCTTGTCCCCGCACAGCTCACTCCGAACTCGTGGAGGACTATTATCGGGTTTATGTCCCTCTGCCTTGCGCACGGGATCCCGATCTCGGTGAGCGTTTTCCGCCAGTGCTTCATATTGAAGACAAACCCGGCGGATATAGAGTGGCTGTACTTTGCCTGGAGGAGCGGTATGTCGCTCTTCCGGGGCGCCCCCTCCTCCATTCATGAGTGGAGGGGAAAATTTTTCTTCCTTTCTTCCGAGCTCTCGTGGGGGTTCGACCCAAGGTGGGGACGTCCGAGTTTGAAGGCCTCAAATAGACTCAGTGGCCTCTCGGTAGACGAGCAGAGGGCCTTTGATGCCCTACGAAGCCTCGGGAAAGACATCCTCCTGACCGAGTTTCTAACCGAGGAAGCTCTGGTGGAGGCCGGCCTGAGCTCGGCGAGTCCTGCGGGTAAGGGCAGTGGTGCTGTCCCTTTATCTCTTAATGTTTACTTCGTTTATTTCTTTTCCTTGTTTTTCTAACGTCAGTCTGACATTTGGCAAGACTTTTTGTTTCAGACATTCCTAGCATGCTGACTAGCAACACGTCCCTCTTCGCTCGGTTGAAGAAGCGAGGGGTTGAAGCCGGTGGGGCTGTTCCTAAGCCCCGAAAGAAGTCCAAGCTGAGCGCTATTTCCGCCTCTGCCGAGGTGGGAGGTCTGGAAGCGGGAACCTCGGCAGCCGTCCGAGGGTGAGCACCGGCCGCCGAGCGTGTGAGCTCGAGCCCTGCGGGAGCATCCGGTTCGGCGGCCCCATCCTGCCCCGCCCCCGTCTCCCAGTGGGAGGGGCAGACGATCGTCCGACTGCGGCACTCGAGGCCCGAGCCGAGCACGGGCCCCAGGGTTCCGGATGCCGTTCATCCTGGCGCCCCGAGTTCGGACGAGCTGAGCTCTTCGAGGGGCGTAAGGGGAGAATCGGCCGAGCCAGGGTCCCCAATCCTTGAGGGGAGCTCAGCCTTCCATGACGCCGATGTTGCGCGCGGGTGTTCCGGCGCGCCATGCTTTCAGCAGACCGGGCCGAGTTCCGGAGCTTGTCGCTGGAAGAAATCGTCGATCAAACCTACTGCAACACGGTTCTGGTAAGCCACTCTCTTACTTTTCCTTCGGTCACTAATATATATTTTTTGTCTTCACTCATGGTTGCTCTCTTTGCAGCGTGTTCACGAGGTCGATACCCTAGTGTTCATCGCCCAAGGATGCTAGGAAGAGACTCGGCGACTCAGCCAGCAATTGGAGCCGGTCAAGAAAAGGGTCGCCGAGCTGGAGGCCGCGCTAGCGGAGGCCGAAGCGCGGAGGGAGGTGAGGGAGGCCGGGCGACTGGCCATTGTCGAGGAGCTCGAGGAGGAGAGGGCTGCTTACTCCCTGGCTAAGTCGGCCCTGCGCACTTCGGAGGCGCATCTGATGGAGGCCTGATCTGAAGTTGCGGGCTTGAAATACGAAGGCGGGGTCTTGCGCTTGAAGATCGAGCAACTTGAGGCCCGGGAGAGGAGGGCGCTCGAGCGAGCCGAGCATGCCGTGGATTTTTTCAAGGATTCGGAAGAATTCCGCGACATGCTGGAGGAGGAGACCGTGGATGGGTTTCTCCCCGGCTTCGAAAATTTTCGGAGGCAGATGGCTCGGTTCTGCCCCCAGCTCGATCTCTCAACGATCCGTCCGAGGATGAAGTTGGGCGCCGAATCCGATGACGACGTTCCCACAGCCCTCGCGTCCGAGGAGGAGTTTGCCGAGGCCGAGGCGGATGCAGCCGCACAGGCGGCGATGGAGGCTCCTCCTGGGGAAGTCACCGAAGACGCTCCCGAGGCGCCCGCCGAGGTCCCTGCGGCAGATCCCGAGCCCACGTCCGCTGAAGGCTCCCAGGTCATCACCATAGATGACCCCGAGAGTGACACCGGCGCGACTGCCGCCCCTTAGGACTTGAATTCTTTTTCTCTTTTTCATTCGTTTTCTTCAGTTGTAAGCGAGGTCGGTGCTTCAACTTACTGTTCTACCGACCCTCAATTTTGTATCCTAGCCTTTGGGCTACTTATCAATGGAAACTTGTTTTTTAGCTATGTGTTTTGCTTTTCTTTCCTCTGACTTGTTCAAGTATTCGAATTCCGATTACCCTGATTAGGGGGACTCCGGGCTCGGACTCTAGGAAGATTCACCAAGTCTTGGAGCTCGAATTTGAAGCTCGCAGGGGTCGCCGGGTTTGGCTTCTGGATTTCTAAGGCACCAGGCTCGGACCTCGGACCCCCAAAAGGGGTATTGTTAGACCTGCATGGGCCACTACTGGGGCATTTGGCCAAGCTTTTGAGCTCGGCTTTTTCGAGCATAGGTCCATAAAAATGTGAGGGTTGGTCCCTAAAGGGGATCGTGAGCCAATAGTCGAACTGTCGTCGGGGCTTTCACAGTTGTTGGTCTCAGGCTCAGTCGAGGTTCTAGCGAGTGGAGTCGGAACCTATAGAGAGTGCCTTGGCTCTCTTGAGCCCGATCAGGGCACCCGTGGTCGAGGTCGTTTCCACAGGTTAACGTCGATGTCTCGGTGCATGGGGGCTGAGTCGAGCTCTTATGTAGAAAGGTTTGTATGAATTAACATGGGGATCACCAGTAGAGGAAGCGCGCATGAGGTCGGTGGGACCTCGGTCTTGGATCGACTCAGAGGGGCATCCCGGCCTGGGCCGGGAGGAGGCCCCGATCTCAATCGGAATTTCACTGGCAGTACATAGGTAGATGAATATAACAAAGCGGGTGTCAAGTGGGATGTACCTCTTGCACCTCCGAGACCGAGCGCTTCGTGCTAGAGTAGGTCGTTTTGTTTCCTGGCCGGCCTTCGGAGTCGCCCTTTAACTTGGGGTCTGTTTCGGGAATACCAATCGAACCGGGAGGTATTGCCGTTGTTGAAGGTTTTCGCGAGCGTTGTTCCGTTGTTGCTGTCGAATGTCCCGGAGGATCGCCAAGGCACTGTCCCCGGTCTCCTTAGGTTAAGGGAGCTTGAGCTCGCCATCGGCCTGGCGGTATTTTCCGAGGTCAAGGGAGTTTGGAACTCTACGGTCGACGCACGGGGCATCCCGACCTCGGTCGAGGTATCGAGCACGAGGTCGAGGGAGCTTGGGCTCGCTGTCGACCTGGTGACGCTTCCCGAAGTCGAGGGAGTTTGAGACTCTACGGTCGACGCACGGGGCATCCCGACCTTGGTCGAGGTATCGAGCACAAGGTCGAGGGAGCTTGGGCTCGCTGTCGACCTGGTGACGCTTTCCGAAGTCGAGGGAGTTTGAGACTCTACGGTCGACGCACAGGACATCCCGACCTTGGTCGAGGTACCGAGCACGAGGTCGAGGGAGCTTGGGCTCGCTGTCGACCTGGTGACGCTTCCCGAAGTCGAGGGAGTTTGAGACTCTACGGTCGACGCACGGGGCATCCCGACCTTAGTCGAGGTATCGAGCACGAGGTCGAGGGAGCTTGGGCTCGCTGTCGACCTGGTGACGCTTTCCGAAGTCGAGGGAGTTTGAGACTCTACGGTCGACGCACGGGGCATCCCGACCTTGGTCGAGGTATCGAGCACGAGGTCGAGGGAACTTGGGCTCGCTGTCGACCTGGTGACGCTTCCCGACGTCGAGGAAGTTTGAGACTCTACGGTCGACACACGGGGCATCCCGACCTTGGTCGAGGTATCGAGCACGAGGTCGAGGGAGCTTGGGCTCGCTGTCGACCTGGTGACGCTTCCCGAAGTCGAGGGAGTTTGAGACTCTACGGTCGACACATGGGGCATCCCGACCTTGGTCGAGGCATTTGAGGAGGATCGAGGCCGGGCTCGACGTCAGCGCGGGGGGACACTTCAAGTCCAACCGAGGCATCTGAACTTAGTCGGGCGTCCGAGCTTGGTCAGGTAATCTGAGGATCGCAAATGTCCCAATATTAGGAGAAATGCAGTATAATTTAAGGAGAATCGTAGGTAGACAATCGTGAGGAGGCGGGATTCATGCTCCCGATCACCAGGGACCCCTTAGGGTTTTTACTGGTAATACATCCGTAGATTCTCGGAATTCCAGCTTCGTGGAACAGGGGTCCCTTCAAGAGACTCCAACTTGTGTGCTCCAGATCGTTGTACTAGGGCAATTCGGTACGGTCCTTTCCAGTTTGGAGCAAGCTTTCCTTGCTCGATGGGCTGAGAAGCTTTGGCTCTCCTGAGGACGAGGTCTCCTACCTTGAAGAGCTTGGGCTTGACTCTGGAGCTGTAGTACTGGGCCGTTTTCTGCTGGTACCTTGCCATGCGGACTCGGGCGACCTCTCGTGTTTCTTCGACGAGGTCCAAGTTATTTCTGAGCCGAGAAGAGTTGGAGTCGGCGTCGTAGTATTCCACTCTCGAGGAGGGGAGGCCGATTTCGAGCGGGATAACGGCCTCCGTCCCGTATGTTAGGTTGAAGGGGGTCTCGCCCGTGGGTAACCGGAACGTAGTTTGGTAAGCCCAGAGAACGTTGTACAGGTCCTCGACCCACTGCCCTTTGGACCGATCAAGCCTGGCCTTGAGCTCCTGCAAAATAGTACGATTTAATACCTCAGTTTCTCCGTTTGTTTGGGGATGGGCGACCGAGGTGAAGCGGTGGTCAATGCCGAGTTCGGAACAGAATTCTCTGAAGTGGATGTTGTCAAACTGACGGCCGTTGTCAGATATAAGGATACGGGAGAGTCCGAATCTGCAGATTATGGACTTCCAAACAAAGTCCCGCATTTTTTGCTCGGTAATTCGGGCCATAGGTTCGGCTTCGACCCATTTGGTAAAATAGTCGATGGAGACGACCACAAATTTTCTTTGCCCGGTGGCTAGGGGGAAAGGTCCCAGGATATCAATCCCCCATTGGGCGAACGGCCAGGGGGCGATAATCGAGGTCAGCGGGGCCGAAGGTCGGCGCTAGATATTGGCATTCCGTTGACACCGATCACACCTCCGGACGAAGTCCGTTGCGTCTTTCTGAAGTGTGGGCCAAAAGTAACCTTGGCGCAGGATCTTATGCGCTAGTGCTCGGCCTCCTAGGTGGTTCCCACAAATTCCTTCATGGACCTCTCACAGAGCATAGTCTGCCTCCGAGGGGCGGAGACATTTAAGGAGAGGAGAAGTAAATGACCGATGATAGAGCTTGTCTTCATATAGTATGTATCGGGGAGCTTGACGCCTGATCCGGTGAGCCTCTAGCTCATCGTGAGGGAGGATCCCATCCTGCAGATAGTTGATGGACCTGTCGATCTAGCTTGGCTCGATGTCGATGCACATGGTCGGTTCAGGTTCCTCTATGCTGGATGTTCGGAGGTATTCGAGCACCGTTGCCTTGGAGAGCTCACTCATGCGAGAGATCGCTAGCTTTGACAGTTGGTCAGCCCTGAGGTTCTCCGTTCTGGGGATATGCTGGATGCTGAGGGAGCCTAGGGCGGATGTAAGTTTCCGCACCTTTTGAAGATATTTCTGCATTGATGGCTCCTTTGCTTCGAAATCTCCCTAGACCTGGCTCACTACTAGTTGGGAGTCACTAAAGACCTTTAGGTCTTCTGCCTTCAGCTCCTTTGCCAACTTGAGCCCGGCAATGAGCGCCTCGTACTCTGCCTCGTTGTTTGAGGCTGCGAACTCGAGGCGTAGGGCCTGCTCAGTCACCACCCTATTCAGGCTAGTGAGGATGAGTCCCGCTCCGCTACCCTCCGAGGTCGAGGAGCCGTCCACATATAGGACCCATGGCGGCCTCGGGGTTTCCTCTATTGGCGTGAGTGGCAGCTCGGGGTCGTCTGGCAAGGTGCACTCCACAATGAAATCGGCGAGTGCTTGAGCTTTAATAGCTGGCCTGGGCCGGTATTCGAGATCGAACTCCCCGAGCTCAACCGCCCATTTGGCAATCCTTCCGGCGCGGTCCGACCTTTGCAGTATTTGCTTCATAGGCTGGTCGGTCAGTATGGCTATGGTATGCGCTTGAAAATAGGGCCGGAGTCTCCAAGCTGAAATGATCAGAGCAAAAATTGTATTCTCAAGCTTAGAATATCGGATCTCAGCATCCCTGAGGACCCGGCTGGTATAGTAGACTGGCTTCTGGAGCTTGTCCTCTTCTCGGACCAGGACTGAGCTCACTGCGACCGGGGAGACGGCCAGATATAAATAAAGAACCTCGCCTTGCCGAGGCTTAGTGAGTAGCGGGGGGGAGGCCAGAAGGCATCTGAGCTCTTCAAAGGCTTGCTGGCATTCCTCCGACCATATGAAGTTCTTTGGTCGCTTAAGGATCTTGAAGAATGGAAGGCAGCGCTTGGCCGACCTGGAGACAAACCTCCCCAAGGCTGCGACCCGCCCAGTGAGCCGCTGCACTTCCTTGACTGTCCTTGGAGGTGTCATCTCTTGCAGTGCTCGGATCTTCTCAGGGTTGGCTTCAACCCACGCTGGATTACTATGAAGCCCAGGAATTTGCCCGAGGTGACTCCGAACGTGCACTTCATAGGATTGAGCTTCATTTGGTATTTCCTGAGCTTGAAGAATATTTCATTGAGGTCAGCCACATGGTGTTCTGCTGCTCAGCTTTTCACCAACATGTCATCCACGTAGACTTTCATATTTCGGCCGATCTGATCTTCAAAGATTTGGCTGACCAGCCTTTGGTATGTGGCTCCTGCATTCTTCAGCCCGAATGGCATTACTTTGTAATAATAAGTACCCTTGTCGGTGATGAAGGCCGTCTTCTTCTCATCTTCTGGCGCCATTCGGATCTGATTGTATCCTGAGAAGGCGTCCATGAAGGTTAGCAGCTGATGTTCCGAGGTGGAATCGACGAGCTGGTCGATGCTGGGGAGGGGGGAACTATCCTTCGGGCAGGTCTTGTTCAGGTCGGTGTAGTCCACACACATGCACCATTTTCCGTTGGCCTTCTTTACGAGGACCACATTGGCAAGCCAATCTGGGTAGGAGACCTCCCGGATGAAGCCGGCCTCAAGGAGCTTATCACTTCCTCGGCTGCCGCTTGCTGCCGCTCCGGGGCAGAGCCCCGTTTCTTTTGTTTTACAGGCCTGCAGGTCGGCTTCACCTGGAGTCGGTGGACCATGACCTCAGGATCGATTTTCGATATGTCGGCAGACGACCAGGCGAAGACGTCAATGTTGGCCCGGAGGAATTCGGTCAGGCGCTTTCTTTCGCAGGGGCTTAGGCCGGAGCCGATATGCACAGTTAGCTCTGGGCAATTTTCTTGTAAAGGGATTTGATTAAGAAGCTCACTGGGCTCTACTTGCTTCTTCCAGAGGTCGTCCCGCACGTCCAAGGTTTCTATGGGCAGCGTGCGGCCCATTGCCTGAGTTGGCGCCTCGGCTGATAGCTCTTGCCGACTCGACGCTTCAGTTGGTTGCTTCGCTTTGCAGGTCGCCATGTAGCACTGTTTGGCTATCAGTTGGTTCCCGCGGACCTCGCCTACTCCTTGGTTGGTGAGGAATCGCACGAGTAGGTGGTAGGTCGAGACCACGGCTCGGAGGGCATTCAGCCCTGGTCGTCCGAGGATAGCGTTGTAGGCTGAGGATAGGCGGACCACAAGGAAGTCCGTCCTCACAGTACTTTCTCGGAGGACGAGGCCGACCATAACAAGAAAGCTGACCCCGCCCTCGACCAGGACCGAGTCCCCGGTGAATCCAACTAGCGGGGTATTCATTTTCCGAAGTTGGCTTTCCGTTGACCCCATTTTTTGGTAGGCGTGGTAGTACAAAATATTAGCCGAGCTTCCATTATCAACTAGGACCCGCTTTACATCGAACTTATTTACAATCATGGAGATGACCACAGCGTCATCGTGAAGAGTCTCAATTCCTTTCAAGTCTTCCTCCGAAAATGAGATAGCTTCAGAGGTGCGCAGGCGTTTCAGATAGGTCCTTTCCTCGATTGACTCTTCGGCTGGGCTTCCTCCGATCATGTTAATGGTGCCGGCAATAGGCCTGTTGTCGTTTGGATTCTCGGGCGGCATGGCGTTTTCCACTAGCCTCCTTTCCTCACGTCGGTTCTTCACAAACCGATTGAGTACCCCGCGGCGGATAAGCGCCTCAATTTCATTTCGGAGATGGAAACAATCCTTCGTGTCGTGGCCGTGGTCCCAGTGGAAGCGGTAGTACTTTCTGGGGTTGCGCGGGACTCCTATTTTTCGCATCGGGGGCGGGGGCCGGAAAAAGTCCCGACCCTCGATCTCTATTAGGATTTCGGTCCGGGGGGCGTTGATAGGAGTGTAATTCTCGTACTTCCCCGGGTACACTCGAGTCCGTAGTGGGAATTTTGGCCGAGGTGGAGACCTTGGTCAAGGTTGTCTCTGCCGCGGGGGTGGGCTCCTTAGCCGAGGTAGGTTCTTGCCTCGGCGAGGAGATTGGCTCCTCTGGCGGTTGCGCTCCTCGCGGCGCTTCTGCCTTTTCGAGGCCTGCTCGGTCACGCCCTTCCTGGAAGCGATAGCTTCTTCGGCTTTCGCGTACTTCCGAGCTCGGGCCAGCATTTTTGTGAAGTCGGCAGGGAAGCTCTTCTCAATGGAGAAGAGGAATCTGTTGGCGACGCCCTGCACCGGAACCCACTCACACCGGTACAACCACCAACGTCGGACAAGCAAAGAGAGAAGCAAACGGATAAGCACTCTCTCGCTCCCTCGACACCGGACTCAAGGATCACCGCTTTGCTTCCGTTACGAAGGGCAAAAGATTACCCCGTGGTATCAATAGGGTAAAACACTTGAGCACCGCAGCGGATTATCAAACCAAAGGAAGAAGAAATAGGAAGAAAATAGCAAAGCAAACACAAAGATGTAACGAGGTTCGGCTACAAGTAGCCTACGTCCTCCACCGCTCCAAATCTCAATTAGGATGAACAGATTACAGAGATAGCACACACCCGAACGATCACACGCGATCGCTCTACAAGAGATTCACACAGAATTCCCTTTGCACAAGAAGTAGGATCCCAATCCTCTTCTTCTCTAGAACCCTAGCCGTACAAAACAAGAGTCTCTCTCAAAATATCCTTGAATATATCTCGTCCTAGGGCTCTCATGAGTCCTATATATAGTCTCAAGACCTTCAGATGATCATAGCCGTCGAAACGCTACCAAAAACACCAAAAAGAAAATCGTCCGTACGATTTTCCGCGAGCCCGAGTCGACTCGGCTGTGGTTCGAGTCGACTCTGGCACGTCTGGACAAAACTGGCACGATCTAGGGTCGACTCGACTGTAGCTCGAGTCGACTCGACGATGCTTTGAGTCGACTCGATTGTAGCTCGAGTCGACTCTGACAGTCCAGACAGAAACATGGTTTTCTCGGTCTTCTGGTCTTTCTCCTCCCGGGTCGACTCGACTGTTCCCGAGTCGACTCGACTGTTCCCGAGTCGACTCGACTATAGCTCGAGTCGACTCCGACAATCCGCCAGACAGAATTATGCAGAATTGATTCTCTTTCAATTCTCTTCATCACCAATGGTCTCCACATACCCCAACAATCTCCCACTTGGAGACCTTGGGTATATCCTCTTGTTACTTGGCTCTCCTCTGTGCTCCCACTGAAACTGAATCATCCTAGTGAGATAGGTACGATGCCTCCTCAACGTCTTCAAGCATGAAGACCAGCAGAAGCTGAACAACTCCTCAGCTTCTCCACCGTGACGACCTTCGTCAACATATCTGCAGGATTCTGACTTGTATGAATCTTCTCCAACTTGACGAGTCCCTGCTATGTCTGAGTCCACAAAGCCCTGTAACCGGATCTCAGAACCTCCATAGCACAATGACATGTGCTCCGTGCCTCTCAGATACCTCAGTATCCATTTGACCGCACGCCAATGCTCCAAGCCTGGGCAGCTCATAAAGCGACTCACAACTCCCACTGCTTGAGCAATGTTAGGTCTCGTACAGACCATAGCGTACATCAAGCTCCCCACCGCCGATGCATACGGGATTTTTGACATATTGAGCTCCTCCACCCGCGTCTTCGGACTTTGTCCTTTTGAAAGCTTTAAGTGGGCACCTAGTGGTGTGCCAACAGGTTTGGCACCCTCCATGCAGAATCTCTTGAGTACTCGGCTGATGTACTCCGCCTGAGATAGTCTGAGGATATGTTTAGACCTATCTCTGCGGATCCGCATCCCAAGGATCTGTTTCGCTGCTCCTAGATCCTTCATTGCAAATTTTCTTGACAGCTTCAGCTTTAATTTTGCAAACTCATGCATGCTAGCTCCTGCAACTAACATGTCATCAACATATAATAGCAAGATAATGTAAGATGTACCGAAGTCCCGGAAGTAGCAACAGTGATCCTCCGGACATCTCCTGTATCCTATCTCAAGCATGTAACTATCGAACTTGAGATACCATTGCCTGTGCGCTTGTTTCAAACCATAGAGGCTTTTCTTCAATTTGCAAACCAAGTCACCCGTGCCAGCTGTAACGTATCCCTCCGGCTGCTGCATATATATCTCCTCATCGAGATCTCCGTGAAGAAAAGCTGTCTTCACATCAAGCTGCTCTAAGTGAAGATTCTCTACTGCCACCATGCTCAACACCGCCCGAATAGAACTCATCTTGACTACAGGAGAAAAGATCTCCGTGAAGTCGATACCTGCTCTCTGCTGAAATCCTTTTACAACCAGCCTGGCCTTGTACCGTTTCTTCCCATTCTGCTCTTCCTTCAGCCTGTAAACCCATTTGTTTGACAGTGCTTTCTTCCCCTTGGGCAGATCCACCAAATTCCACGTTTGATTCTGCTCCAATGACTCTATCTCATCATCCATGGCCAACTCCCACTCCTTCCTAGTATCAACCTCCAATGCCTCCGTGAAGCATTCAGGTTCGCCATTATCTGTGAGCAGCAAATAACTAAGAGTCCCATCATATCTTTGAGGAGGCTTCCCATGAGTACTACGAGTGGACCTTCTTAGTTGTGGAGAGGGTGCCAATACTTCAGGTTCTTGCTCTGACTGAGTCTTCTGACCAGAATTTGTAGACTCCTCTTCAGGATCCACAAAACACGGCTCAACAGGTTTTGTTTCTGATTCAGTGCTCTGCTGCATTTTCTCATTAAATACCACATCATTACTACGAATGATCTTCCTGTGTTCGGGATCCCAAAACCGATACCCAAACTGTTGACCTCCGTATCCAACGAAAATGCACTTCTTTGATTTGGCGTCTAGTTTGCTTCTTTGACTGGAATCAACATGGACATAACTGGTACAACCGAATACTCGTAAGTGCGCCAAATCAATCTTCTTCGCTGTCCATGCTTCCTCAGGAATCCCAAATTCAAGTTTCTTTGATGGCCCTCTGTTGATCAAGTAGGCAGCAGTGTTAACTGCTTCCGTCCAAAACTGCTGTGGCAATCCAGCATGTATCCTCATACTCCTGGCACGCTCATTAATTGTTCTGTTCATCCTTTCAGCAACTCTATTTTGTTGTGGTGTCCCTGGAATTGTCCTCTGCCTGACGATCCCAGCCTCTGCACAGTAGTCCTCAAACTCCCTGCTACAATACTCACCACCGTTGTCTGATCTCAGGCATTTTAACCTCCTTCCTGTCTCGAGTTCTACCATTGCCTGCCATCTCCTGAAGACCCCAAATACCTCTGACTTGTGCTTCAAGAAGAACACCCAAAGCTTCCTGGTAGCATCATCAATAAAAGTAACATAGTACTGAGATCCACCAATGGAAAAAACCGGTGCAGGCCCCCACACGTCCGTGTGCACGAGATCTAGCTTTTCTTGCTTCCGAGGTTTACCTTCTTTGTTGAATGAAACACGCTTCTGCTTTCCGAGAATACAATCCTCACAGAAGTCCATCTCAACACTCCTGAGACCCTGCAGCTTTCCCAACTGGTGCATCACCTCCAGTCCCTGATAACTCATGTGCCCAAGTCTGCAATGCCATAACTTGGCGTCCACATCTGCTGCAGCAACTCCAATAGAGTTCTCCGTGCCGTTGGCGATATAAAGTGTCCCAACCTTCTTGCCACTAGCCACCATCAACGAACCCCTGGATATCTTCCACTGATCAGCTGTGAAAATAGTCTTGTACCCCTGGCTCGCCAACTGTCCAACAGAAATCAGATTCCTCTGCAGTTGAGGCACGTGCCGTACGTCCTCAAGCTCAAGTGAAGATCCAGAAATCAACTTCACTTCCGCGCTTCCCCTTCCTTAAATGGTGCAAGGCTCTCCATCCCCTAAGTAGACTTTGCCGAAGTCTCCCTTCTCATATCCTCCAAGAAGCTTCCGTTGGGATGTAGCATGGAAAGACGCGCCCGAGTCTATCACCCAAGACCCATCATCGGTAGATAAAGATAGAACGAGGGCATCCATGTCACCGTTTTCAGCAAGATTTGCCAGATCCTTGCTGACTCCTTCGGTGTGGTCGCCTTGCTTCCCTTTAGGAGATTTGCAGTCCCTCCTAAAGTGCCCCATCTTCCCGCAGTTCTAGCACTTCGCTCCCTTGTTCTGAGGTGCTCGAGACCTGCTGGATCTCGACTTCGAGTCGCTTCGAAATCGACCGTCCTTCTTTTATCTTCCCTGGTTAGAGATGTTTAGTGCACTTCCAGACGACTCCGTAGCTCCAGAAGATTTTCTTCTTGCTTCTTCACTCAGAAGCACTCCTACAACGTCATCAAAGATCAACTTCCCCGTCGCCGAAGAGTTGCTCACCGCCATCACCAGGCCCTCCCAGCTATCAGGCAATCCGGAGAGGATTAGCAATGCCCGAATCTCATTGTCAAAACTAATCTCCACTGACTCCAACTGGGTCGTGAGTCCATTGAACTCGTTGAGGTATTCTGCTACGCTGCCGCCATTTTTCATACGAAGATTAAACAACCTCTTCATGAGAAATACCTTGTTTGATGCTGAGGGTTTCTCGTACATCCGCGACAATGTTGCCATCAACTCCATCGTCGTCTTCTCGTTTTTGATGTTGAATGCCACTTGGGATGCAAGTGACAATCTTATGGTGCCGAGCGTCTTCCGATCGAGGACCTCCCAGTCTTCATCGGACATCTTCTCTGGTTTCTTCGCTCTACCTCCAAGAGGTAAATAGAGATCCTTCTGGTAAAGATAATCCTCTATTTGCATCTTCCAAAATCCAAAGTTCGTGCCATTGAACTTCTCAATTCGCAACTTCCCTTCATCCGCCATTGCAGAATACCAATAGCTCTGATACCACTTGTTGGCGATGCCCTGCACCGGAACCCACTCACACCGGTACAACCACCAACGTCGGACAAGCAAAGAGAGAAGCAAACGGATAAGCACTCTCTCGCTCCCTCGACACCGGACTCAAGGATCACCGCTTCGCTTCCGCTACGAAGGGCAAAAGATTACCCCATGGTATCAATAGGGTAAAACACTTGAGCACCGCAGCGGATTATCAAACCAAAGGAAGAAGAAATAGGAAGAAAATAGCAAAGCAAACACAAAGATGTAACGAGGTTCGGCTACAAGTAGCCTACGTCCTCCACCGCTCCAAATCTCAATTAGGATGAACAGATTACAGAGATACCACACACCCGAACGATCACACGCGATCGCTCTACAAGAGATTCACACAGAATTCCCTTTGCACAAGAAGTAGGATCCCAATCCTCTTCTTCTCTAGAACCCTAGCCGCACAAAACAAGAGTCTCTCTCAAAATATCCTTGAATATATCTCGTCCTAGGGCTCTCATGAGTCCTATATATAGTCTCAAGACCTTCAGATGATCATAGCCGTCGAAACGCTACCAAAAAACACCAAAAAGAAAATCGTCCGTACGATTTTCCGCGAGCCCGAGTCGACTCGGCTGTGGTTCGAGTCGACTCTGGCACGTCTGGACAAAACTGGCACGATCTAGGGTCGACTCGACTGTAGCTCGAGTCGACTCGACGATGCTTCGAGTCGACTCGACTGTAGCTCGAGTCGACTCTGACAGTCCAGACAGAAACATGGTTTTCTCGGTCTTCTGGTCTTTCTCCTCCTGGGTCGACTCGACTGTTTCCGAGTCGACTCGACTGTAGCTCGAGTCGACTCCGACAGTCCGCCAGACAGAATTATGCAGAATTGATTCTTTTTCAATTCTCTTCATCACCAATGGTCTCCACATACCCCAACAGAATCTGTAGGAGCGAGCCCCAGTCTTCAACGCCGACATGGCCATTGACTGGTCAAGCTCATGGACCTCCTAGGTCGCAGCGGTGAAGCGGTCGAGGTAGTCTTTGAAGGATTCTCCCTCCTTTTGTTTGACGTCGAGGAGGGAGTCTGACGTCTGCTGCTGGCGTCGGCTGGCAGCAAAGTTGGTGGCGAATTGCCTGCCGAGCTGCTCGAAGGACGACACCGTTTCTGGTTTCAGCCCGAAGAACCAGAGCCGAGTCGTCCCCCGAAGGGTCGCCGGGAAGGCCTTGCAGAGCACAGGCTCCGAAGGCCCTTGCAAAGCCATGAGGGCTCAGTAACTTTCCAAATGGTCGAGGGGGTCGGTTGTACCATTGTAAGGCTCCACCTGGGGCATTTTAAACCTTAGTGGGACCGGCTCATCCTCGATCTGGCGAGAAAAGGGGGACTTGGTGGTGAACTCAAAGTCACCCTCGCGCTTTGCCTTTTTACTGTGGAGCGCTTCAATCTGGCGCTCGAGCTTTTCCACCTTCCTGTCGAGCTTTCCAGTCTGGGGGATTGCCACCGTAGTCTGCTCCGGCTTATGTCGGTCCGGGGCAGACTCAGCCTCCGAGGGCTGCAGTCTTCTATCTACGTCTTCCCCCGGTAGCTCTCTCTGGGGGATGCTCGCTCTTCATTATTGGCCCTCGAAGAGCCATGAAGGCTTCGGGTCTGGGGCGCCGGTCCGTTCGGGGGAAGAACCGGCCGGACCGTGGCCTGGGAAGGCGGCATGGGTGGCGCTTCGGCCCGCTGCAGGCTTTGGACGGCAGCGGCCAGGGTTTGGACTTGTCAGACCAGGATGTCAAATTGTTCCGGCTGCACCTGAGGAACTGGAGTTACCGAGAGTCTTGGCGGTGAATTCTGGGCAGAATGTCCGGGACTCGGCGCAGGGCGCCGGGAGGTATTAGAGGCTCCCTTACTTCTCAACTTCATGACCGCAACTCGGGCCCTTCCTCTAGCGCCAACTATTGCTGGAAATTGGACCCGGGGGCGGCCGTCGACTGAGGAGGAGGAGCTCCTGCGAACACTGGTGGGTGACGATATGTCGGCGAGCGGCGTCCTCCGTGGGGGCCTGCAAAAAGCCGGTGGCCGGGGTTTCTGGCACCGGCCCTCCGATGCTTAAGTCAGAGGAGGGGCTTAATTTTGGAGGAGAGAGGAGGAAGATATATTCTACTGGGTTTTTTTTTGAGTCCCACCCCCCCGGGAAAGAGGGGTCCCCCTTTTTATAGGGGGGTTGGATTACCTGTGATGTGATGGAGCGAGGTTGCCATACAACTCAGCACGTTGTTTGAGTTGGTGCGCGATCAGGTGAATTAATGCCTTGATGTCGGAGGCGAGGCCGGGATCAGAGAGTTGTCGCGGCTGACCGAACGCTGCCATGCTGATTTGCCGTGGAGGACTGAAGATCCATAGATAATAGGAGCCACGCGCATTAATTATTGAGTGAGCCGGAGATATACATTAATTATTGAGTGAGTCGGGGGTTTGCAGAGATCATGCGCATTAAATGCTGGAGGCGGTGGCAGGGTATGGCCCCTGACCGGACTTCAGAAGGATACAACCGCGGTAAGTGGGCGGCGAGATCGGACTTCCGAGGTCAAGAGCCCTGAAGCTAGACGCCTGGTGGAGCGCCAGGTCGGGCGTATTAATTGTGGAGTAAGCCACCTAAGGCGTGATCCTGCGTCGGTCCGTAGGGAAAAGTACCTATAGTGGACAGTTGGTGGAGTCCGACTCCCGGGGTCGAGCGCCCTTCGGGTCGAGCGTTCCGAAGTCGGGCATCAAGTTCGGCCGCCCGAGGTCGGCCGTCATCCGATCCCGTACCTGCAAGGTTCTCATGTACTCGGGGGAATTTGCATTCCCTCAACACTTCTAATTCGGATGGAGGTCATGCATCCTTCCAGCTCTATTCATCCTCACCCCAACCAAACATAGGATTATAGAAGCATCTGGGAAGGACTTTTTTATATTTTATCAAAAAATAATTAAATTGGGGGAAATCTGGCTGTATTTTAGGTGAGAGCAGGTACACAAGCATCCGAACACAACTAGTAGGCATCCTTGTCATATTTTTTCTCATGCGATGGTACTTCATATAATTTCATGCAAACCGTTTTCCCTTTTTAATCTACTAAAAAGATGTAACAAAGCGTAAATATATCCGAGAATTTCATTACTAGATTGCTCGGGCCTTTTTTGCAGAGCACCGTGAATATGAAATTTCTGTCACTCTCAATTTTAGTTAATTGAAACATACATGGATGATATAACGCAATTGCAGAAACTTGGAGGTACTGTTGCTATATAATTCTCATACTATCTTTGCGTTTTGTACGTCTGACAAGGCTTTGGCAAATTATTTACGGTAAAACGAGTCTTAATGTGGATGGCATGTCAAAAATTAATTGAAGCACAGGGTGTTAGCAGAGTGCTCAATTCCTCCATGACTCGCACTAGACTGCTAAACATAGTCATGTTAACTGGAAAATGACCACAGCATGAGAATTTAATACAAACAGCATCTCTAATAATATTAGTTAGACAAAATGGAAATTATGCAGCAGGTGACCAAACTATATAAGCATGTGTAGTGTCGGGATGCCAGAGTTTTTTTGGACTCTGAGCACAAACAATTGAACGAGATGGTAAAAAATAAAAAAATAAAAATAAAACACCTTATTTAATTTAGCTAAGATAGTTGTTTCTGGTTTGAAGAGATTTTTGAAGTCCACCAACTTTCATTGGTAAAAATTGTTACATAGACAATGGGCTATACAATCCACAACCCCAACCCAGATGAAGTGGGAGACCAGCAATACAAAAACAAAGAGACTTATCAGCAAAGTAAGCTGGCATCTTCTAGTTCAACCCCAGCTAAATAACTTCTAGGGGACAATTGTAGGCATTTATTTTCCTGTTGTAATTGCCCGTGAACAATTTTACAAACGTGGTTCGTTCATGGAAGAAATGGATTGAAAGAGGGATATGCCTCCTTTTGCCTTTGGTATGCCCTGAACAGCAGAAAAGGATGCACAGCCAGTTACAAGATAAATATATGGGAATAATATGACCTCTAACAGCAGAAAATTTCTCTAACCTCATAGCATTCAAGCCACCGAGGGAAACTGTCCCGAGAATGATGAGGAGAAATGGTGCCTTTAGCAAAACTGGATTGGATCTCCTATACCCAGTAGGGACTCCAGTTCTTACAACACGTACAGATGTAGCTATTTGAAACAAATACTTTGTGAACAACACACTATTTACAAATGCACTCAAATACAATAAACTGAAAACATGCTAAAAACAGGCTTTACCTCCCATCGGACTTCCAGATCTTGAGCCTGATGCCATGGAGAAAGCATTCAGCAGCACATATATAACACACATCACAAACTATAATGTCACTGAAATATATACTGCTAGTATCATGGTTTGCAAACTCTAGATCCAGAATTGACTCATACAACCCAAAATATCACTGGTTTGGCATTTTCTCTCAACGACATCAACCATATGGAAAATAGCTTTAATGGAGGATAATGAGAATGAAAAAGAAAGAAATAAATCTTCTGAACTCTACATATAGGAATTGATGAAATCACGTTAGATATACATGGTGCAATTGATGATCCTGCTATTTCCTAACCACAGCCCAGGCATTCTCAATAATGGTTGTTCTTATCTAAAGAGCCTCATATCTTTTTCGAAACATCTTTACAAGATAAATAAATGGAGCAACTGAAGTGTATTGAAGATGTGCATTATCAAACAACAGACAGTAGGAGAAAAGAAGAAGAAGAGACCGTATCTTCTTCAAAACATCTCTACAAGATAAATAAACCGAGAAACTGAAGTGTGTCGGAGATGTGCATTAACAAACAACACTGTAGGAGAGGAGGAGGAGGAGAAGAAGAAGAACATGAAGAAATTAGTAGTGCATATTAGAAAAATGATCTATTTTATCTAATTCAAAAATGTCATGCTGCAAGATGTTATATATTTATGCAAGCAATACATTGAGTACTATCTACAAATCTAAGTCAGTTCTTGCATTCAGGTGGGTAGGAACACTTGATCCTTCGCCTAATAAATTTACATGCAACTTCCATGATTTCTTTTTCCTCATTTCAGTCAATAAATTTTCATTCAAAAAGTCTTGTAGTGCCAAGGAAATAATAATTCATTTGAAATTATATGATAAAGAAGTATTTAAAATTGTATGATACAGAAATATTTAAGTGAAATTGGAATGGCATAATTGACATTGTTCAGAAATTAACCATATGAATGACAAAGAGGCAGTCCATGAAATTAGAGATGGCATGCAAATGCAAGGCATCAATTAGGATATTGTGGTATTTATGGTGGAGAAAATGAACATGATACCCAAGGGTTTCAGTTCCAACCGAGCCCTCTCCTAACTTAGGGAAATAACAAAAATAAATAAATAACACAATTATTTGCTGATTTTAAATATCATAAAGAAATTGTATGCATGTCTAGAGAAATTGTAAATATGCTCAACAAAGTACAAGTTTTGCATTACTAAAGGGAGACGCACATGCTATCATGAGAATTTTTTGCACATGTAGGAGGATTTTAACTTGTTTTATTCTTTGAGTTTAAACGAACAAGATTGCCTATGAAATATATATTGAGTCAATGCCAGGAGTGGAAATGACAATATCAATTTGGGAGATGTGGTCTCATATGACACCATGTCACGATCAAATACAAGATAGAATTGCTCCATTTGCTGGGCTAAATCATCAGAGGCAACCCAAATTCCTTGTTCATGCTATAATTGTGGATCAAGCAGACTGACTAATGAAGACATAGTGTGATAGGTGGGCAGCACCAAGAGCTATTCTTATTAATAAAAAAAGATTAAAATCTGTCTTTGCTTTCCAAACTCTTTATGTTGTCCTTGCATCAACATTAGAGCTAGTCAATAAAGTTCATTTTCTTAACACTGCAAACTAGACTGCATGGTCCAAGCCCTTTGATTAATGTTATATTACATTCTGCATCCTTGATCCATTATATATAATATAATAAGATAAAATATATAATACAATAAGATAGATTGTTTGATGCACATAAATAAAATATAAAGGATAAATAAATAACAAAAAAATAAGCATGTTGAAAATTGTAGGACAATGATTGCATGCCAGCATGGATATCTTTTAAAAAGGACATAAACAGGATGTACATGAAACATTTTCGGTCAATGCAACAAGAAATCTTGTTTCTACTTATAATTTTTCTAACCTATGGATGACATTCAGCAAATCCACTTCCGATCACACAACAAGCATGATATAACTTCAACTTGAAACTTACTGCATGTAAAAATCATTCAATGTCTCTCTCTTTTACAAATTACAATGATAACATTTGAAGTTAAAAAGTGATGGAGACTTTAGCAAAAGGTATCTTATACCATAATTGAGAATGTAATAATAATTCTCTTTAACATCTATCAAGGACAGCTACTTCATGCTATCCCACAAACACTTTGTAATTGGTTTCTCTTTTATGTACTTGCCAATTAAAGGAGTTCATACTTTGTTGTCTAGCAGTTACCCTAGCAGAAAATGTGCTTCCTATAAGTAGAACTGAGCATTTCTGTCACGACACATGAGACCTGAAAATGGGCAGGCCGGGGTAGATGTATCTAGCCCTTCAGGTCAGGCCAAACCTAGAATCTACGGCTTGATTCATGTTCAGATATGACCAAAAGTTACATAGGGCTGACCAAAAGTTATATAGGGCTGTTCTGCCTGGCCCAAGTTACAATTAATTATAATATTATAACTTACATACACGTATTCCCCTGAGGTGCGAACCCCCCCTACTCTCCCCTTCTCTCTCTCATGCACTAGTTTTCTCAATCCCCTCTCTTGCCCTCTCCACCTCTCTCACGGTTGAATGCGCTGATCCCTCTTTCCTATCCTAGCTCTTATCTCTCTCCCGAACCCCCACCCCCAGGAAAGGATTTTAACATTCCTCTCTCTGCCTCTCTCTGTGATGTGGCCACTACCCAAGAGGCCCAGGTAACATGTCTACCCTTGATGTTGAGCTTTGACCTAGCTTGAACCCAGCTTGACGTAGGAAATGCTCAAGTCTACATGTATGTTAGCACCTAATGTCTTCTTCATATATGGATTGAAGTCATTTTCATTCTATCCAAGTATAAATCAAGCAATCATTTTCAACCTTTCAAACTTCTCATCAGTGCATGACCTGTATATGCACATTTTAAATTTATTCATAAACTTTTCATGTTTTTGGCAACCAAACCAAGTTTCTAAATTACTTTTCTTTTTATGTCATATACAAAATGATTAAAGAGTTCAAAAATACTTGTCCAACAACATGCTTCATGGCTTTAGCTTAATTCATAATATTTGCTCTTGCGAGCTGCCCGCCTATTGACTGAGTCATGGTCAAAGAACCATGATGTGCGATGACATATATGGATTATCTATAATGATATACTCCTATAAGAGGACCATATGATATCTTAAATTTATTTCTGATATGTAGTGTCGACGAGATTAAATGTCTTTAATTGTTACTCATGTCTATCTTTAGCAACAACCCAGAATAGATTCCATAGATATTTTTATCTAGATCCAGAGCACAAAATAAGTTAGGATTCTCCTTTTGCATATGTAAAGAATTAACATGCTTAGCTTGTGCATCTCCCTTTACTAGAGAAAAACATTATTCTTTGCAAAGCTCATTTCTATTTTCTCTTTAGATAACAACATTTATGTATCGTCTGAAATGTCTGAATATTGCGGCATGATTTCAACATGATTCTTACAAGCAAGTTGGATGTAAAATACAATGACAGCCTAATTATTAGCACTCATTCTTCTCTAAGACTAAAACATAGGAACCATTCTTCAAAACTCATGATTACGATGTTTGTTGGAAAAATATGTAGACTCACATGCACCTTCTTTAGATGATTGCTACTTTAGTTCTTTGCAATATTCTTGCACCAGGCCATGGGTATGTTGAATTAAAGATCGCTCTTCTCGTTAGAAGTCAAGATAATAAAAAATTTGCAGCGAAAGCTGAGAAATGGGTCTATACTATACTACTCTCACAGGAGAACGAGAAATGCAGAGTTTGCCTTTTCACTCCGGTCGTCTTTTAGTGAGAGCGTACAAACATTGGCTTTGTGAGTTAGACTTTGAACTGAACCATATGGGCCACTTGCTGAGGACGTTGTTTCTAGCTTTTAAGTTACCATTGACGTCAACTTTAGATGAGCAAAAGAGCAAGAGGGCTTTGATTCACAAAAGGATGACATACGAAAACGTGCCAGGAATTCAGCCAAAAGAGATACTTGAGCAGAAGGCCATGGATCAGAGAAGAAAAGTAACCTATCTGTGCCTGATTTTCACATGCTATCTATATATACTGCCAGCATTTCCAATTTTCCATTACGTAACTTGATTCCCAAGAAACTTATTATTTGCAACATACATGTACAATATTATTTCTTAATAATACCATCAGAATCCTAATGGTAAAGCAGCATTTGCAAACTCTGAGTTTGGAAGTCGATAGGCATCTGTACATAATAGAATGACATGAATGCAGCTGGAGGAACACAAAGGGAAGTGGACATATAAAATTTACTCAATGCTATTAAATAATAAGGATCTATCCATTCGATTATTGCATATAAAATATGTACATGGTATAGGGATTCAAAAATTAGAATAATATGTGACCAAGGATCAATTCTGATAAAAAGTTCTAGCAACAAAAAAATACTTGATTGAAGTAGGAAGTGAGTAGAAGGAACAGCAGCAATACATTTGGAGCAGGTAAAACAATCAGGGTACACTAAGTATTTGACTTAAACAAGAATTTTCAAAACATATAAGCTCAATACCAAGATGATGAGTTAGTAAGTAAAAGAATCTTCATAAACGGGAAGAAAAAGAACTGTTGAGCAAGTTGCTTACGTTTCACAGTTCAGCTTAGTTATTTGCAAAATTATTTCTTCAATAATGCAGCATTTTGAATGGGAAAAAGGAAAAGTGCTTTGGTACTACAGATTGATGTGATACTTCTATGATAATCTGATTCCAATCCTTAAATCTATAGATTCCATATACCCTTATCAAACAACTGAATTGTGGATCTGAATAATTGGTCACTGAAGTTTCTTATATTGCTCCACGTCCATATATCCAGCAGAAGGATTTTAGTAATATGAGAAAAGAAATAAACTCTTGCGACATGCTATGCCAATAACACAAGTAACATGATGTACTTAGCTTGATAAATCTACTCAGATTTTTTTGTTGTGTGGGACCTCCAAAGTGCATACTACGAGCCAGCCATATGTCTATTAAACCATCAAGCATATCCCGAAGTCAAGTTGAATGACTCAAACAAATCCAGAACAGAAAACACTGAAGTCGGCGACGGTGGTTAGTTGGATTCAGAACCTGGAGGGACTTGATGGTGACCATCTGTTGCTGCAAGACATCCGCAGGATGGTGATGGGTTGTGTTGTTTTCCGGGCCAACCATATCTATCGGAAGGCAAACAGGACAGCCGACTGGGTTGCTTCCTATGTGGCTCAGCATTTTGGTGGTTGGTTGTGGGATAGCCTTGAGGCTACTCCTTTTCATTTCCATAGTATTGTATCCTCTAACTTACGTTGATGTACTCATACTAAAGTAGTATAATTTATCCGTATTATCCAAAAAAACACTAAAGAGAAGCGGATCCAAAGTAAAACCAATAAACTAACAGATCAATGCAAGGTCAATAAGCTGAAACCACCATAAAATAAAACCATCTTGTTCATTAAATTCCCTCATCATACCTTTATTGTGAAAATTCAAGCCAGGAAAATACCAACGGCAAACAAATTACAACCATGTGATGACACTAGACTCAACTTTGCATAAACAGGCAAGTTTGCAAACCATGACACATAGAAATTAATAAAACAAACAAGATTGCGAAATTTACCAGCCCGTAGAGATGAGTATGCTTCTGAAATCTGCAGTACACAGGGTTACAATGGTTATGTGGTTGCAGTAATATCATTGGAAATATAATATGAGGTAGAAAGTATTAGAATTAATGGCCATTCAAATGCAATGGTGGCTAGTCATGGATGACCTTCCAAGTTAAGAAGATTTATGCACATATCTCATCAGTCAATTTGTAAATGTCACATGAATCTATCATTCATTAAAAACAAGTCTCAACCCAGCTATTTGGAGATGGCATGTCTTACGAGCATCATTAAATAAATCGCCCCCTTTTCTTTTCTGCTCTTTTAGCTCAACAAAGTGAAGCATTTAACAGCAAACTGGGATCAACTGATAAACCAAAAGAATCACTTATTATGATGCCTAAGATCCACATATTTCCATAAGAATTTAAAAGTGCAGGGCTTAAATGAGATGGCTTGTATGCATGTACTTTAAGAACATCATAGAACTTCATTTATGAAGAAGGTTTTGGCTCATAAGAGTAGAAGATGTGAAAAGTCAATGAGCAGGGTAAATGTCAGCAACTCTCCGCAGAAGAGAACTGCTCTATTAACATTGCTGGGCGAAAAATGTCACTGCAGTATGGCAGAATTTGCTTCTAGAAGAGTGGTGTATGTATGAAAGTTCCATTTGATCAAATGCATTGTGATTGCAAAATTATGGTCACGAGATGTCAAAAGTTTTTGAGACCAACAAAGCAGCTGCTAATTGCAGTTCTTAGACTAATGTGTTTTTAACAGCCTTAAAGGCTTAACTGTTCTGGTTATACTGCACCTCTCACTTGCACTAGCTGTTGTGTACCGGATTGCTTTGTAGGGAGACATAAAAGGAGTCCAAGGGGGCCACTGCCTTTGATATTTCCAATTTTTTAACATGGACTGCTTTTTTTTTGTTATAAACAGAGATTTAGCCATTTAGCATAGTCATAGCGATTCATCTACCTAATTGTTGGCTATGTCGCTGCTCGAAACAAATGCCTTTGCTGTAGTTGGGACCAGCAGCTGACAATGAAGTAGACCAGCAGCGGCAATTTTCAGAACAAATTTTTGCTGTTCAGAGAAGAACCACCAAATGGTTCCTCTTTTCTTTCACTAATGGCACATTTGTTGTTGCCTAAAGAAAGTTGTTTGTGACTTTCAGAGTTCAGTGACATTTGAGGACTGCTTCTACAATTAGTCAAAAAATAGCTTTTGATTATTCCTTGTCTTTCAAATATGGTAATCCATCCATAACAAATAGTTCTACAATACATGATTATCAAATGTTAAATATCCAAAAAGTACTTTTTATTTGAAAATTAAATGAAAGTGATTTTTCAGTATTACTTTTTTAAAAAGCAGAAGCAACACCAGACATGTCCCAAACACAAAACATTTAAGGTGTAAAATTTTGTTTTGTAAAAGCCAGCACTTGGTCCACAGGACCACAGCCAACTCTCTATTCCTATCTATATTTTATACACATAAGATTTCACTAAAATCTGACATGCCAGAAACTATTATGCTTCAAGAAACTTGACATATCAGAAGCATAATTCCTTGTTTAGTTTGATAATATGAAGGAATATGAAGGAAAGATTAAGGCTTCTATTGACCCAAGTATTCTTATAACTTTATTAATGAACTTGAAACTTTTTTTAGTAGTTTCAGAAGGTCTTAAACCCATGCAAAAGTAATGCTAAAAGTTCTGAATTAAAATTAGTGTGGGTCAATCCAAATTATAGCAGACCAACTTTTGAGCATCTGTCAAAAGAGAAATTAATTCTCAAAGCAATCATGAAGCAACTCCCTAAGTTATGCTACCTGGAATAACACCAAAATTACTTATAGAATAGCAATAGGATATCAACAGGAATATGTGTGTGCGTGTGTCTCTGTGTGCGCATACGTGTATGTCATTTTAGTCATTTTAGTTTTTCACATTAACAATCGCTATGCAACATATTTGAAGTAGAACTAATAGCTTTACGACACAATGAATAAAATTTTAAGATGATTATGTGCAACAAAATATGATAGATTCTTGGGTAATTTAGAGTTCAAGATATATGTTCTAGAAATCTCCACAGATTATCTGAAAGATGCATCATCATTCTTTTAAGTTTTCGCAACAGGAATGACAGGCTCACAATCTAAGAGTGGAGAGAATATCATAGCAAAGAAGATAACTGTCTTTATGAGTTAAAATGAAATACCAGTTTAAATTTAGCTTCAGATTGAAATTTCTCGTGTGGTGGAAACAGATCAGGGTGAGACTCCATAGCTTTCCTTCTATATGCAGCCTTTACCTGCAGCCATAAGTCAG
Organism: Phoenix dactylifera; assembly: GCF_009389715.1. Taxonomy (NCBI): domain Eukaryota; kingdom Viridiplantae; phylum Streptophyta; class Magnoliopsida; order Arecales; family Arecaceae; genus Phoenix; species Phoenix dactylifera. The sequence continues at coordinate 25,664,707 of NC_052392.1, read as the reverse complement.
ATGCCATCTTGCAGAAACCACAAGGCAAGCTACTCAAAAGGTTCCTTCCAAAAAATTAGTAAATTAGGAAAAAGGATACCAATAATAAAGCTACACATGTAGCAGTGCATTAAAAGACAAACATATGCAGAATTGTTTGACCATCATTACATATGACAAAGATTAAGTAGTTTCACATTCTTAAATTCATATATTCAGCTGATACTAGTATGCAGCTCTGGCTGACACGTCAAGGTGCCTCGGTAAATCTAACAGGTCATATAAACTACGTTGAACACTGCCTAACATACCACTTGAACAAAAATGTAGCTGTTTATACATAAAGATTTACCTTTTACAAGAAAATTTCTTTTTTCCTTTTTTTGAGAAAAAGGATGGGGTTTACCCCATCAATTCATTTCATGAGCTCATGAAATGAGCACAGGAAGAAAATGAAGAAAATCTCTTTATTGATCTGTAAGAATTTTGAGAAGGTTATTTATTAATCTAATATAGCATTAAATCAAACAATCACCATCTTTTATGATCCTAATATATACAACTATAGAGTTGTGTTTGTTGTTAATACACTGTTCAGCAAAAATTTCAACAATGAAAGCAAGAAGCAAATTGTTAGCTGGAAATCCAACCTGACAGCAGATCCAACCAGGAATATCAAATAATTACCATATTTTTCCACAAAAGCCTGATAAAATTATTCAAAAAATGACTGAAAACATATTCATTCAATTGAGAAGACCAGTGATGTGATACTTAGCAAAAAGACTAAGGACAGAAATTGACTATCACTATTGTAATTTTGTAATTGTTTCTATGGATTAATCTACTAAGTAGGTTGCCTAAAGCAAGCACTAAATGTGAAGGATTTATGTTTTAGGGGTAGCAAGCACTAAATGTGAAGGATTTATGTTTTAATGTAACCATGGTTTAAAGAATGGTCAGATATTGTACAATGCCCTTGCAGAAATTAAAAGTAGGGATTGAAAGCTCAAAGCCAAGAAAATAATAATCAATTGCTAATTGATGATATGAGACAATTGGGGAACTCTAAGTCGGTATTCTAGCACAAAGAAGGAGGAGCCATAAATTCGTCAAATTGTAGTACTAGAAAAGAAGGTTAAAATAAAAGTGACAACAAAGTCACTTTTTCAACAAGGGAGTTGCCTATTCTTATAAGTTATTCCCGATTTAGAATTTCCATAACAATGAATATTGCACTATGCCCCAAAGAAGGCTATGATAAAAGTGACAATGAAGTCAGCTTATCTTCTCCATTGTCTTAAATTTCTAGCATTCGATGAACATATTTCAATCGATTATGAATTCCATTCTATCGATATTCTAGCTAGGAATGATTCTTCCAAAATGTTGCTCAAACAAATGATGGCCAAAAGCCTAGTGGAATATCATAGTGTACTCGCCTTCCACATGTACTATGAAAACCTTAATAACCCACTAACAGGCATCTTGCTGATGATAGAAAGCAATTAACAAAGTAACACCTTTCCTTCATCATGGAGGTTTCTATTGAGGGTTGATAACAACCCTATGTTTGGTTGAGATTATGAGAGGGAAGATGGATGATGTTGGATGGATGGATGGGCTTCATCCACCGTTTGGTTCAGAAAATCTTAGGAAGAATGGATGAAAAAAAGAAATTATCCATCCATCCTCGCCCACCAATTTGCATCCTTCCAAAGGGAGGATACAAGAAAAGATGAATGGAGCATGTGAGGGATGGGTTTTTACATTGATAAAATTATCCTTCATTAATTTTTTTGACAAAACTCTAACACTTCTTCACTTTTTTTTATTTTAATTATTTTTTTTTATTTTACCTATACTAATAACCCTATACTATTAAACTTTGTTACTAATAATTTTAATTTTAGCACGTAATTTCCATAACTATAAGTAAATAATTCGAATTATCTTTTATTTTTCTATTTGCATGCATTATTTTTATTTAACTATTTACATAAAATTGACTAACTAATTAAACTAAATTATAAATTAATTAGTTATTTTTATAATTAATATATATAAATAAATTCATTCATATATAAAATTTATAAAATAATATATTTATTAAATTAAAGAAAGATTAAATATTTATATAATTTTATATAATTATAAATTATAAAAATTATAAGTTTATATATTTCCCTAATCCTTTAATATCATAAGTGTTATAAATTGATAATAATAATATTTTTTATCAAAGGGTAGTTTAGTAAAAGTATCATACAAATATCATCCTTGTTTTCATTTCTCCTATACCAAAAGGAGGAAGGAATCATTCCTATCCATTCTTCCATATTTCACCAAACACATGGGAAGATGGATGGGAGGCCCATCTATCCTCTTCCTCATCCATCCTTTCTCCCCAATCCGCCCAAACTGGGGGAAAATTTGGGGGGGGGGGGGGGGGGGGGGGGGGGGTGGAGGGAGGAGGAAAGAAGAATGAAAAAGGTTAAGCAACATGACTTCTTCCCACCACTTACGTTTTTCATTTGGCCAGTTCCTTCATATATACAACGCACTCAGTGTGGAAAGGAGAGCTAGTAATGTATTTACGAGGCCATGAATTTAATCGAGAAATTCAGATTTGTTATTAATGTAATTAGGTTTATTTTCTTTTGCAATGATGTTACCATGAAGTGTTCCGATTGCAGGATTTGGCATCTTTGCAATATAGTTTAAATAATAGATTTACAAAATCACTGCTTCAGGGGAACTCCTGCCGATCATCCTAATATTAACTAGAAAATGGATCGAATCCAGCACTAAAAGACAACCAACATACAAGAATCCGACAACAACGTGGTGATAACCTAGAAAGTAAGATTCGATTGCAGTAAGATCACTTCCAATATGAATCGAACAGGACGAAGAGGAAAAGATTTGCCGCTAAATGAAACAAAATTCTTTTATCTGAAAGAGGGGAACAAGAGGGTCGAAGGGCACCTGAGAAGTGGTGGGGCGAGAATTGGGTGAGAACCCTAAAAGCCTTCTCGCCTCATCGCCCCGCATCTCCTCTTCCCAGTTCCGAGCCTCTCTTGCCGTAGTTCTACGCGTCTCTATGCTGTTCGTTCCTTATAAATATTTCTCATCAAAAAAATAAATTACAATATTTCAGTGCTCGATTTGGCCCCAATTACGATATGGTCTCAGCGGTTCGGCTGAGCCAGATGCCTAGGATGGGTTGGATCTGGTTTTCGCATGACCAAGCCTGATTGGGATATGAATTCGGCCAATACTTAAATGTGTGAATCTATCCATGATTCACGTAGAGTAAGATCAGATTTAATATATATGATATTGACCCATCAGATTTTTAAGGCGTAACTGAGCCCAAATTATATTAGTTTACTTGCACTCTAAACATATAAATTGGTGACAACATGTAGGTATTATCAATAATCCAATCTATATAGGGTTGGTTAACAATTTGATTGTAGTTGATGTAATTATTGACAAACAAATTAAAGATCAATTTTGTTAAGTTTTTATTAATAATATATTAGTTTCTTAAATTCGAGGTTTTGTATTAGCTAGGCAAAGTATATTGTATTGGTTTTGGATCAATCCTGGAGTTGGATTGGATCTTGCATGATCCATATTCATTGCATTTAATTTTTTTCTATTTTAAAAGAAAATGATGCCAGTACATATCTCTCTCTCTCTGTATATACGTACCTATATATACAGAGAGAGAGAGAGAAAAAAAAAGTCATTTTTTTAAATTTAAATTAGAAAAGATACCAATTTAAATGACTTAGCAATTTTCGACTTAGTCCTAATACAGAAATAGTTAAGTAGATATATAGCCCTCAATAAATATTTTTTACCTTTGATGACTGGCATTTAGTTATATTTTGTTCAATCTTTTCTACTTTTCTAGCACCAAGCTAGACATGCACTAAGGAATTATTAATCTAAGAATGAATTTAATGTGCTACTAGTTATAATTGCAAGTTGAAAATGTAAGCCGATTATCATAAATTAATGTGGCAAGTTGACTTGGCTGCAATAATTAAGAAATAAATATAAAAATAAAATAACAATATATCTTCTCTCTTGTGGGAGGAGAGAAGAAGAGAAAGAGGAGGCTGATCAATGGGATGCTAGGTAGTTATTAAAAAATATTGTATTGAGGCCTCATAAATTGAGGCGGGGGAATGGTAACAATGAGGAATAAGGAAGAGGCAGTTAGGAAGAGGTGTAGGGGATGAGAAGGGGCTATAAAGGATTTGTGTAACAAAAAAGAGTAGGAAAGGCAACAATAGTAGAAAAATGTGAGTATATAGGGACGGGGTTACAGCGAAGGGGGACATAGAAAGGTTGGCTACTGAAAGGCTAGAGAGGACCGAGTGAATAGAGAGGTTTTGGTTGAAAATGGTAGTGAGACAAAGGAAGAGGAGACACCATATGATGATGGCTAGAAATGAGGAATGGGTGGTGAAAAAAAAGTGGAATAGTATGAAGGAACCGAGTGACCGATAGAGCTACAATTAGAGATGATAGTTAGGCAGAAAATGATAGCAAGGAGGTGGAGTGGAAAGAGAGAGGGGCTGCAAGAAGGAGAGAGGGGAAAGGACTAAGCATGGAGGAGGAGAAGATGAGAAAAACGAATAATTTGTTATTTTTGAAATATTTTTTATTTATTTATATAAATTACTATCTTGTTGATTGGTTTGCCACCTAAGCTATCTTATTGTTGTGGTCCCATATTTGGCTTTGGTTAGTAGCACCCATTTCAAGATTTGGGAGTAGGGAGGAAGGGCTACCCTTTGTGCAGCCCATTATAAATACACAAAACAATAATATTACTTGAATAGCACTATTCAAACTTTGGTTTATAGCAAGCTCACATCTTAGCCTAACTTGGCTTGAACTAAGCTTGAGGGTCTTAGGCTCGGGCCTCATCCAACTATGGGCAGGGCTGCAAATTAGTTGGGTGGACCTTGTGACTTGCAAATTGGTCGGGTAGACCTATGACCTGACCTAGTCTCGACCATATTTGTTAAAAATTGGATCCAATTTGAAAATAGAGTCGGGTCTAGTTTTTAAATTTTCACCCCGACCTGATCTGTAGACCATGTGGGCCAACTTTAGATCAATAAAAAGAAGCGTGTAACTTGACCCAAATACAACTCAACCCAAAAATCTGAATCAAATAAAACCCTTTCGTCTTCACTATAGATGTCTTTTCCAATTGATCAAATGAACCCCTTCATTAAATTAATCTCTCTCTTTATCTCAACAACCCCATTTCCTCTCACCTACTTTAACTTAATTATATTTAAATATACATTATTTATTATGACATTTTCATATTTATAATTTTCTCAACTATAACAACATTTGTTTTCTAAATTTTAGTTTGTGAACTTGCATCTAAAGAATGAGCATTTTCTTCGATTAAGTTAAAAATTTCTGAATGAAAATTCTTGATTTTTTTAATTTTATTTAAAATTATTATTGGATTTAGTTTAATTATCAATATTACGCTTTTCATTATAAACAATTAGCTAAATCCTTGAGCTGAACTGCATACTTGACCCAACTCTGTCTCGACCCTAACTACAATATTTCAGGTTGGTCCAAGTCATACTCAATCTTGGCTCAACCTGAAAGACCTGCTGGCTCTAAAATCTTTTCTAGATTTATGTGATCATTAAAACTTTCTGCTTTGCTTCCTTGCACACTTAGAGTTGGAATTAGAATACACAAACTCCTGATCTCAAAAACGCCCTCCTGTAGAGCATTCAACAAAATTACAATGGCAAACCAACTCCACAGTTTCCTCCATTTATATTGCTTCCACCCTTGATTATACAACTGAATCCTGTACAATCTTTCCAACATATAAAATAGTTACCTCATGGGCTACTTGACCGACCGAGCTCCCAAACTCCACCAAATTACATTCACCAGTAATCTCTGCAAGAGCACTCTCCTCCCTTAAAATGATGGAATCTGTTCCGGTCCCTTACAATTATTTCCCGATCGAAAACTCTTGATATGATCTTACTTGCTGCATGACAATCTCTGCAAACTCTCAAGTTCTTTGATATGCGAATCGTTTCACCTGACCTTGTGTGCAACAATCCAAAAGCAATCGCAAGCTTCTCGCTGTGATGGTACAAGGAATCATCCTTGTTCATCTCATCAGTGTCATGCAGCACCCCACCAGTGTCTGGCACATAACCTTCAGCTCTTATCCTCTCCATCATCTCATCAACCTTGGCATAGATTTCTTTAGCCTGAGTGTGAGACCTTCCTCCAGCAATGAATTCACTGACCACACCATTCCTTTCAATCACAGAACATCCAGGCTCCTTATTCACTCCCCTGTCATTCATTAACCTCCTAACATTTGCCACATCTTCCCACCTACCAGCACTCACAAACAAATTAGCTAGCAACACATACCGCCCGCTGTTCTGAGGATCTAACTCTATGACAAGCCTACCAATTTGCTCCCCCAATTCGACATTGCCATGAATCTTGCATGCTCCAAGAAGTGCACCCAACACACCAGCATCAGCTTCCATAGGCATCTCATCTATGATCTTCTTAGCTTCTTCCAACAACCCTGCTCTACCGAGCAAATCAACCATGCACCCGAAATGCTCCATCTTGGGCTCGATATGATAAGCCTGAACAATATATTCAAAATAATGCCGGCCCTCACGTACCAACCCGGCGTGTGCGCATGCACTTAGTACATTCAACAGAGTGATATCATCCGGCATCACCCCTTCCTTCTCCATCTCTTTAAACAGCTCGATCGCCGCCTCCCCTCGACCGTGCATCGCAAAACCTCCGATCATACAATTCCATGACGAGAGCCCTTTGCATGGCAATTCACTAAAAACTTCATAAGCCTTCTCCAAGCAACCACACTTGCAGTACATGTCCACCACAGTGGTGGCCAGCTTCGAGTCCAACTCAATCCCACGCCTCTTGATGTATGTATGAATCCACTGCCCCTGCTCTAATGCACCCAAACCCGTGCAAGCCGCCAGCATACTAGCAGCAACATACCTGTCGAGCTCAACCCCGTCTGCTCGCATTTGCTCAAAGAGTCCGGATGCCTCCTTGAACCGCCCACCCCGCACATAGCCCGCAATCATCGCATTCCAGGAAACTGAGTTCCTCTCTGGCATTTCATCAAACAGCTTTCGGGCATCATCCAAGAAGCCTAATTCCGATAATCCACTGATCATTGTCGTCCAAGAGACAACATCTCGGTGAGGCATTGCATGGAAAAGACCGAGAGATTCGGCAAGGAGGCCGCAGCTGAGGTACATATGTAGGAGATTGTTCCCGGAGTAGCCGTCGGTGCCGAAGCCGAGCTTGAGGACGTGGGCGTGGACTTGGCGGCCAAGACCAAGCTCCCGGTCGGCGGCGATGGACTGGAGGAGGGAGGGGAAAGTAAACTCGTTGGGATGGACGGGGCGTCGGAGCATATCGGAGTAGAGGAGGGCGGAGCGGGCGGCGGAGGGGGGCTGGGCACGGAAGAGGGTGTTGAAGACGAAGGGGTCTGGGCGGGGGAGATGGCTGAATAGGCGGAGGCTGTAGGCGAGGTCGCCGGAGGGGGAGAGGGCGCAGAACTTGAGAAGGCGGCCGACGGCGTCGTTATCCGCGGCGAGGCCGAGGCGGACGATCTGAGAGTGGTACTGCCGGAGTTCCGGCATGGAGGCGCAGGAGTCGAGGCCGCGAATTGTGGCGCGGCGGTGGGCGTGGAGGTCGGAGGAGGAGGAGGAGGAGGAGGTCGACGGTGGTTGGGGCGGCGAAGGCGGGAGGACGGCGGGGGAGGTCATCTTTCGCGCGAAAGAAGGATTCACCTCCCTTCACGCGAATCCCCCGTTGGTCCGGATCGGACTCAAATAAGAGAGAGTTTGTCCCTTACAAAAATAAAATTACAGTTTGACCCTTTCGCTTTGGTTTCATATCTAACTCGCGAATTTTAAAACTTTTATTTACATCCTTCAGATACCTTTTCTTTGCGATTTGCCCTTTCCATCCGCTCCTCCTATAACATAAAAACGATCAAAACACCCTCCATCACAGTCATCTTTCTTCGTCTTCGCCAACTTATTTTTAACCGGCACAGACATATCAATAAAATAACAAAAAAACTTTTAGTTCTCCCGAACCGTATTTGGATTTTTTTATAAAATTAGACTGAAAATTTTTATAAATTTTATACATCGAGCCAATACAATAAATAAGATTATAAGCTATAGGAGAGTTAGACAAAATATTCAAAAATAGCTCTGAAGTGAATCTGTCTAAATCTCATATTTTTTTTTTCTCATAATAGAATTTGGACTAGCCTACTCCAAATCTATTTTTAGATATTATATATATATAAATATGTAGTTGTGATTTTGCTGGTTATGCTGGCCTAATCTATAAATTTTTTAAAATTTTCAGCCCAATCTTATAAAAAATTTCAAATAGTTTCTAAATAAAACAAAATTCCGGCTAATTCTCTCTCTAATAATATCTCAACGTGTTCATTTTGTAAGCAAGTAGCTCCTCCTACGTGTAGAAGAGCTCTTGGTCTTGGATATGGAATGAGAGCCACCTGATAAACTGACTCAAACGGCTGGATAATCAGCTATGTACCCATCCTACAGATTGCTCTTGATCCTTTGTAGGAAGAAGGGGCTCATCATTCAATTGAAAGCAAACCACCACCATGGAACATTAATGAAGGCCCGGCAAGGGGCTCTTGTTATTAGGCTACTTTGAAATTTGATGATGTTTTTTGTAGCAGTCGAAAAGATTGGTTTACTTTTTGAGCATGCTATGTTTACTTCGCTCTTATTTTTGGACACATTTTTCTTCCCACTTTAATATTATAACCCAACCCAGCTTCATTCAATCCAAAAACAAAATTGTAAATAAGTAAGAACAATAAAGAGAACAATAAAGACAGCTAACTTGAATGAATTAAATTTGCTGGAAGAATCCATGATATCCATTCATCCAAAGCCAACACAATAAATAAATCCAAACTCTTGGAGTTTATTAAGTTTTTTCAATAAAATGATATTCAACTATTGAAAAAAAAAGCAAACATTCAGACAAAAATAAAACAAAGCAAACAAGAAAGACATTTTTATAATTTGTTTTCTTATTAAACATTCAATCCAATTTAAACATTAAATTTAGTGCAATTTGGAAGACAAAATATAGATTAGATTGAGTGAGTTAGAGAAAGATGGGATATTTATCAAAGCACCTTGTTGACAATGAATTCAAAATAGTTGCCCTAGAGCATAGAGAGCGCTTCCTTCGTGGCATAGTGATGTTTTCCTAATGTTAGCAAGTTCTTTAGATTAGTCGTTTGGATCATAGAACAAATTCTGCCAACGCACGAAGTCCATTTGATTCATGATCGCTTTCTTAGTGTTGATATTAAGCTAGTTTATATTGCAAAAGTCATATTTACCAAATGATTTAGACTAATATTGTAGCACTCGGCCCAAAAAAAATCAAGCTCAGTCCACTTGATCGGCCTAGAGTTTTTGTTTTCAACTTGGTATGGAGCGCATGGCTCGAAGGCCTGTGGAAACAAGGCAAAACCCATTTCATTCGAGCTCCTCCTTTCCAATCTCCGATAAAGACTAAGAAGCCTAGCCTCCACTACTTATAAATCTTCCCCATGGCTATCCGAGAAGCACCATGTTGGAAACCCTTATTCCTCTCCTCTCTCTTAGTTTCTTTTTGTTCGTGGTGTCCTGTTATTGGGCTCTTCCTGCCACCGCCCAACCTTGTTGGAGATGAGGTATGAAATCCCAATCCTCATCAATTTCTCTTCCTTGGTTTTTTCCTTTCTTTATTGAGCTATTGCCGAACGAATTTCATTGAGGAATTGTTAGATTTTTATTAAGAAAAACGATGTCTTATTTTCCCTATTTTTGAATCTTTGACCCTATTTCTTTTTTTGTCTAGCCATCTTCACCATCGGCGCTCTGTCGTCGAAGCCTTGTCCGGTCTCTTGTATCGGATTGTAGCTATGGTCGGAGCCATAATTGTTGGATAGCATGGATTTCTTTCGATTGGGACTGAAGCCCTTCTTTCAGTCAACTTTTTTTTTGATTGATTCCTTGCTAGCAGCCATCTGGTGTCATTGGTTGCCATTAATGGTAGCCGACCGCCGGTCCTCCAACCGATAGTCACAACCCATGAGCTTCCCCCTTCCTCTATTAGAGAGAAATGCTTTATTTTTCTCTTTTCTCTCTCTTTCCCACTTTCTCTCTCTTATTTTTCTCTCTACATTGTTTCCCTCTTTATTGTCTCTCTAGGGTTTGTTGGATCCAGTAGAGATCATCTTCAATGACTTTGATGGATCTTGGTAAGGGGGTCTTAACCCATAGCCATCGGATTGTATACCCACCTCCATCTTGATCTTGCTGGATATCACTACATTTGGTCACCTTTGATCTCTATTGAGCCACCTATACCCAAGCCTAACCTTGATCAGATAAAATTACCTTGAACAAACCAGCCAGTACATTGGACACAACCACTTGGCCTGCCCTGTGAAGGTATTGGGACTTAAGCTTTTTATTCTTGAATTAATCATGGCTAAATTTTGATACAAATATAATTTTTGAATATTAGACTTTGAGGAAGATTTTTAAAATTAGAAAATTTTGTCAGTTGGTTGTACTCGCAAGATAAGTAATACTTCACTTTTCTAGATTTATTAACAAATTATAAAATATTTTTTAAATTGAATTATGCATAAACTATGAACTTGATGCATAGTATTCTATCATTAAATATGCCTTTTTATGAAATATTATATGATTCTCAATCGAATATATTGATTTCAATATGGATTATGCTCAATTGATTCGACATTGCATGGTTTTATGTATCTTTTGATTAGAAACATTAAATATATTTTTGAGAAAAAAAGGTGTTTTGACTCGATATGGATTTGGACTCATAACTTGACTATATATCAATACTTGCTAGTAGGGTTTATGCACTATATTGATACCCTGTCAGTGGAAATTCTATGCTGGTATATAATACCCTGTCAGTGAAAGTTATATGCTGGTATATTGATTCTCTGCTAGTGGTGGTTATGCACTGGTACATCAATACCCTTCCAGTAGAGGTTATGCGCTAATACATTGATACTCTGCTAGTGGGGGTTATATATTGGCTATCCTGCTAGTGGGGAGTTATATATTGGCTATCCTGCTAGTGGGGAGTTATATATTGGTACATCAACCATTTTTGAGCTCGAGAGGTGGTGTGCTCTTTCTACAAGGAGGGCAGGCTTGGCTTGCAAAGTTTGAGATTTGGACATTAAACATTCATGGATCGAGCTGCTATCAAGGTTATTTTAATGCTCAAAGTTTGTGGAATAAGGTGGCTTTGTGCAAAATACAAATTTTGTAGCTCTCCTGGACATTATAAAACTCCTAAGCATTTCTTTACAATTTTTTTGGTACAATGAGAGAAGATCTCAAGCAAAATAAGAAACAAAATTGCGTGGCAATTGAAATTATTATTATAGTATTTGCATCATCATCTCTTATCTAGCTTATCATGGAATTTTACTTCCAAATAATCTTTTATTGATCCAGTATTTTCTTATTATTTCCTTATAACAAGCCAATGTGCATGCCAGAAAAGCTTATTGAGCCCTTAGAGGGTGAATAACAAGTTTCTAGTGGCTAGGTCTAGTGACTACACGAGCAAGCCACTGATATCAAGTAGTTGGAAAGAAGACAAAGGAAGAAGGATAATGATAGTAGCGATGGGTCCGGATATCTTAATCTTCGAGGACTTTCACTACTGTCACACCATCTGTTTGAAAGAGAAAAAGATAAGATGTAAAGGGGCTACTGATTACTCTACCATTACAGGTAAATTAGAATTTTACTAGAAAACTAAAGCATGAAATTTAAAGAGTAAAAGTATTGATAACTTAAAAATAAAGATATAAGTAAAATCCAGTTGATTGGCTGATCAAAAGATCTCCTTTTTACATTACGTTCTATTATTTATATAAAAGACAAATGATATGGTAACTTCCAACTCTCAATTGTATATAGTAGCCCATGTCTAGCCCCCACTTCACTTGACAGCTTTAACCATCAGGATTACCACTTTTCCACTCATCATGCCCTTATTAATTGTCAAGTCCAGTAACTGTTCACTGGATCTTGTACTTATATCATTATCCTTATGGCCAAGTAATAACCCTCTATTTAAGATAGCGGTTAGGTTGGTTCAACTTCACTCTTAAGCCTTCTTGATAGCCGCTCAAGTCTGATGTTTACTTCACTTGGGTTTATTGGATACCATATCTTCCTTTCTAGTAGTAAAATTGAATGATATCAAAGTTAGTTTTTGCCCAAGTCTTCCTTTTGGGTTCTCTTTCGGATTCTATTTTAGAGCCACCACGCGTATGATGATCATGGGGTGTCAAGATGTAGTGTAAATAGTTATATTTTTGGATCAATTATAATAGTTGTATATGCTCAATAGGGTTCAAATTGCCATCTTTGATTTCTTTAATTTGCAGTTTTGGAATGTTATACTCTAAGAATATAGTCTTATGAAAGTTATTCCCTATGAACTCTTTATTCCACTTTCACAAAACATGCTTAATTCATTGATCAAAGCAATATAGAAAATCTATCCATGGGGGAATGACAGTTACTACAATGCCAAACTCTCCTCAAAACTTCTCTAATGCTATTAGAGGTCAGCCAGAACTTCTCAAATAAGAAGAGGGCACTACACATTCTGCAATAAAGAGTTCAATTTTGATATTATAACAGTGGTGCAAAGCATTCCATCAAAAAAAAAAAAGTGGTGCAAAGCAACCCCTCATAGATAAGTGACTTGGAACTCTCGGCATTGGTCAATCTATTCACTATTTATAAATAATTCAGTAACTTTCACTTTTCCAACAAACCAAATAGCAAAAATGCCCACTTTTTTAAGTGCACTTTTTGTAGGTGCCACTTTCAAAAAATGCACCCAAAAGTTGCTTTTGCTTAGCTTACACAACCAAACAAGCCTTTAGTTATATTAACATTAGAAATTAAGTTATGGACTAGAGTCCATTCATAGTGTTAAAAATGGACCAACACTCAATCTATCATTAAAAAATGGAGACATTAGTATACAAAATAGAACACCAACCATTGTTATCATAAAAATACCTAGTTATATTTAGCATAAAGACTTCTAAAGTTATGGACCACAATGCAATCATAGTTTGCATGATAGAACATTTCCATAGGATGAGTAAATGGGGCACTAGGACAACTTAAATTCGACATTAAATCCACATTCTTTCATACATTGAGCAAATTCAATACTGAGACAACTTTTAAATCCGATATTAAATATACATTCTTACATACATTTAGTAAATGTGGCACTAAGATAAATCTGACATCAGTCCTACACTCTTATATTCTTAAATCCAGCACCAATATATCTTAAAAACAACAGAAATGAAATTTGTTTATAGAATAGATTTCTAAGGAAAGAACGAAAGATACGTGACTAATATTGTAAATGGGTTAAGTTGACCCATGACATGACTCAACCTGATTAGTTTAGACCTAATCCTACCATTTTTAAGGATCATAGAGTTAGGTTGGGTTTTGAAATTGGGCCTATTTGACATTTTGGATTGGGTTTGGTTTATTGAATTTTGACTCGACTTGACTTGACCCAATCATATGTTATTTGGATCTTTATCAAGTCTCCTAATTTCTAACTTTACTTGACTAGACCCGAACCTAAGTAACCCATTAACCCATAATATATAAAGGGGCTGACTTAGTTTTACTAACCCCCAACCCACTTGAGCCTCGTTCTCCCATTCTGCCATTTGTCTCTTTCCTTCCTTTAAAACCCTATATCCCCATTTTCTCCTTGATCCCATTTGTCTGAGGATGTTGCTTTTCTTGATGTTCTGATACATTGGCCTTCCCTCTCCTCCACTTCCACCTTCTTGCCCTTCCACATGAGATACTTAAAGCAGCTCTCCCATCGACGGAGTCTGCCTTTCCTCTCTCTTTTCTTCATTCTTGAGCAAACCATGGTTGAAACCCTCAATTCGCACAAGCCATTCCCCTCCAACATCAGGTTCGGAGACCCTGGGGATGCCCATACCAGGCTTCTCAATCCCCAGCAACGAGTTTGCGGCGAGCATCGATAGCTGATGGAGATCGAAAGCTTCAAAGAATTCAATGGATGGAGTGATTGAGGGGGGAAGAGAGACAAAGCAGAGGGTTGGCTCGGGCTCCAAACCTTAGAAAAATCCCAACCTTAATGAATCTAACACTACTTTCTTTCCCTCTTGATGCAAAATAATTAATAAGAATAGAGAGAGAGGGAGAGAGGGGCTTCTTGATTTTATGTTGTTTCATCAGGGAGAGTTAGTAAGTTGACTCACTTTGGCTTTTCGTATCATGATAGAGGCTCTATTCATTAATTAGTTCTCATGTTGTCACATTTATTCAATTTATACTTCATAATTGTAGAAAATTTTTAACTCTTACAATTTTGTACCCGACAACAAAGGTATGAAGTAGCTGACCGGTAGGCATTTTATCATGATCTTCGATTTTGATGGATGCCATGTATGTCTGGAGACCCTGGCTTCGTAAGTAGGTAGGATATAAGGCACAATGAACACGGTGGTGAGGGAGTCAAACTCTAGACTCGAACATGACTTTGGACTCGATTTTTTTTTTTGTTAGGATTGGGTCATACATTAACCCAACCCGATCCAAACAACTTGTTGGATATGAAAGTTTTAGCTGTAAACTCAACTTGACTCGATCGATCTTCTATTGATTTGGATCTGGGTCCAACATTAGGATTCGAACAAGAAACTGGCTTAGATCAGGATCAATTATGCCTTAGTCTAATTCGATCCATTTGTAGTCCTATATATGATAACTTATCTTTAAATAGAGATGTTGATGATATAGTAGATGGTCACCAATCGGTCGAGCAAGCATACCCTCTACTATCGTTGGAAGTGGAGGGTTGTCGGAGCTTCACCAAAGAAAAGGAACCTGCTAATTGTGGTCTTCGTGCTCTTTGATAGCTAGGGTAGCACGACTAAGATTCGCCTAATTCCCTTCAAGCTAAAAGTAAGAATTAAAGCATCTTTATTATGTGAGAGGGCAATTGGTTGTTTCATAAGGCATAGGTAAGACTAAACGGAGACGCGAAGGTCCCACCATATCTAATTAAAACTTTTGGAGGAGAGAGGTTTATGGGTGGATTGCTATAAATTGAGGAGGTAAAGTGTAATTTTTGCTTTATTTTAGCCATTAGGTGGATCATCCATATTTTGTCAAGGTTGCATTTCTCTTGAAACCGCGTTACATGGGAAAAAACTGAGTTACATGGGGAAGGATACAAAACAACGAACACAGTAACTAACTATACTCGAAACGGTCGTCTCGGACTTACCGCACTCGGCCCGGCTGGGAAAGAAGAAAATACATGCCACCGGTTATTTCTCCCCGATAAGAAGAAAGCCGGTATATATGGCAACATTGGAAATTTATCCAAACAGAACTCACGGCAGACCGCAGTGGTTTATTAACTTCTGGGGATTTATTCGTGCGCTGTATTATCCTCCATCTACGTCCTATCCGGTGGACTGACGTTTTCTCCAGAGCGGAAAAATTAGAAAATATAAAATGGAAAATAACGAGGGATATTTTGAAAGAGAATCGGAACTCGAATCTCTTTCTCTCTTTCTCTCTCTCCAAATCATTCCAAATCCCTAATCCTCAATCTCTCCGCTCTTCTCGTCTTCTAGGGTTTCCTTGATCTCCCCCCGTCAATGCCGGCGACGGTGACGACGACGGCGGTGGTGGGGCGAGGCCTCCACCCGGGCGAGTGCGGCGGCGACGGATGCGACGCCCGGAACCCCTGGCCGCTCCACAACGTCCGCCACCGCGGCGTCTTCTGCCGCCTCTGCACCTCCTGCGTCCTCAGATACCACCATGGATCCTTCTGCTCCACCTGCTTCGACGTCCTCGAAGGCGCCGCCGCCACCGCCTGCGGCGGAGACACCTCGCCGGCAGACCGCCCCGTCGTCCAATGTTCCAAGTGCCCCTCTGTCTCCCACCTTGCCTGCCTCTCCGCCCCCGAGCTCGCTGCCCAGTTTGTCTGCCCTAGCTGCAAGAACCTCGATGGCTTCTCCTACTTCCCTGTCTCCACGCGAGAAGAGACTGCCAGTGAAGGCGAGAGACCTTCAGATGGAAGTCGGAATACGATTGACTCTTCCAACGCGAAGGCGCTTCTTGCCGCCGCGCAGTTTGCGGCAGCTTCGATGAGCAGAGCGGCGGCGGCCGCGAGGGCTGAGGCCGAGCGGAAGGTTAAGGAGGCTGTGATGGCAAGGAAGAGGGCAAGGGAGATGCTTGAGACAGCTTGTGTAGTTTCCAAGAGAGAAAAGGAAAAGGAAGTCAAGGTGGAGCTGGGGACAGCATTGGTATCCAAACCAGAGGAGGTGGAGCCAAAGAAGAAAATGCTGCAGCCGAGCAGGACTGTTGCTGCTGTCCTGGCAGCACAGAAGAGGATCCAGAATAGGGAGAGGGAGAAGCTGAGGAAGTTCCATGATCCACTCACTGTGAGGCAGAGGCCTGCGCAGGGAATTGCAGAGAAGGATAAGTCTCATGAAACTTCAATGTCTGGCCCGAAGAATGTCTCGGGGAACGTGAAAAATGGTCTGGGAAGTTCATCGAAACCCACAGATCATGTAGTACATGAGAAGGGGAAAAAGGGGATGCTTTCTGGTCCTGAAAGAGGCAGCACTGATGAGGAAAACAGAAATTTAACAAAGAATGCTGCTAAGGGTACCAGGGGAGCTCAATAGATTCGAGGTGAAGGTCTCTATCTTATCAGATCTTCTTAAATTTGTTGGTAAAATATTTCATATTCCGGAAATCATAAAGAAAGAATCATTATCTGGTGTCTTTTGGATTTACATGTCCATAAACGCTTCGACTAGAACATGCATATTCTTTTCTTTTACGTTTTCTACATCTTTTGTTTGCTCTCTGTCTGTAAGTTTGATTTGTGAATTTGTGTGAATTCACAATTGAATCAAAGAAGCTGGTTTCCGCTTTTAATTGAAATGTTGACATTGTTGCAGATTCATCAATGTCCAGAACTAAAACAGGAGCTTTTACTGGTCTGTGAAAGACAGCTAGTCAGCGTTCATGGGTTGCTTTTGTGGGTAAATATTATGTGTTTCTCATTATGTTTACTCTTCTTTGCTCAGTTGCTTACAATCATCTGTTGAGAGTATGTTGTGTGTTAATTAACTTTTTTCTGGTGAAGCTAAATGTCTTAACTGGGTCCTATTGTAACATTGAAGTGAACTAAAGCTCTTTCCTTTCTACCTTCTGTTTTTTTTTTTTTTTTACAAATGCCTTCTGACTTTTAAGAAAATGTTTGTTTTGTCTGGAAGTTCTCTAAATGATTCATTCATCTTCAGTTTACTGTTCTATGCCCAAGGCCGTGAGCTTACTTGATTTAGTTTTGGATCCAATAGCGGGTTGCTTGTCTTGTCCTTTGCATTACTTGGCAATCGTCTAGCTTATCACTTTTTGGTTTATCTGAGTAGAATGTGATATCTTATTTGAATGTAAAGGATGCCATATATGGTTCTTATATCACTTGAGCCTTGAGGATTAGCAGAATATGTATATTATGTTGTACTTTCTTAATTCTTCATATTCATTGGAGTGAAAATCACACAATTTGGTTAACAAATACTCTCTAGTAGACAAGTATAAATCAAGGTAAACTTCATTCCTCTGTAATATAGAATAATTCTAGTAGCTTTATGAAGATGAATCGACATGTTTTGAACATTTAGGTTGTTGATTCTTATAAACACATTACACACTAAATATCATCTGAGATGTCACTATTATTTCATAAAAAGATTATCAAAAATAGTGTGGAGTATATCATGAACATCTAAATATTATAAATTAACATCACGATAGCATAATGTGGGAACAGAAATTTTACAAAGAATTACAGTTTTCAGAGAAGATAGTTATGCATCATTTGTGTTGATACATATTATTTAGTTATGCATCATTTGTGTGGATAAATATTATTCAGTTGTAGGTGTGGTTTGCATCCTATCCCTCCTTAGGATTCAAAGGGGATCTGTATGATGCCGACGAGATCTCTGCAAATGGTTGATATCTTAAGGTTTTACAATGTGCTCAAGTACCTTAAAACCTTGCCTTGTTAGTATTAAAGAAAAGTTAGAGTTGCATACCAATGCAGACAATTGCAAATGATATTAGTATGAATGTTCTAGCCAATTGCATAACATATGCAAATAAAGGGTTTTCTATGGCACTCCTGGTGATTCCGTACAAGTACCATTGGCTAATAAGCAGATTTTATCCATTTGCTGACCAATGTTTCAGGTTAAATATAAGCCGTTAATTATCAACCTGCTATTCCTTGTTTGAACATACAAGTGTAGGTCAGAGGTTCCATTTTTACTGTGACATGATCCAAATGGAGTGGGCCTTTTTGTCATTTAATCTCCTCTTCAGTTCCATCTTCCTCCTCTTTGGCATTGCAATGATGTACTTATCTTGTGCCATTGCTGAGCCTTCCCTCGCCCCTACCTATTGTCGAGAGTTTTTCACCGATTGATCAAAATA
The DNA here is from genome assembly GCF_009389715.1 of Phoenix dactylifera. Taxonomy (NCBI): domain Eukaryota; kingdom Viridiplantae; phylum Streptophyta; class Magnoliopsida; order Arecales; family Arecaceae; genus Phoenix; species Phoenix dactylifera. The sequence goes on along the minus strand of NC_052392.1, from coordinate 25,645,976 downwards.
TTACCCCATATATTGCACCGTCAATCACCCCGCTCCCCACTATTGAACCTTTTCTTGTTGCTAAGCCTTCGCTCACCCCATTTGATGCCCCACCACTACCATCGACATTTTGTCCCCGATACCTCATTTCAAATAATTGCTAAACCAAGCCTCACTTTGCCTCCCTTTTTCTTCCTTGAACATCATCAGCCCATTCAATCGCCCTTCTTATCTCCCTTCTTTCTTCCCCACCATGCCTCCCTCTTCTTCTTGCTCTCCATCCTTCCCATCATTGCTTATGTTGCCCTTCTTGCATTCATCTTTTAATAGTCTAGGGGTGGTGTTGAGACTAGTTGAAGGAGAGTGGTGGTTAGGCTCAACAGCAGCGGGGGGGGGGGGGGGGGGGGGGATTTGAGGTGGGTTTAGCTGCTTTATTTGAGGAACAAGAAGATCTACGGGAAGAGAGAAGGTTGAGCAATGGGTGAGTTTGATGATTTGATGTTGATGGGAATGTTGGTCGGTCAATACGGGTGAAATAGGGTAAGTCACAATGCTAAAATTGGTGGTCAATTATCAATCATCTATTCAATTGAACCATTTCGATCCCTTTGCCCTTTATCAAATGAATGATTGAAAGCTCAATGCAATAAAAATGTAAAAGTATACAAAACCCAAATATGATAGGTAGATGTACGTCAAGGATTGAATGAATTGCCCTATTTTGTTATTTCGAATGAATATAATTTATTAAGGGCCTAATTGCCATTGACTCAGTTCCCTTTTCTTTCTTAAAAAAGGTAATTAGATCCAAAAAAATGTTTGATGAGGTTGCTTTCATCTTTTTGTTGTTTTTGAAAGTAATCGTGTTCTAAAGGTGCTCTAGTTGCTTAGGCAAGGTGACGAAACCCCTAAGCACCTCAAAAATCCTCAGGCAAGGCCAGTTTACTTGAGGCGGTGCCTAGGTGAGTGTTTGAGATAAAATGAGAGGCGGTCATTTAAGCACCTCTCCAATGTCTGACAACATTCTTGTTGTCCTTTTTGCCCATTCTTTTAGATCACTGTTAGCTTTATTTTGATGTTGATTTTGGTCCATTGGGACCAATATAGATAAATGGTTACTTTAGGATATTCAGTGGTTTGTTATTTTACGTTGTGTTGTTTAGAAGCATGAAACATGTTTTGCTAAGTGGTATTTTACTATCATGTATGAATACTGAATCTATTTAGTATGTCCAATGGTTTATTTTTTCCATTTTTTGTTCAAAACCATATTTTGGGAAGTGGTGTTTTGATGTGATGCTTTAAAAGATGCAAAATATGATATCCAATGTTCAAGATGATCATGATTTAGGATGTTGAAACTTGAAAATTAATTTTGTGATGTTTATATTATTTCTAGATGTAGATGTTATTTATTTCTAATGCAATTATTAGACTTTTCATATATTAGCACCTTGCTTTCATCAGGAGAGCGCCTTTTTGGTGCCTAGCACCTTGGGCAATATAGTGGTCTTGTCATCTTAAGGGTGCTTTTTATGTTTACAACTTGGAAAATAATTTTGGAAATCAAAAATTTTTCAATAGCGAAATTGCTTCAGTTTCAAAAATTTTGGAAAAAAGGAGAAAATTGAGCCATTGCCATCTCCTTATTGCAATTGCTATCACAACTGTCCCCCACCCCCAAACAACGATTTCTTCTTCCACCAAGAGGGTTGGAAATGGGCTCAAGCTAGCCCAAGGCCCATAGGACTTGGTCGGCTTTGAGTCAGGCCTTGAGCCTAACTTGAAAGGATTTTGGTTGGGCTTGAGTTTGGGTTGTAGGGTCAGAACAATAAATTGACCTGACGAGTCCAACCCATAGCCCAACTTGATGCCTAGCCTAACTTGCCCCCTCCGCCAAACTAAACCCTGACCCTATCCCTAACACCCACCCCTCTTACCACATCCCACACTGTTACCCATGTTATAATACTCCACCTTTTTGCTCCCTCTCATATTCTCATGCTTTTCTCCACCTCTTTCTCACTCTCCATAATTGTGCCCTAGGCCTCGATGTTCACCCTCTCTTCCTTGCTAACCCCCTTGCCACCTCAATGTTCTCTACCACGAGCCCTCCCCAACTCATGGATGCTGTTCAGTTGCTCTCTTCACTCTTTGCTTTTGCCTGCTTCATCGTCATCATCGTCCATGGTCCCAGTATTGTCTCCTCGATTCTCGATGGGCTCCCTCAGCCTTACTGCCCTAACTCTTGACGCCCCAAACTATAACACTAATCCCCTCCACCTTTGCTTGTGGACCTTCTCCCTCTCCAAATCCCCCTCGTTTTCTCTTGTACACGAACACTAGGGTAGGGTCACCGAGCTCGGGTTCGAGCTCATGTCAGGCATGCTCGAGCTCGATTTTTGTAGGGCCTCGTTCGGGCTTTGGGCTAGGCTCGAATTTGGGCTTGGTCAGGGCTTGGGATTGATCAGAAATTCTCTTGGGGCTTAGGCCTAGCCCGAAGCCAGAAGAGAATTTCCAGGCCAAGCTCAGGGAGGGGTGCGGCCCAAGCTAGCCTAACCTAGCTCACTTCTAGCCTTAACCATCAATACTATGACTAGAATAATGGCTGATACTTGCTGCTTGTGCTACACCATTCTTGTAGTTCTTCACCACTAGTGGCACTATTTTGCTAAGATAGCCACCACCAAAGTTCTCCAAACTGATACTGAGACCCATACCGGTCGGCAATTAGCCTGGTACAGTACGGTTGCATACTGCACTGTGCCGTACCATACCATGCTGGGGTGATTGTTATTTTTTTTGAATTGAAGTCAGCAAATGGTTTGCCGACTTTATTATAGCTTGTTGGCAAAAAATAAATAGGATCTCCTATTTCGAAACGAAACAGGGAGGGCTTCTAAGTCCTCTCTACATCTTTTCGTGTGGTCTCTCCCTCTCTCCGTCCATTCCTCCCTCCCCCTCTCTCTCTCTTTTCTTCTCTCCTTCCTCTTCCTCCCACTTGCCTGATTTTTTGAACCGAAGGGGTGGAACTGTGCCAGTTCACCCTCGGTATGGTTCGGTACGCTCCGGACCGGGTGGTTCGGGGTGGTACAGTGAACATGGGCCGCCACCACCACAACCACCATGATTATGTTGGCTTCGAGTACATTTGATGGTCTGTTGCACTCTCATGTATTAGATTTAATCTCTTGCCTTTGAGATGTGCTCACTGAGATAAGATGGAAGGCAATCAAATGCCTTCATAACTCATATTTAATCATAAATTGATGAGAAAGCTTTGAACTTTGGGCAATCACTTGTGGTGATAGCTAGGAGAGAAAAAGAGAGCTTGCCACTCACCTTAGCCCCGTCTCCCACCTTCCTTCCATCCGTCCTAGGGATTGAGTTTGTTGTTAAGCATTGCAACAGATTGTGAACTCAAGGGGGATGAGAGAGATAGAAGAAGAGGGTGAGTGGGGCCTCCATGTACCTTACACCTTTGCGGTTCTCTGATAGGTTTAGGAGGTCGACAATCTGATCGCAATGAACTGGTCCAAAAGTTGATGGTTAGGCAACAAGGAATCATGATCCTTATGAAGATGCAAACGGATCCAAATTATTTTATCAAGAAAATTGTATTAATCAAAACATTTAATATGATATTTTTAAATAACTAAAAAGGATTTTTTTGACTCTAATAAAGATATTCTAAGTGTGAGATCTATGGTCATATAGATGTCTTATTTTTTTGCAGATAAATTTTATTGTTAAGGAGTTTATGTGATTCTATTTTCATGTCTTTTGGGGTATAGTATCACTTCTTATTGTCTAGTTTAAAAGAGAAGTTATAGAGCGTTAGAAGATTTATGGATGGGAATGGTTTCTTTCCCAAACAGATTATAAGCTGTAGCAAATTCATTTACCAAAGTGAAAAAAGAGTTTGAAATGCGTTTGTCTAAGCTTGAGCTCATACCTTGTAGGGTGGAACAAATAGAAGACAAAATGAAAAAGGAAGAAAACAGATTTTAGCGACTTTCAATCCTAGATAGTGGACTTGATGAATTTCCCATGTGCAAGGTAGAATCCAGCCTGATCATTCCAATCCTTAAATCTCATCTTCATTGATATCCTTGATTGACACCTGCAGAATGTCCTATATATTTTTGAGCTGAAAAAGGTTCATGTCCCTAGCGCACCTGGCACCAGAGATGGATCAAGTTGAACCAACATCATTAGACTGAAAAAAACATTGCACTCAACGTTTAAAAGATATAATTTTGCTAGGTTATGTATGACCCAAGTTTTTATATCGTCCTTTTGTTATTTAACAACGTATGTGTGGGAGGCTACGAATCTTTAGAACGATCTATTTGCAAACACAACTAGCAGAAAGTTAATGTACTGGAGATGTTTTTATTAAAGTAACATTGGATTGAGACACAGGATACGGAGGACATGGAGGATTTTTTATCATTAAAATTAAGACAAAGGAAAGGGGATTGTTGAAGGTCAGTTTGAAGGAAAACCATTGAATTGATTCTTTTTTAGGTAATAGTTGGTAGAAGGCCTGACAATTGCCTTTATGGTATGAAGTTGTGAGGTGATGATCAGTAGTTTCATAATTTAATTTTAACCTTGCTAATTAATGTAGAGCATTGCTTAAACACTTGAGAATATCAGTAGGTTAACAAATTAGGTGGATGAGGGCGGGGGTCTCTGGAAAAAGATAGAAGGGTGTTGACTGGGAAAAGGGTCTGACTGAGTTGTAAGGTTGGGGGTTAAAATTAATAAGGTATATGACACCACTAAATTAAACTTATGGAATCTAAGAAGTCTAAGTCAGATAGCAGACTATGGTGCAAAAGCTAATTGGCTTTTGTTAGGCTTTGTATAGGGTTTTTAAGATAAGCATAAGTGAATTCTGCATCATAACAAGGCTCGGGAACGTGAAGAGGTGTTCATACTTTTAATTAGGCTAGGGATAAGTCTCAAGGTGCATGGAGTAAGCCTCGTTAATTTTCCTAAAGTTTTAAAATTATTGGAAAGTAATATGATATTAATTTAAGATAAAAGAGTTTGGGGTTATATATGGATTCAGCTATAAAGTTTTGTATGGATCAAGCACGCCAGTCACCAAGCGAGCACAAATATTTATTGTACAGTACATATCTTGCCTTGCCTAGATTTGAAATTTGGAGTCCACTAGCAATGCTTTACAAATAGAAGTGATTCATTTCTTCCTTTCTTATGGATTATGGAAATAATCATTGTATGCCTTCAATAAGGTGTAATTGTGACATAATGGTATGAAATGTGCGAGTCATATGGATCTCTTAATTTGGTACCTTCATGTTGTAAATCTTCATCAAAGAGCCTAAAGGCATTTTTGATGAGCCTCACCTTGAGGCAATTCTCAAGTAAGTCTTTTTAAAGAATGACATTTATGTTCCTTTTAAACAATAGTGTTGGTTAAGCCTTATCTAAGAAGGAGGAGCTTCAGTACAGTGAGCAAATAATATATTAATGTTGATTAAAAAAAAGAAAAATCATGTTTGGACTATTGGAAGGAAGAATGGACCTAATAGGAAGAACGGGTCTTGTTGTTCTATTTGGCTGGAATGGGATCAACATGAGTTATATATAAAATTTTAAACCGACAATTGTTGTTATTGTATGTCTAGTAAGGCTCTAGGGTGTCCATTTAGTGATTAGCATAGAGAGATTGCTCGAATTTTGTTTGGTTTGGGCTTCATTTTTAGAGGGTGAGCCTTGCCGCAATAGTAAGATTGCTCTATTACAACCTAGGCATTAACGTGTTTGAAACACAAAAATAGCCTATCAGTATATGGGGGCAAGGCTGTGTATATTTGACCCTCCCTAGACCTGCAGTGCGAGAGCCTCGTGCATTATGCCGCCTTTTTTTTGGCTTAGCTCCTACCTTGTACTTTCTCATGTTATTTGTTTCTACTTTTTCTTACTCTAGCACCGCTTCCTTGTTGTCACTTATACCTAGCAATTTTGTTTTTAGTTTTTCTTACTTAGCATCCCCCGTTATTGAAATTGCACCTGTATCTGCTAGGGGATTGGTTTTTGTTTGTTGTGTTGGTTAGAGTTTGATGTCTGATGCCGCCAAGGGATCATACAATTGTGGATAATAGGTTACAGATAGGAATATGTTTAGGATTTAGTAGTCTGGACTATTTATATTACAAAGAAAGCTTTAGGAAGGGTATTTGACATGAATAAGTGCAAAATTGTGCTTCCAGAATTTTAATAGTACAATTTCCTTATACGTTTCTTGAGTCCTTGCATCATCTTATGTGACATGTATGAAGCAATAGGTCAGAGGTGCAATGTTGTGCAATTATACATATAGAGCTTTAGTACAAATTTCTTCCAGAGGTCACCCCATTTAATTACTGAGACAAGCTTTATCTATAATGCGTTTTGATCGGACATTGGATTGGATGATAGTGATTCCAATTTAGAGATGCATAGAAGTACTATTAGGTGAATTCTGACCATTGATCTATTATTTTTTTTTTCCAAATGCCATTGTTTTAATTGTTAATATGAGCTTGATCAATATTTTGATTTGGTGTAGCATGGATGGGGGAGAACAAATCTATTTAACAAATGGGAGCCTTTTGAAGAAGGCTAAATCTATTGTTGTAAGACCTAGCCGGGTCGCACGAGTTGCCCTGCTCGACTCATGACATGTAGTCGTATATGTGTCGGTTAACTCTAAATCCGGGTGTCCAGAAAAGCTAGGTGACTCATTGAGTTGGGCTATTGACCTGTTGGACTCGCTTTGTTCAACCTAGCATCCAACCATGGTTGACCTGGGATTCCTAGTCATAAGATTGGGATAGAAGATGAAGGTGGAGGTTGTAGAGGTCTAGAGGGCCAGTGGAGGCACCGATAGTGTTAGAGAGCTCGGAGAGGCGTCGAGGGTTGAGGTGGAGTTGACAGGGCAGAGAAAGGAGTCGATGGGGGGTTGATATGGCATAGGCATCTCGCCGGGCCAACACCCCTTTGCGCCATGGTACCAAGTAGAGCTTCTCCCATGCCATCTCTCTTATCGCCTCTGCTGTCTGGAAGTCCCCATTGGCCACCAGCTCTGTTGAGCTCACATGTATGAACCCCTTTTCATTATCCTTTGTAGCAGTGCTGCCCTCTCTCCTCCACCATCATTGCCATTATTGTTGCTGCTATCGTCGGTGGTAGGGCTGTGTTAGTGCCGTGTTGCTCGATTTGTCTCCCATAGGGTACAGGGAAGCGGATTTGGGAATGGAATCCATGAACTAAGACCCCAATGAAGATATTTTAGAAAGGGAACTCTCTCGTTACCTCTCCTGCGAACTTACCTCTCCTTCGATCTGACGGTCCACATTATGACATGTGTGCATCTATTTTTTTTTTGGTAGAATGTAAGCATCTTTCTTGGAGTGAGAGTTCATTGGTTGATGGTTACAATAGTCTTTAGAAGCCTAGATATGTAAGACATGGTATGAATTAGACAGGTATGCTTTTCTTGAAAAGAAATTATACATACATACATACATATATATATATACACATACATACATACATATATATATACACATACATACATACATATATATATACATACATACATACATACATACATACACATACATGCATACATACATATACATACATACATACATGCATACATACATACATATACATATATACATACATACATATATATATATACATACATACATATATCTATATACATACATACATATATATATATATATATACACATACATATATATATATATATAGGTTAAATAGAGGTGGTTTGACCCAAGTTGACTCATGGTTGACTAGGGGTTGACCTTGTAACCCATGATCTGGATAACAAAATGGGTCGATATCCAGGTCGGGTTTCAAATCATTGGATAAATCTTATTTAATGGATTCAACAAAGGAGTTTATCCATAGTAAGGGTCCCAAGTCGATTTGTGGTTGACCAGGGGTCGACATTGTCACCTTTGATATGGACACCAAAACAAGTCGATATTTGGGTTGGGTTTTAAATTGGCTAAATCTTTCTTAATGAATTCAAAAGAGGAGTTTATCCATAATAAAGGTCTATGTAGCAACTTTGATAATATTGGGAGTCGCATTGGATTTTTAGTTTATTCCTTTTAGGTGTTTGCCTAGCCCAACTTGCACAAGCCTAATGACCTATTTGTCTCCTTCGACTTAATCTAAACTATCACTCAATATAAGAAGGATGGAAGGGAAATTGTAATCTCTCTGCTGCCATCTTTATTCTCTCTGTTCTTGCTTGACCTAGGGCAAGAAAAGGAGCTATGATAGAGGACAAAGGACAAAAGTTAGATGGTGGGAATCCTCTCTCCCCTCACCCTTCTTATCTTTTCTTTTTGTTGTTGAACCCCAAAACAAAGAGTAGAGAGCTTCTCTCTCTTGCTCTCCCTCTTCCATTATCGTTCCTTCTGTTTTCAAAACTCTAAAAGGGTCAGTCCTAAGCCTCCAAATCAGGTATCTCGTTTTCTTTTCTTTTTTGTTTGTTTTTTGACCATGACCATGAGAAGGCTCAGGATCAAAGTCCGTGGAACCAATACTAGGACCTGTACATATTTTCCTCGATGGTACGGTATAGTACAATACTGTTTTGTGCCGGCTCGCCGCATATTGACAAAGGGGAGCTGGAGAGGGAAGGGGAGAGGGAGAAGGAAAGAGAGGAAAAGAGAGGGATGGATGGATGGAGCGAGGGAGGGAAAGGGATGGCATGGTTGTTAATAAGATGTAATATATTGCATTAGTATTATACAATGACATTAGAGGACAAAGGACAAAAGTTAGATGGTGGGAATCCTCTCTCCCCTCACCCTTCTTGTCTTTTCTTTTTGTTGTTGAACCCCAAAACAAAGAGTAGAGAGCTTCTCTCTCTTGCTCTCCCTCTTCCATTATCGTTCCTTCTGTTTTCAAAACTCTAAAAGGGTCAGTCCTAAGCCTCCAAATCATGTATCTCGTTTTCTTTTCTTTTTTGTTTGTTTTTTGACCATGACCATGAGAAGGCTCAGGATCAAAGTCCGTGGAACCAATACTAGAACCTGTACATATTTTCCTCAATGGTACGGTATGGTACAATACTGTTTTGTGCCGACTCGCCGCATATTGACAAAGGGGAGCTGGAGAGGGAAGGGGAGAGGGAGAAGGAAAGAGAGGAAAAGAGAGGGATGGATGGAGCGAGGGAGGGAAAGGGATGGCATGGTTGTTAATAAGATGTAATATATTGCATTAGTCTTATACAATGACATTATTATCTATCACTATTATAATAATCATAATGAATATACTTTGAATTGTTCCAATATAATAAATTTTCTATTGCATATGGTTATATTTTACAACACAAGATTATAGTTCATATTAATACTATGATACTCATGATAGTACGTACTATATGTTTTAGTATTAAACTAGGCATGATTTAGATAATATTAATATTGTAATACCACCATATTATCATATTAGCAGGCATAGTATTATTAATATATCAAAATAAAAAATAACGCATATTTATTATTTTCATCTATACCATATTAAGAAATAAAGTTTAAAATTTTGAATTATTCTTTAGCAGATTCAGCTTGTTAGCTTTTTTGATAAAGCTACTCATACTTTAATTCTAAAATGGTCATCTATTCTTAAAAAAAACAACAATAAATGAAAAATGCAATCAAATAATACAGTATGTTGGGCAAGAAAATCTTTTCAAGTATTATAGCGCGCGCGCGCGCGCGCGCACACACACACGCACATATATATATATATAAAAAGAGAGGGAGAAAATATCTTTTCAAGTATCATAGCATATATATATATATATATATGTATGTATGTATGTATGTATGTATGTATGTATGCATGTATGTATTGTATATATGTATATATAAGAAAGAAACTATAATCAAATATCTCAATGAATAAGGAAATGAAAAATCAAAATGCTTTAAGAAGGAAGGTGGATTCAAATCACTATTTATCCATAATTTTTGAATTAGTTTTTATTTTACATATAGAATCATTAGTTCAATTATTTATGTTTTGTTTCCAAAACTCTAAAAGTAAAAGAATTAAAATAACAACACTGATATATGAGTTTATTGTTTCGATCACTTTTTAAAATGGCCATTTCATGTGCCTTTTTGCTATTTTATTATAACACTACTAGCAAATGGGCATGTTCGCAATTGGGAAAACAAATTAAAAGTTAGATTATAAATCATTGATGTTGCTCGAGTGCAAGTGTACTTGATCAGATTAATTATGCTCCAGCATGATCAGGTTCGGGGTTATGCATCATCCCAATCTGTACCAAATACGCATCTTAACTCTGATTTACGATCAACTGCATCCAACAAAAATATAATATTAATATAGCACTTTTATTATTATTTGTTAGCAATAGTACCAATTTAAGTGATGTGTAGATCGCACTTTTGTGCTCTCATCAATTGACGTGAGGTATATTATATAAAGATGAATTTAAAATCAATTAAACTTAAAAATCAAATAAAATTTAAAATGAAAAATAAAATGTACAATACAATAGAGAAATAAAAAGTAAAAATATAAAACAAATGATTACAAATGATCAACTAGATATTATAACAAAAGATTGCAAGTCATTCTATTTCTACAAATTGCAGAAATTTCTAGCCACAAGTGATCTGATCTTCAAAAATCTCATAAATCTTGCCTGTGAAGATTCTACATTTATGATGACTACAGTGAATTCTAAACCTCTGTCTTATATTATATGTAAAGTTAATGGGTGAGTTCCAAATTTGAATATAATAAGATGACATATTAAACTAATTTGCTTGGAGTAGAGGACAAGCGCCTATATTTATGATAAAATGAGATGTTAAGCTATGCAGGAAGGATTTTTTCCCAAAAAAGGATTTTCCCCCCTTTTTTGGTCGAGAGTGTTTTTGGAAAAAAAAAAGTGATGTGAAATCTTGATAAAATCCCCAATATTAAAATAGATTTCATTTTAAAATAATATAGATTATATTATTATAAAATTTCAGTTCATGCATATGGTATTGTCGATATACTATGATTTTATCAACTGTAATATTACTAATAATGATACTCATGCTATAAATGTAATATGGTTAGTGTTGCATGGAGACAGACACGGGAATCACAGATTTGGATACATATTCAAATGTCTGTCTTGACAAGAGGAAATAATGGAGATGCAAGGATACATACGATAATATATAATTTTAATTACATAATGCATATTTATATCTTATAAATTGGAAGACGTTGTATGGTTTCTCAATATGCATGTTTCTTATCCTACTTATTTCTAACATCAAAATGGAGGCTCTAACTCATTGTTGGTAAAGTGTAGCCCGCTGCAAATCTCTAATAGCTGCAAATGAAGAATTTTATATATGTATCCGATTCGGATATTGTATCCAACATGGTTGATTGGAGCTGGATGCAAGTGTTCAAGTAATAATGAATATGCTATATGTTGTATTTGATATATATTAAATTATATGATATCACGATACTATGTCAAACTCATTTTTATTGTTTCAGCATAACAACCGAACTACCTGCAACCATTTTGGCCTTAGGTTAAAACGCTACATTAATCCAATCATTTAGTTATAGTTTTTAGATGTTGAATTTCATGGAACCCAAGCATGGGATTTAGGTTGTTTTAGCAACTAGAATTGTAGTAGGTTCAATTACGTGCAACCAAATGTGTATGCGCTAAAAACTAAACAACAAAGCTTTTTTATTTGCAGAGTTATTATTAATATAACACAACAAAATTTGGTTTTAAACACCTTGTACTATAGATGGAATTTTAATATATATATATATATATATAGGGGATTGATAACCTACTCTCTGTTATGGTATGTTATCAATCTACCCATTTTTCCGTAGACAAAAAATACCCTTACTTTTTATAACTCTTAAGGGTATTTTATGTCTTTTTACAATCTCACATTAACTCACCCTCTCAACCCCCCAATTAATACTCTCTCTCTCTCCTCAGTGTATATATATATATATATATGTAGGTATGTATATGTATGCATATATATATATATGTATTATTATATATGTATATGTATACATACATACATATATATATATATACATACTATGTATGTATGTATGTATGTTTGTTTGTTTGTTTATATGTTTATATATATATATATGTATATATATATATGAGAGAGAGAGAGTATATTAATTGGGGGGTTGAGAGGGTGAGTTAATGTGAGATTGTAAAAAGACATAAAATACTCTTAAGAGTTATAAAAAGTAAGGATATATATATATATATATTTTATATATGTGGGATTGTAAAAAGACATAAAATACCCTTAAGAGTTATAAAAAGTAAGGGTATTTTTCTCCAATGAAAAATGGGAGTAGGTTATCAATCCCCATACACACACACACATAGAGTTAATGTGAAGATAGTTTGGTTTTTTTTTTATTTTTTATTTGTTGAGAGAGAGAGAGAGAGAGAGAGAGATAAAGGGTGGGAGACCCACTCAATATAAGTTACCCAGGCTTAAGTACTTTGGGATGCACCACCTAGGACCTGAACCTAGAATCCTCTTCGTAGGAGTAATATATGACAACTATGATAAAGCCTAGTTGGCAAACAATTTAGTTTACTTGAATAACTATTTGGCATGCAGATTAGATTTCCTTTCGTTGGGAAGAAAAATTGTGAACCATACTTGTACATGCACATGTATAGGAAGGTAGCGATATGTCTCATAGGAGTTCATTTGTTGAATCATCATATGAATTACGAGGCATCGAAATTTGTAGCAAGCTTTTGAGGTTGTAGAATGTCGTCGTTGTTATATGGAGTAATGTTGTCGCTATTGAATGAGCATCGTTTGCTATTTTTATCATATAGAAGGGTACCGAACAAAAATGCATGTGTAAACGTATCTTACCTAGTAGCAACACTAGCCACATGTTTCCCTTTCTAATTGTTGGTTCGCCATCCAATTCATGTGGAACTTGAATGTTTATCAGGGAAGGTGTGGATAATGATTAGGCTTTTCCTAATACTTAAATGGGTTGTTTTATGCCATATCATTTTGGCTATTAATAACATTATTGTAATAGTTATTAATGCATTTCTATCCAATTATACATGTTTATATCATTACCATAAAAAAGGGCCATTACCTAGCTATAGTCTCGGCAATCCAGGGTCCTCAGAGGGGCAAACTAGGATAGACATCAACTTGTGCTATTTACGGACTTGAACTTGTGCTATTTCGCTTGGTAGCCCAAGCCTTTTACTATTGCCCCAGGCAAGATTTGCCGTCTTGGTACCGAACTCTATACTAGCGGTTGCTAGCATAGTATTGGTATAGTAGGGTACGGAATTTTTTTGGCGTACTGAGTGTTGGTACGCCATCCATATCGGATACTGATACCGAACCGGTATGATACGGTATGCCCCTTACTGTCCGGTTCAGGCCGATAAGGCATACCATGGCACCAGGCAACTGCCCCTATTATATACCATTACCTCGATGTAAATTCCAAAACTTCACATAAAACCACTATCGAAGTAAATATAATGGCAAAATGGATGGTGTAAAGAGTTGACTAGAGTTAGATATACGTGAGATAGAAGCGACGGATCATCATTCCCTTATTAGACTTAAGAGAAAAGCCTTTATTATGATGCATTAAAGGGGATAAAATAGAAGAGGGGGTGCAAATTGCGCAATTTTGAAGTACAATGTAGCCTTTTTCTTTGAGTAGGAATGCTAATGGCTAGCTAGGCTTGACTCTTGCCGACTTTTTGTCTGACCAAATTTGGCTTTAAATGCTTCCCACATTTAGGTCCATTTGCATGTGTTCAATCCATTTACATGAAGTCTTCAAGAATGTAATTGCAAATAAGTTAGTGCAACTCTAAATAAATTGATGAGTGAAGACATAAACTTGAAATTGTTCATTCGATTATGCAAAGTGCAAAAATGGCAAGTAGATTCATTTTTATCAGAAAATTCCCGTCCTTGACAAAATAATAGCAACTCGAAGGGAACCATATTTCATTTTAGAATGTCTCATTAGAACTTCAAACTTGAAAAGGCAAATTATGATAAATAGATGCTCTACTAAAAACAAACTATTTTTAAAAAAATGCAACTTATGACTTGCCTCTATATGAATGAAACATTAACAACAATCAAGGCATATAATTCCTTTCAAAAACATTAGCATCATCTAGACTATCATTATCAATGTATCAAACTTTTCCGGACTTGTAAGTTGTAACTATCAGAAAGAAAAAGGATAATCAAGTTAGAGCAAGGTTTGTTGTATCATGCTGCATAGGGCAGTATAGCCCGTGCTTAACTAATCCTAGGCGGAACTGGGATGAAATCTTATGTCAAACCGATTTGTGCTTCTCGGTTCTGCTTGGTACGGGTCGATCTGACTAGTAGCTGTCGATTCCCAGGTGGTATTGGTTGGGAGCATGAGAAATGGATATGTCGAACTTTTTTCTCTCGTGGGTTATTTGAGAGGGCTTTGTCACCAAGTTTTTCCCTATTTAGGGCTCCTTCGATCCAAGAGCATCACCAAAGTATGCAAAATCTCCTTCTTTTTGGTTTTCTATGCCAAAAATAGCCAAAAAAATTAAAGAAAAGAGGAATCATGTCCGAATTTTATATTCTAGCATGATTTCATGACATGGTGTATTGCTAACTAGGATCTACCTAATGAGACAAATATTATTTTTCTACAATACGAATTTTGGAAAAATAATTTATAAAATAAAAGTGCTAGTCAAGAACAAAAAGCAAGTAACTAGGCTATGACATTGAGTGGCAGCATGGAACCATGTTACAGAATCAACATTGCTAGAGGTGGAACTGGTGTGACTTGAATATAGGGAAAGTAGAGTCACTAGGCTAATCTAAGTGGTGGAAGGCTGCAAGGTACTGAACAAGGTCCAGTTAATAAGGAATCATCTTCAGGGAGAACAGGAAAAGCCAAAGAGAAACAAAGAGGGATCAATTGATGAATCTCCCAATCACTAGCTTATCATACGAATGATCTAAATCCATATGAGGTGTAGATCTGGCATGGAGGTTCAGATTTAGGCCACTAAATAGGTGAATTCGGGTGAGGAATGGCAGCAGGACAGGTCGCCAGACATAGAGCACAATTTGAATTCTTATATTATGAGAGGGGTGGTGGATCAGGGGTAGTCCACAGATTCAAGCTTTATGAGGAATCATTCAGTTAGAGGTGATGGTAGTGGCAATGATGGTAGTAGAATAGAGTCCATGTTTGGGGTGTTCAGTAAGAAAGGGAAGAAGATCAAAGGGAGTGCATGGGCCAGTGCCAAACATCTGTGATTTGGATTTGCAGACCTGCCCAAGCACAGATACCAAGCAACTCAGAATTGATACAATATTTAAGAACATGAACAAAATATGTGGAGGGCAATTGAGAAGTGGTTTTATTTCAGCCATATACCTGCTTATGTGGCTGCAAACACCTACTACTGCAGCATGATTGGCCGTTCAGAAAGCCAATCCGGGCGTTGATTATCCTGGGCCGTTGATTATCCTGGGCCTTGTGACGTATAGGGTGACCCGCCCAGGACTTGATTAAGCTCAGAGATTGGGTGGTTTCATTCTAGAGCAGATAAGCCACATATGGTGTGACTTTGATTTGTGATGCATTGTTTGGGCCAAGTAGACAAAGCATCATAAAGTTCATTATACTCTATGGTAGGAGGATATTCTTCCACAAATTCATCGAAGTACAACAGTGACTACATCCCTGGCTTGGAGAAGGGAGTGAGTGATCAGATGGGGGAATAGAATATCATGTAGGTGGTCATAGATAATGGAGCTCAGTACAAGGTCTGAGAGGAGCTAATGATTAACCGGCAATATGTATTTTGGACCCCATGTGCTGCCTGTTGCATTGGTCTATTTTTGAAGGGTGTAGGCAACATCTGAAGAGTGAAGTAGGTGATGGCGACTAGTCCCTGGTAAAACTATATATAATCATACATGGATATTGGTATTGTAAGGAGGTTTGTTAGGGCATAGATATTGAGTTTGGCCGTCACTCAATCTGGCATGCACTCCTATTGGCCTGAAGATCCTCATTGATAAGAAATCATGGTTGACAATCATGTTTACAGTGATGACTAGCTAAATTCTAGATGGACTTGTGAAGGTACATATGGAAACAAAGTAATGGGGATAGTTTTGGGCATGCAATGCTGGCAATGGGTTGTGGAATAGAGAAGGCAATTGTTTGCTAATTGCAACCAAATAAGGTAATGCATATTTTAAATTTATCTATTCATTTTTTACTTTAATTATTAGTGTATATATATAAGTTGATCATATTTTTCTTTTCGTTCTTAGGCACACCGCAAAAATTGACTTTGTTGATAATGGGGTGAATGGTGATACTGATTTTAAAAAGAATAATGTACCTTGAAGACTGTTGTGCCCATGTATTTGAAGTTACATAGTTAAAGTTGCATTTGCTCATTTAAAATCACTTCATTTTTTATTAATTATCTTTTATTACAATTTTACTTTTAGATTTGAAGTTGCAGTGAGGTATTTTTAAAGGATTATGGTTTCGTTCAAAAGAGCAGACTTTTTTGGCTGTTATTTTGGTGGGTTTAAAGATTGGCTTTTGAAATTGTCCTCATCAGATTTACACTTTTATGAAAGTTGCCACCTTCCCTCTATTCTCGTGATTAAGATCAGGCAAGATGGATTTGGCTACTTCTAAGTAAGCATCCTTTATGGTTGTACCTAGGAAAAACTATGTATTTGACACCCAAGGAGTCATGGATTCCTTGTGCGCATGGTGGAGCCCCTATATATCATGCCTGTTGCCTTTGTGAGTTCACCGTAACTCAATGAACTTTAGAATTTTGTGAACCCTGCATGGTATAGAGAAGTGGTTGTGATGCGATTGAAGATTTCAACCATAAGGGGCATGTTTGGTGTTGCTTCCGCTTTTTAAAAAGTAATTTTCAAATATTGGATTTATTTAGTTTCAATTAAAAGTACTTTTTCGTATATTTAGCATTTGGTGATCAGATTTGTTAAAACTACCTTTTGTAGATGAGCTTAACATATTTGGAAGATATGGAGCAATCTTACAAAAGAAGTTAGAAATTAATTTTTCTAGCTTCTTGTAAGAGTGCCTTTTTGACTTCTACTTCCTATAGAAGCACTTCTCAAATGATATTGCCAGACACTTATTTTTTTTAGGATTTATTTTTTTCACTTTAAAAATTGTAAAGGACTTTTTTTTTTTAAAAAAAAAAGCAACACCAAATTGCTGTACACTCTTTTCATAGGCTTAGAGTGCAAGCAAGTGCACAAACGTGGAAGGAATTTAATGAAATATATCATGTAGATCTGAATGTGGGAAACAAGTCATGAATAGAGCTCAATGACTACCATTTTTAGAGAATGAAGACTAAAAAGAAAAACAAAATTTTGGACTTGATGGGGTAGTTTTGTGAACCATATCATGTGGCATAAAAATGATGAAAGCATGTCATGGATGGTATCCTATAAGATTCATTACTACTATTTCTAGTAGCATGCAGGTTGGAACGAAACAAGTGTTGTGGGTTGCATCAATGGACAGGTGTTCATGAACTATCTTTTAGCATTCAATCATGGGAATAGAGTTCATAAGATAATTCTACAAAATTCAGAATTACCATATTTGGGATGATGCTGATTAGTGAGAAAAAAATATTAGTCTCTGTGACTGAATGCATGAACCAATGTGTTCATGAATAATGATTAATTCTTATATTTGAACAAATGAGTATCTAAGGGCAACTATAGTGGAACTGGAACCGCCTTGGTGTGTTAACTGGTTGGGATTTGTCTGGGTTTAACATGATCTGGATTTGACTCAAGTTTGTTTTGAATCTAGAAAGCCAGACTGGATATTAGTCTGAGCAAAGTAGAGTCTAAATCAAATTCAAGGATGAGATATGGTAGAGTTTGATAAAACTAGTTATTTATAACTGCTTCATAGATTGAGCAACATCTTATATGACATTCAAAATGAAAGAAAGAATTATATATTATTCTCAAACCATTTTTGAATTGTGTAGTTTTGAAGGAGCTGTTTTGTCTTGTAACAGTCCTTGGTATGTGAGTAACTTAACATTAGCTAAGAGATGTAATGCAGTTTCTCTTTGATGATGACATTTTCAAGTTTCGAACTTTGGGTCAGTTGTATTATTTAACTTGTTGATGAGTCAACAATTTGCTTATGAAAAAAATCTAATAGCTAGTAAAAAGTTTTTTTTGTTGTTATAAAGTTCATAAGGAGTCACATGTTCTAAAGATTGGAGCATGCCCTATGGATGACAAGGTTATATAAACAGTTAGTGTGCATTTCTTGAGAGGGCCATCACTTTTTTATGTACCATTTAGCATCTTCTGCTTCCTTGTGAAATCACATCTCAATCTTTGTTGGAAAATGAAGGTTATGAAAAATTTCTAAGTTCAAAGTACCTGCCAGATTGAAATGGTCAGGGCTGACAATGGTGAATGATCATGTAGGTCAAAGCTCACAGGCAAACTGAAACACATTAATATCATTAGGAGGGTGTAACTTGGTAAATTGCCAAGATATCTGGATTTAAAAGTAGAGAGTACTAACTTAACTCAGGACGAGAACATGATTATGGTGAGATTACTAGCTAGTTGAATTGGCAAAGTCACGGGGGGTGGGTTCTAGTGACTTGGGTTCAAGTCTTATCCTCACCCTAACTTTGGCCAGGTTCCCTCCCATATTATTTCTCAGAAGTGAGATAGTTGTGCCACACACGAGAGAGAACATGATCATGATGAGATTGAAATAAGACTAAACACCATCTAGATGCGGAAATTGCTCGTCGGTAGATCTAGAGTTAATATAGAAGGGCGGTATGGATGTTTCTACCTTCTACAAACTTGTGAGTATTCAGCAAAGGTCCAGTCTGTCAAAAAGTTGTAACTGGAGTCAAGCTGACCTTACACTCATGTCTAGATATAAGGCAATGGTGGGGCATGAAGCTGTGGAAGGGTATAGGGATCAAAAATGTATTTGGGATCAAAGGGAACAAGACAATCTGATGGCTTTACGATTGTGTTCCATTAATGATCTGGGTGATGAAGAAAGGTAATAAATGCAAAATGGTTATAATTGGATCCATGAGTGGAACTTTTTTTTTTGTCAAAGAAGCAAATGTAAATTGAACATGATGCCTGATCTTTTGCCTTCTTCCTTTTGTAGAGCTTTTGGTAAATGAGACGGTCAATGGTTGCAGCTCAACCTTTTAGAATCTAGAAATTGGAAACTGTATTGAAAAGGGGAAAACAAACTCCCGTCACTTCAGATTGGGAAAAGATGAAAAGTAATGAAGTTTTCTTTTAAAAAGCATCACTAAATGCAAAAGATCTCTTGAGATTGGAATTCTGACGGGGTTGCTCATAACGGGAGTTTGATGGTTTGGTGATGAGCATGGAACTCTTGTGAAGTCTCTTTTTTCTTTTCATTTTTAAGGAGGTTCATAGGCAATGGGCAACAATGGGGGGGTGCCTGCTGTGGTTGATAAGCATGTGTTTAGAGGACTAGACATTAAGAGCTTGGGCGGCTCATTTTGAGCTTCTACAATAGGAAATTGTTGGTAGCTGAGGGTGGTCTCTAATTTTAGATTTACAACCGACCTGGGTAGAAGCATTTGACATTATGATGGTTTTTGGCTTTCTACGCTATTCAAGATGTTCAGCTTAGAGGTAACGGTGAAAAACAATAATTTTGAGAGGACTGAGAATCACATGAACAATATTATTTCAAACTAATAAAAAAACTACCAAATTGTTTACAGATTTTGATTCTGTGAATTATTTCAGGTAATCTAGGTAGTCTAAAATTGTCCAGTTACTCACAAATTTAAACTCTATTAGAAAAATTTTCACAACTTATTTAAGAAATACTTGTGTTACAGTCGGTGATAGTTTTACTTTCCCATATCCATTTTTACTGTTCAAGTGTGTTGTATGCTTTTCTTTTACAATTAAACATATACAAATATGTTTGTAACCATAATCATTTATATTTATTTATTTTATTCACTTCATTCTTTTTTTTCCGTGTCTTTTGGTGAAATTTGCCTCTAGCCAAGCTGTTCCTGAAAATGCTTGAGATTGATTGTGAATGGTGCGAGTTAGGTACTTCCATGAGGATCTCCTTGTCTATACTGTGCTATCTTATAGTCCAAATGCCTGGACCTAGGGCCATGCAAGGCTGGATGCTGAAGTCTGAGCCATCCTCATTGCTGCATCCCTTCCCCTCATGTGTCACGGCCTTCATCTAATTATTGATCGAAAAGTCTTTTCTTTTCTTTTTCTTCTTTTTGTTATTGCTAGTCTCAATGTCACAGGACTTGATGCGGTGTTCAGTAAGATTTTGTTTCCTTTTTTTATTCCTTCTCATGTTTTTGTGAACTGTAATCTTGGACTCTCAGATTTGCCAATGAGAATAAAATGAAGCGGCAATTGGAGAAAGCAATTTTTTCTATTATGTCTCAGGTGAATTTTGCATGCTAAGGAGTGAACAGAACAATGGGTTCTTATCTGCACAATTATCACGCATTTATGAGGGACTTAAAAAATGTAGTTCATAAGAGCTGTCTACTCCAAAAATTTGATATTTTATGTTTGTTGTTAAGATAGTTGGAATTGGATTTCTGAGCAGAGCCAGTAATTACCTTCCGCTAGGAGGAAGAAAGAGAGAACAAATGTTGACATGCACATATCATGGGAAGGTGGCAAGTTTTAAAGTAACAGCTGTCAATCCTCTTTGTTCTGTTATATATATATATATATATATATATATATATATATGATAATAAGAGGAAGAAAAGATAATGGATGCTAAAAAGGATTATGTGGTATTAGAATTGATTGTTTATAACAGAAATGGTGGCTGTTATTTTTTAATTTGTATTGTTTCTTAAAACAAGACAGCATCTCTTTTCAAATTTCAGATTTTTCTACTAATTTTTCTCGTAAAAGAGATTGTACAGCCGGAAAATAATAATTCTTTGGTGAATAATTATTTGAAAAATAATGTCATTATTAGTTATAACAGCATTATAACAGCATTATAACGGTCATTATTTCAATTCTAAAAATTTATAAAAATGTATTGTAGTTTAAATAATGCTTATAATCATTATAATGGTTTTGGTGGGGGTCATAACACAGATAAGATGGTTATGGAAACCTTGGAAAGGAGCATGACAGGGATCAAAAGAGATTGCAGCTTGGGTGTGTAATGCTCTCTCTTGCAGTCAAAAGAAAAAGAGATTGCAGGTTGAACCATGATTCAACTCGAGGTTGTTTTAATCAACATGAGAAGTGGTTTGTTCCCAGTCAAATGGCATGAAATCATGAATACAACTTCAATTTTTTTTCGCTTTTTTCAGAAAAAAATATTTAGGGAAGTGACAAATCCAGGGATGTGTGTTAAACGCTCTTCATACGGCCTTGGCTGCATGCTCCCCGTCCACACGGGACTCTTATTTAGTCAAAAGAAAAAAAAAAAGTTGTTCACGCTAGGTAAAACCCTAAGCCTCTTCCTGAGATGATTGTTATATGCTATGCCATTTTGCCCTATATGAGATTACAATTATAGCCAGCTGTTTTTATCAGGGCACCCATCACTTTTAGCCGAGAGGTTGCAAGATATATGGTAGTGGCATTTGGTGACTGAAATGAGATCACTAAGTTGATCTTAGATAATTGATAACTCTTATTAGTAATTAACATCTCCATGTATTTTCGAGTAATCTATTTGGTATTCCAAGAGTATCCAAAATTACTGACCATATAATATTAAAAACTACAACTGATATATTCCATAAAAATATATATATTAATTATATAAAATTTTATTATAATAAATTTTAATATATTAATTATTAATATATTTTATAAAAATATTTATCAATCCTATAAATTATTATCTGATTCAAATTTAATTGTTACTAAAGAATTAATATCTCATTGATAGTTATAATATATGATTTTTTAATACTAAAATTTATTTTGTAATACACATATAAAGTACAATAATGCATCTCTTATAATTTAAAAATCTAATTGAATAATAATATCATAATAATATGATTAATAATATATTAGAATATAATATATCACAAATACTATATATAATATCAATATAAATTAATATATAATATTGGTATAATAATTTAACGGTATATTAATATACTAATTTTTCTTGCTAGACTAAAAAAAAAAATTCCAAATTTTAGCCCATCATTGCCTTGAGGTGATCTTGGATATTTGTCCTGAAGAATATGTTTTTTTTTAATGGGCTAGACTATGATTTGAGAAGTAGGGTAATTTAGGATTGCTACCACATAGGATCATCATGGAACAATTAAATGAGGCATGGCAAGGCACCATCTAGTATCAAATGTTATATCTTGAAACATCCAAATACATGTTGCAAAAATTAAATCTCTAACAACATGCATTTGATTATTAGCCACACAACAATAATGGATTAATTGAAAGGTTAATTGCCAAACATAGTCTAGCATATTGTGGTTTTTGTTTTTGTTAATTGGAGGATATAAAAATAAAATTAACGTTAGGCATGCATGCATGCATGTAATACACCTGGTAATTTATTCCTGTGTAGGCCGTGATTGGGTCGGGTCAGGTATCAAAAGCTACCCCAAACAGACTTGACCTTTGCAATAGGTTTGACTTTGATTACATACGCAATCCATTCAACATTAGGTACGGTCGGGTCTAGGTCATGTACCAAGTTCATAGGTTGGAATGTCATTCCAATTAAAGACTAGCGTACAGTTGATTAAATCAATGTTGCAGAAGTTTGGATTACCGACCAACCATCCTGGACTCACCAACAAAAGCCAAATGGGTTTAATATCTGTTTAATAATAAATATTATTAGATTTATTACTCTGAAGGCTCAACCAGTCGAGAGAGCAAGTTAGTAACCTTCCAAGTGATCTATACCTTTTTCATTAAAATTAGTGAAAAAGGGGAAAAAACTCATAGAATGAATGATTCCTGAAGCATTGCATAGAATCAATATGGAAGCAGATAACCTTGTAATCTGGTTAATGCACAGTGTGAAAAGGTTTGACTAAGCTGTACTCGAGACTTCAAATCTTATGAACGCGAGGACGTGAAGTAGCGCTAGGCTGCTGTAAAATGAAATGTTTCACTAGTACCCAAAAAGAAAGCAATTCTTTACATTCCCATACGATGGATTGTCAAAACAGTTTGAACACTACTTAAAACTATCAGAGGACTTTAGCAGTGTTTTGACTCATTGTTATTTTAATGAAAAAAAATGTAAGATGGAGATTAAAGAGTTTTAAGATATCACTAATTCTGCAAGCTGCAGTTCTAAATACATGAAACGTACAATTATGGCCTCTAAATCAACAAAAGAACACCAGTTGGATTACATTTATTGCATTACTTTTTCCCTATTGGATTGCTACTTTGAACTGACCAAAACAATCCTGAACTCCAGCCTGCCAATCTTGTACAATAAGCAATCTTGATAGCACCAACACCACAAGCAGCAAAATTGATAACTGTTGAGACCTAGATGTTTCATTTTAACTTCTAACGCTAAGCATCCCTAAATATGAGGCAATACAACAAACTACAAATTAATGTATAAATAGTCAAGTGCCAAATGATGCAATGGCATCCATCTCCTCTTGCAATAGAAGAGCATCAATGAAAACGTCTAGGCTCTCCCCTTCCAGGACATCCTCTATGGAATGGTGAGTGATCCCAACCCGATGATCCGTGACTCGCCCCTGGGGAAAATTGTATGTCCTGATTCGCTCAGACCTGTCACCACTTCCAATCTATTGAAGGCATTAGAAATCCTGTTGGCAAGTCAATAACAATGGAGAGAACTTAAGTACTACTGCCTACTTGCTCTGCTCGAAGTTTCGATCTGTTTGTTTGAAGTCTAGATCTCTCCATTTCATATAGCCTTGCACGTAGCACTTTAAGCGCCTTGGCTTTGTTCTAAAGTGATACGGGAAAAGAGTTACACTAGTCATTTCCAATTCATTCGGTTATGCAATGGATCTTTAGCAAGGAGCAATATTACAAGTTAGATTGAAAAATTGCTTAAGAAATTGACATTAGTCTGTGTCTCGATACTACTTATTATCATGCCCGCATAGCATGCCAGCATATTGTGGACAAAATATGAAAAATATGCATGAGATGGCATCTCTTACCGAGTGTTGTGATCTTTCATCTTGTATCGCCGCTGTTATTCCCGTTGGAATGTGAGTTATCCTAACAGCACTGTTTGTGGTGTTTACAGACTGACCTCCACACCCACCAGATCTGTATGTATCAATTTTCAGGTCTTCATTACGCAACTGAATATCAACCTGCAGAGTGGTTGATGAAAAAGCAATTCATATCGTCATGTCATTCTGGTGAAACATACTAAAGCAAGAAAGATTCAAAATAACTTTAAAAAGGAAAGAAAAACAAAGTGGAAAAGGATAAATTAGTTTTAACAGTTACACACAGGCTTAACAAAGAAAGGCCTAGAGATAATTTAGAACTCGTACATTAAAACATAATCTATTAGTGGCAGCTCATGGTTCTATCCTGAAAACTAAGCTGGATTGCACAGATTCTTTAAGTACAAAGGCATTGTCATGCAACAAAATAACAAAAGCAAGATGCATATTCACAGAATTTCACGGACAGCAGTAAAATACCTCTAGAAATCTAAACCTATCACCAGATACAACACTATACTGAACAGAAACTGCTTGATAATGTTCATGCCCATTTCCACCCATTCTCAAATAAATGAAGCAGCATCATCAATCTCAATACAAATTTTAGGAGTAGCCAATGCTTTACCAAGATCATATTGAACAAAAGCATACTATGATGAGAAACATTTGCTCCATTATAATATATAGTTCCCACCGTAAACCTGCAGCTAGGGCATCACGGTACCAGCTAGCGAAAACACATACACATCCATAAAAGCTTCCAGGGAAAGTTTGAAGTGCTAGCAGTACTAGCACAGAAAGAAATTGACATTGTAAAAGGACATTTGCACACTGTGCACTTCTTATGCATTAGATGCATTTCTTCTTTGCAATGACCATTATGAAACATCTCATTAGTAACCTAATGATATTATTCAGGAAAAAAGAAGCTAAAATGGATATCAGAAGGCAGAAAAAATAATAGTTGATCTTGATCCCATCATAGGATATTCATGCTACTCTCACATTCTAACAAGATCACATGCACTGATCTTCACCTCATCAGCCTGAGGAAGTATAGCAACAGATACAGCACTGGTATGCACACGTCCTGATTTCTCTGTCACTGGAACGCGCTGCCAAATATAAAATATGTTGAGATTCGTAGAAAGAAATGCGTTAGCTATACTCCACCAAGTTAAATAAGATTGAGAATAACAGTCTCCACCACACCTGAACTCTATGAATGCCCCTCTCAAATTTAAGTTTTCCATATGCACCAGTTCCTGATATTGTTCCACTGGCTTCCTGTAATATAAGTTATACTATATAACAGCACAAATTTTATTCATTTAAATTTCATATGGAAACAAACAAGGCTTTAAATTTTCCAAGGATCAATTTAGTTACCAACTTGTAGTTTCGTGCATACAATTCATATAGATCAATCTACGAAGGTGCATACAACATGTGCATGCACATATTTAGGCATGCATATACAGACATACATACATAAAGACTGTTACTCCAGAAGCAGAACATCATAAGTACCTTGTATCCTTTTAAATCAGACTCCATTATATGTAAGACATCAAATTTCCATCCCTTCTTCTGTGAGTATCGCTCATACCTGTTGTGGTATTTTTTTTTTTTAAGATGCTTAAATTCAAGCACCACCTGCATTCTGTAAACAGCAAAATAACCAGGAAAAGAAGCGTACATTCTCAATATATCCATTGCAAACAAAGAAGCTTCTTCACCTCCAGTTCCTGCCCAAATTATAATCCATCTTAAATTTCAGTTGTAACTACCAAAGAAATTAGCCAATCAACAAGACGTGACAGCAGACAAAGCCATGCATATTCAGAATCATCCAAGCAACATTAAAGTCATGTCACCTGCTCTAACCTCCAAAACACAGTCCCTCTCATCAGCATCATCTTTTGGAAGCAAACTTTTAAGCAGCAGATGCCGCAATCTCTTCTCCTCCTCCACAGCTTCCACCAATTCATCTGCTGCCATCTCTTGCATGTCTTTATCTTCAAGAGAATCAGATATCAATGACCTCAGACCATCAATCTCCTGTAAATTAAAATGTCACACCCCATGTTTGGGAAAATTTGTGATGTTACTGACTTCTTAAGGTGCAAATCCACTCCAAATATTACATGAATTTTCAATAGTTGAGTCATTGGAACACAAAATTTCTCAATAAGAAAAAAAATATCATTACATGAATTGCTGATACACAATAGCTATTATTTTTAAAAATATTAACAGGGCAAAAAGAACTGCACAAATTACCAATTGAATCAAATCTATAAGTCATATGCTACAGGAGAGGAAGTTGCAATAAAGAACAGCCATAGGTAAACCTATTTGGCTTCATGACACAATGCCAAGAGATGGAAGCAGGAACATGACACATATGATATGTTATTTGCAGGTATACGGTTTTAATATATGAAACAAGGATAATGTTTAATTCTTAAAATAAGGTCTGGAGGGAAGTTTAGAGGGTACAACTTCAATATATATATATATATATATATACAGACACATAACATCAAAAGTTTTGCAGCTGGACAATCCAGAAAAAAGTTTTATATTAACAACATGGCCATTATATGTAACTTTTTCCTTCATCTTTTTTATATAACTATCTTATAAAGAGTCCCAATGGGACAAGAAGAAAGAGTTAGAAACTATCCATCTCCCCCCTAGAAAAGCTTTCAAGCCGGTAACCAATTTCATCTTCATCCATCCATCTCCTCTCCTGTACATACATATCTTTTCTTCTTAACAAATACATCCACCGTGTTTTCTATTTTACTCTCCTTCAAGAAACAGAAATGATGAATGAACCAAGAAAAAGTGACTGCATTCACCAATTATGCAAACAGCAGATAATATGTTTATTCAGACGGCATTACAGGCAACCATCTTCCTTTACGTGTGTGCCAACACCAGTCAATATAATGAAAATAGAATATAGAATACAATCTCAACAAAAAATATGGCCCTTCTCAAAGCTAAAGGTCAAGATACATGGTGCCAAGTTCAACAATCTTATTTTCGTTAACAAACAATAGGAACAAAGACAGACATATATAAGTGAAGACTGGTGGCTGAACAGTAAAGACGTTTCAAGAGTGTCATATGACCATTACATGCCTTGGTGACTTATGGGGAAAATATCTATGAAATGACAAATAAAGCCTGAAGCTCTGTACTATTCAAAACAACAAGAAATAAACCCTATGAATGTGAAAGATAAGATGATCGAGATAGAAGTGGTAAAAGTAGGGCTATGTAGGTTAGTATAAGGAACAATTATATGAAGTAGGTATATAAGTTGCATTGTTGAGGCTATGGTATGGTGTCATGCCCCAAAACATAAATCTTAGAATTAATCAGTGTAAAAGTAGCATTAAACTTGGATCATCCCCAAAGAAGGCATATATCTAACAGAGCATAACCTGGTGTGCACAAAACATTAATTTTAGTCAAAATAGAAAAACAAAACTTTAACATAATCTATTATACACGTCTTTTGAAATTACAAAGCAATACCATGCCAAAATACTATATTGCCAGAGTTGTTAAAAAAAAAAAAAATAGACCCAAGAGCAACTTTATAATGCTAAGTCCTCTTTCCCTTAAAAGCTCCATTACAGCCGGTACACAGCTCAACAGCAAACTCCAAACATGATTAAGGAATTTAAGTTTTCATTGGAAATAGATCACCTTTAAAACATGTCATATTATCATTGGAAAATTCAAGTGAAGGTTAACTACAACCATTTTATAATGAAATCTAAATCTAATTTTCTAAAAAGAATCAGAAACTAATAAAGGTTCAAACACATAAATAGATAAGCATTCAAATAGTTCCAATAGTATCATAAATCAAATGAAAGTTCAGGTGAAGATTCAATGAAACAATATGATAACAAATAACAATTTGATTCTCTGTTAAGGTATGAGATAATGTGAAAATGGCATAAGTCATTCTAAATTTCAGATAAGCTCAGGGTAGTTATATCCTCATTATTAATGTAGGTGAGGACACTCATTGCTAATGTAAGAGAAACCAAGATAATCTTTGCCCAATCTTCCCTTGTTCATTCTCCCAAAGGACCTACCCTCCTTTCCCATTTTCATCCCTAGCCTGCCCCTGCTGGCCTTTATCAATAGGCATAAACAGATGGTTAAGAAGGATCAGTTCCCTAGGTTGGTTTGACCATGAGGTCGGTTGGATGAGTTGGTTAGAGAAGTCAGTGCTCAGCAGGTAGGCTACCAACAGGACCACAAGAAAGAGTGTTTATTTATATGAATATGAACATCATTTAAAAATATATCCTTTAAAATATTACATGTAAATAAGAAATTACCCCAATTTGAGTTAAATGAAAATACTCAAAGATTCAAATTCAAAAGTCGACTCCTCAACTAAATATCCAATTTCTGATATTTAGGGTTGGATCAAAACAGCATCTTTTTTATACAAAGATAATTTAAAAGGACTCATAAATTATGTTAGATCCAAACATCACTAGAACTTAGTTCTGGTAAATGTCTAGTACACCAATCTCCAAGATTTCATCTAAAATAGTGCAAATCAACAGATACTGCATGAAGCCATCAACCGAATGGTTCATATTCTAGTGCTACACGCACATATATGATCAGATATAGCATGTCTAGCAAAACATCAGAGGAGGCCTTCATTAGAACAGGTCTTTTGAATGGATTGAAAGTTGAGATAAAGAAATAGTAGACCTAAGTAAACATCTAGAGAGAAGTGATTGAAAAAGAATTAAAATAGCTTGGGGAAATTTTTAAGGAAGACCTCAAACGAAATAATGAGTCAATGTGGGCAAGTAATAAGGCATGGGTTCATGCCTTGATGGATATGACCATAGTTTATATGACCATAGCTTGTAGTCTGAAACTTTGAGATTTGAAAGGAAAAATTCATATGACACCTAGGCAACAGTTCATAGGTCAATTAACAGGGTAGGTTAGTAATGGTCAACCATGACCAAGACTACAATCATTTACATTTTGGTCGAGAATTTTTAAAAAATAATGTTAAACAAGGCAAAGTAATTAAATTACCTCCTTTTTGGTTCTCAACTCCTTGATCAGCTCCACAGAGCTCCCTAGTTTTCGTAGCTCCTTATTGGCCTTTGAAAACTCTGTTGCTGAAACTGCTGGCTGTCTTCAATTAGCATCATAAACATGAAAAAACATGATAATTAGTCAGCTAATTTAATTAACAACGATGCAACATCATCATTATAGAAATTTAGGCAGCTCCGAGTATACAACTAGTTTGTAAGTCTTGAGGGACAAAGGTTGTATAACAATCAAGTGAAACTAGGCGATATATTAAATCTTAAAATACATGATATCTATGGTCAGAGAGTTTTGTTAGTGATTAGCTCAAGAAGGGAAAAAAATGGTAGCTCAATGAAAAAACAGGAGAAAGTTGGTAGATTGAATGAAATGAGTGGTATATCTTAAACAACAGAAGAATCTATATAGCCCGACAAGAACAAATTTTTGAAAAAAAAAATTCTTATTAAATTGCAATAATAATGGGAAAATGGACATATTCTCAAAATAGTTTGAAGTTTCTCTTTGCGCCACCTTTTTTTAATGAGTAGTTTGAAGGTTTTCAATAATTTAAAGAATAATTCGTACTAGTATATTTAGAAATGAGAATGTGATTATCGTGCAACTTGCTGACTCGTACATAAAAAAGATAAACAGTTTAACAATACTAAATTTTAATTGAAATAAGTATACAGAGCAAGCAAAGTTTGCATGCTGATAAGTTATTTTGTTCAAAAGAAATACAACAGTGATGTCCACTTGCTTGTCTCATTAAAAGTTCTTGAATGAATATTTTAAAACTGAGGTAAAGGAATGCAAAATCACATGCTCTGTACCATTACACTTATTGGATATGTTCGAATACCGGAGTTTGGATGTCCAACAGTTTTGTGTCATCCAAACTTGAAGAATCCAGCACCCTAAGAAATGATCTTTGAACAAATCCACAAAGGGCAATCCCCTAACATCTTGATTAAAATGCTGAAAGTTAATTGATCTTGGAGATGTCTTTCAGGACCATCCAAAAATCAATGCAAGACCTAAGCATGATTCATGTCATCCTCTTGTTACAGGTTGTTTAAGGAAAGCCCATATATGCACCTCTTGCTAAAGCATATTAACGAAAATTTATGCATAGATATCTCTCTGAAGCACTCTACTCCGCTGTTCCATGTAAATCAGCCATAGAAACACTTTTGAGGGAAGAATTAACCATGTTACATGACTAATAGTCTGATTGACAGCTTTAAATCTCAGCTTTATCTCATTGAGGCCAAAATGCAAAACCTGATCATTGTATTCTACATTTTAGATTTCTCTCTGAAGCCCTCTACTCCTCTGTTCCATGTAAATCAGCCACAAACACACTTTTGTGGGAAGAATTAACCATCTTAGATGACTAATAGTCTAATTGACATCTTTAAAATCTCAGCCTTATCTAATTGAGGCGTAAAGCCTGATCATAGTATTCCGCATCTTGATGCAGTGATGGAGGCTTGAATCAGTAGAGATATCTGATCCCTTAACCAAGAACATGGACGGGGATCATGGAGTTCTCATGGAATCAATCTCAGACGTTAGATTAAGGAGTCAATCTCAAACCTTGAAGCATGACTAGTCCAGATCATATCATTATTTTAGAATCAAAATAATTAAATTGCATGACCCATAAATTATGGCCATCAAGTTTCCTGACCTACAAATTACTTGGACCTGAAATTAAACTTAATTTTAAAAAAAAATAATTTGTTTATTGATGGGGACATCAGCTAGGTCCCCATCTTATTGCATATTTGTTTATTTTATTTCTGGGTTTATTTGCATTTAGGGGTTTATTTGTGGTTTATTTTATTTCTGGACTCATTTGCATTTTAGGGCTTATTTGTGGGTTTTATTTTGTGTAAGGGGTTTTATTTTAAGTGTTCTTATTGGGCCCTATTTATAGAGAACTTTTATGTTGATTAGGGTTAATGAATGATTAAGAATTTCTTTTCCCCCAGATCTTATTCTTCCTCCTCCTCCTCCCCTTCTCTTCTTCCTGTGTCTCTAGAACCTCTTCTTCCTTCTTCCTCTCTTGTTCTTCCTTCTTCTTCTCTTCCCCCGCACTGGTGCTGCATCAACTTGGTATCAGAGCTTCGGCTTTGCCACTGCTGCCAAAGCCACGATCCAGCGTTACCTTTCTTCCCTCTTTCTCGGTTTTCACCAGGCGCTCTCTTTCTCGGTTTTCACCAGCAAACCCCCCCCTCCCTCCCCTCTGTCGGTTTTCACCAGAGAAAAAAAAAAAAAAAAAAAGAAACCCCTGCAGCGGGATCCTCCACCGCCCGACACACCCGCGACCACCATCACTCCCGCTCGCCGCCGCAGGCCACCTACGGTCACCACCTCGAAGTGTGGTCAGGTCCCCATCCTCCCTCTCGGTTGTCACAAAGAACAAAGGAAGGGCCCCGCCATAGATTTCCCCTTCTGCCCATCGCCGTGTCTGCGCCAACTGCCGCCCCACCTCGCAGCGCCACCGACTCGCCACCGGAGATCGTCGCGTCCCCACGAGAGCGCCGCTGCCCCGAGTGCTTCGCGTCTGCCACCAACCGTCGGCGTCGGGTCCATAGAGGGGACCGCCGCCGACCTTCGCCGCTGGCCACGAAGCCATGGCCGTGATCTCGCCGCCGCCGCAGGTCGCGGAGCCGCCGTTGTGATCCCTGCCTCGGCCCGCAGCCGCCGCCGTGAAGATCGACGCCCTCCCGAATCCGTCGGGAGGTTGAAGAAGGTTGGGGCAACGGGTAAGTCTCAGACCCGTTAGCCCGCCCCACTAGCCCGGATCCGTTCCGGAGGAAAAAAAAAAAAAAAAAAAAGACGCACGTGACCGCACGTGCCGCCTAAAAAAGAAAAAAAAAACAAAAAAACCTTTGCACGTGACTGCACGTGCGTAAAAAAAAAAAAAAAAAAAAAAAAAAAACTACCTGTTCATCTTCCCCGATCGGCTGCCCCTCACCGCGTCTCCGCCGAGCTGCGCCACCACGCCCGCCGCCGTGCGACGCCTCCTTCGGGCGCCTCTTTTCTGCGGTCGACCGCCGACGATCGAAGCCGACCGTCACCGAGCCCCGACGACGCCCTCCCCGCCGAGCCGCACCACCTGCGTACCCTTCGCCGCCTCCGCCCGTGCCGCTCCGCCTTTGCCGCCTCCGCCCGTGCCGCTCCGCCTTTGCCGCCTCCGCCTGTGACGCCTCCTTCCGCCGACGAGATCCGCCTCCGCCCGTGCCGTCTCCTGCCGCCGCCTCGCCATCGCTGTCCCCGCCACTCCCGCAACCGCCCGATTGCCACCACCGCTGCATCCTTCCCCGCGCCCGCGTGCTCCACCACTGCCGCCGTGCGCCGTCGGCCGCTGCCTACTCCGGACTTGCAGCGCCCATCGCCGAGCCTTCGTCCGAGCCGCTCCCATCCAGCTCTCATCCGCGAACAGGGACACCCCTGTGTGCCAGGCTGCCAGCCGAGAGGTGCATCAGGCCACATCCGAGCCCGACCGGTCTGGCCCAGTTGTCCTCAGCAGGCCGCCAGCCCAGCCCGTGCGCCATACTGTAGCGCGGTCCAAGCCCAATCAGCCGCAGACCCTGTTTCAGGCCCGATCTAGCCATTTTTCAGCCCACTCCAGGAGCCCCTTGTGCTGCAGATCCAGGACCACAGCTCCAGCTAGTTTCACTCGGCGCCAACTTCGTGCTCGAGACTTTACAACTTCCGGTTGACTGTATCCACCACAGGTAACAGGTTGTTCTTTCTTTTGGGCTTGTTTATCTAATTATGTTCTAGTTCTCTTGCATGACGGTCCTATTTTGAAAACTTACTTTCCTGTCAAACTGCAAAACCTAGAACATTTACTACCACACCCATCATACCCACCATTTAAATCTAAATATTAAATTAGCACACTTTGGCAACAGGATAATTCTCAATATCCGTCGATCAGATTACTTTAGGATTAGAACGACTGTAATACGTGCTTGCAACCTAATTTCTCATAGTGATTAATTTTCTACTTTAACTCTGAAATAACCAAAGTACAAATTAGTAATATTTAATTTTAAGTTATCTTTGTGAAAATTTGTTGATTTCCGAATTTATAGTAGATTGCAGTAGTAGGTTGTCTTGCATTGCATTTGGTAAGTTAGGGTTCATTAGTAGCATTGCATATCATATCACCAACTAGAGTAGTCCCTGCATGCCAACCCGTAGTGGTAGAGAGTACCTCCTCACTGACTCTCAGACCCCTTACCCACCATGGACCCCAGCGTTCTACAAGATATTTTGGGACAATTAGCTGCATTACGAGCTGATCGTGATGAATTCAAACGAGAGATCCGTGTTCTAGTGCAACACCCTAGGACTCCTGAACCGTCGACCCCAATTGCAGCTTATCCCGAGCTTGGTTTGACCACACCACCTGTAGCTTTTCCCCATCCCCCTAGGAACCAACCTCCTCCTGATCACCAGCGCGATCTTGATGAGCGACTACTTCGTACCGTACGAGTAGATGTCCCCACATTTGCTGGTCAATTAGAGTCGAGTGTGTACCTTGATTGGAGAGCAGCCATGGATAACTATTTTGAGTGGTACGAAATGACTGATGATAGAAAAGTATGATTCGCTAAAATGAAGCTTATTGGGCAAGCTCACTGGTACTGGCATAATGTTGAACATATGCGTGAGACCCAAAGGCTTCCTCGTATCACTACCTGGGAGGATATGAAGGAAAAGCTGAATGAGAAGTATCTGCCATTCTCTTACCGACAACACCTTATGGATAGGTGGCAGAAACTAACTCAAGGGACATCAACCGTTGCTGATTACATTGCACGATTTGAGGAGTTTCATATGAGGTGCGGTGTAATCGAAGAGGAGACTGTTACTCTCTCTAGGTTTCGGGCAGGACTCCACGAGGAGATCCAGAAAGAACTAATCCTCCGAGAGATTACTACTCTTGGCCAAGCATACCAGTTGGCTCAAGATGTAGATAGTTTCTTACAAGCCCCTGTAGTGAGGTGTACCGACTCTCGGTTCATACCTCCAGGAACCCGACCTAATCAAAACTACCCCGCACAACCCAGGCAGTTTCCCAATCCTTTTAACCAGCCCGGCCCTAGCCAAGCACCGATTAGGACATCCCCGATACCTGTCCAGAACCATTCAAATGATAAAGAAAAGGGCATACTAGGTCCCAATCCTCCTTCTCGAAGCCAAACCCAATATTTTAGGTGCCAAAAATTTGGCCATATAGCATCCCAGTGTAATGCCAAGACCTATCTCATGACTAAACTAGAAGTTGGGACTCAAGCGAATGAATGTGTTGAAGAAGTCTATGAGCCAAACATTGAGGATTTTGTAGAAGACTTTGGAGACGAACAGACCGGGTTAGAGTTTCTCCAGGCTGAACCTCAAAAGGAGCCCACTGATCCAAATAACCAAAATCCTAGGCTTCATGTGGTTAGGTGCACTCTAACTCAGACTAAGACCGAACAAGATTGGCGTAGGACCTCCCTATTTTACACACTCATTAAGATCAATGATAAAACATGCAAAATCCTATTTGATAGCAGAAGTTGTATTAATACCATTGCTTCCGGAGTTGTCTCCCGCCTCGGCCTGAAATCTACCCCTCATCCCAATCCATATAAAGTAGCTTGGGTAGATAAGACATCTCTTTCGGTGTCGGAAAGATGCCTCGTCCCGATTCAATTCCTATCCTATAAAGACGAAATCTGGTGCGACTGCATTCCGATGGATGTAGGTCAAGTCATCCTAGGGAGGCCTTGGCTATACGATATGGACGTCACATTTCATGGGCGTTCGAATTCGTGTAGCTTTATGTTCCAGGGTCGGAAAATTATACTGAACTCATTGCCTCCTCGAGAGTCCACCCCTGAAAAGAAGAGTGCCACTCTACGAAAAGATGAACCATTTCACATCATTACTTCGAAAGAGGTAATGAAAGATATCGAAAGCCAATCATCTGTGTTTGCCCTTGTGGCTAGAGCCATTAGTATGGAGTCGAACCTTGAGCACTCACCAGCAACAGTTCCCCTGTTGGAGGAGTTCCACTCTGTTTTCTCTAAGGATCTTCCAGATACACTTCTTCCGATGCGTGATATCCAGCACGCGACTGACCTCGTTCCCGGAGCACCCTTGCCAAATCTTCCCCATCATAGGCTCAACCCAAACGAGCACACTGAACTGCAATGTCAAGTTGACGAACTCCACACCCGAGGGTATATTCGTGAGAGTTTGAGCCCCTGTGTTGTACCTGCACTCCTCACTCCCAAGAAAGATGACTCTTAGAGGATGTGCATTGATAGCCGTGCCAT
The DNA here is from genome assembly GCF_009389715.1 of Phoenix dactylifera. Taxonomy (NCBI): domain Eukaryota; kingdom Viridiplantae; phylum Streptophyta; class Magnoliopsida; order Arecales; family Arecaceae; genus Phoenix; species Phoenix dactylifera. The sequence goes on along the minus strand of NC_052392.1, from coordinate 25,610,123 downwards.
TGATAAAATCGTTAAGTATCATTTTTCAATTCTTAGGCTGGACGACCTCTTAGATTTTATGTCTAGTGTCACGATCCCATGGCAAGATGTCAGTATGGACTTCGTGTTAGAACTTCCTAGTACCTATATCAAGCATGATTCCATATTTATGGTTGTGGACCATTTTTCAAATATGGCTCCCTTTCTCCTATGTCCTAAGACTTCTAACGCTTCTAGATTTGCCAAACTTTATTTCAATGAAGTCGTTAGACCTCCTGACCTTCCAAAATCTATTATATATGAAAGAGATGTTAGATTCGTGAGCTCCTTTAGGAAAATTCTTAGGCACATGATTGGCACTAAATTAAAATTTTCGTCGGCCTATGTTAGGACTTTGGATTTAGTGTTACCGACCGCCGAGTTTGCATATAATAGTTCGGTCAATAGGTCCTTAGGCATGAGTTTTTTCGAAGTGGTGAATGGATATAAACCTAGGCAACCCATAGACTTGATTCTCATGTCTCATCAACATAAAGTCTCTGAGTCTGCACAATCATTTGCATCACACCTGCATTCATTGCATCAGGAAATCAGCAAACGTATTCACTCTAATAACTTAAAATATAAATTCCTTGCTGATTTGCACAGACGTTATAAAGAGTTGAATGTAGGAGATTCTGTCATGGTGAGAATTAGACCTGAACGGATTTCTTCGGAAACATTCAAAAAGTTGCAATCCCGTAGTGCAGGACCGTTCAAAATCCTAAAGAAAATCAGTTCGAATGCTTATGTTGTAAATTTTCCTGAAGCCTATGGGATTAGTGCGACATTTAATATTGAAGAGTTAGTCCCATACAAAATATCCACATTCATTCCTTCTGACCCTTTTGTTGCTACACCCACTGTTGTTGATCACCCTGATCTAGCACCTGCTAGTGAGCCTCCACCTCCACAGTTTCATGCACGCAGAGAATACATAGAACATATATTAGATGAGCAGGTTATATCTACCAGGAGAGGAAGCTACCAACGTTACCTTGTTCGGTGGAAAGGTCGATCCGAATCAGATGTGTCGTGGATTTCGCGAGCTGAGTTGCAGCGCCTTGACCCGGATCTTCTGGAGCAGTACGACAGCCGACCCGATATACACTCGACGGGGTCGAGTTTTTCTCACCCGGGAGGAGTTGATGGGGACATCAGCTAGGTCCCCATCTTATTGCATATTTGTTTATTTTATTTCTGGGTTTATTTGCATTTAGGGGTTTATTTGTGGTTTATTTTATTTCTGGACTCATTTGCATTTTAGGGCTTATTTGTGGGTTTTATTTTGTGTAAGGGGTTTTATTTTAAGTGTTCTTATTGGGCCCTATTTATAGGGAACTTTTATGTTGATTAGGGTTAATGAATGATTAAGAATTTCTTTTCCCCCAGATCTTATTCTTCCTCCTCCTCCTCCCCTTCTCTTCTTCCTGTGTCTCTAGAACCTCTTCTTCCTTCTTCCTCTCTTGTTCTTCCTTCTTCTTCTCTTCCCCCGCACTGGTGCTGCATCATTTATTCTGTCTTTAAAATATAGTATCTATATAGAATATGGGAAGGGAAAAGGGATAGTGTTGAGTAGTACTGTGATGTGAGTATTACTATCAAGAAGGAAAGTGGTTCAACTCCCCCCAGGGCCCTCTTTTCCCTCTCCCTCCCAATTTCTCTTGTCGATCCCTCTCATTTTCTTTCATTCATAGATTTTGGCAGATATTATCCTCTTTTCTACTCTTCTAAACCTCAATTTTCTCACTGTCTTTTATCATGAGTTGATATTTGCTTGGACATTGGTTAGAATTAGTCACTTAATGTCCTCAGTAGCCTTCTAAACAAATTTAAAAATCTAAAGCCCTTCAAGTTGTTAAGAGTCATCAAGACACTTACTTCTCTGCCCTCTTCTCTTTTGTAGGTTAGGATGGCAACAAATTAGCCTGTTCCCTAAGCTCCCTCACCCATTAGGCCCATCTAAGCTATTGCATGCTATCCAGAGAGATCCTCCATCATGTCACCTTCAGGAAGAAAAACAAACATAGATGCATGCCCCCAAAACCTCTTCCCCTCCCTTACATACAATAAAGCATTCCACCCAAAGGTCGTCATAGATATCTTTCTAATGTGAAATGACAACAAAAGCCAAAATCTGCAAATAACATATATTTGTTTACTTAACACTTAGGTGGTGCTAACACTAAGTGAACTTGGAAGTCTCTTATGCCAACTATTGATGAGGAGTGTAGACAATATAATGTCCACATTCTTTGTCAGGTAGTTGGGACTCAAGATTGAACCCACACCTAGAATCATATCACTTTGACTCATGAAAGATGAACCAAGGATTATCTCACTGTTGTGTATCCTCAACATTTTGACTTAGGTAATTATAATACAGATCGGACCCTTTCTTTCTCAAGAAGAAAAAAAGGCTCATGAAAGACAAGAAAACCAAGGTTGTAGAGGTATGGAATATGCAAATTTAGCTTGAAGATCAATTTTAATAAGACTTTGTCAAATGCAATGTGGTACCTATGGGTGCTCGTGGTGTTAACTTTGGCACTCTCAAAAAACATGAAAACATCTAATACAAATGAATTTACAGGCTACCCTTAATGTCTTTTTTTTGATGTTATAAAAGGGCATTGGTGATTAAAACTCATCATGCTTGGAGTACCATAACGACCCTAAAGTTGCTTCCAAAGTAATGCTTGCAACCTGAAAATCTAGAGCAGATACACTATTTAGCAAAGAGTGATGAAGTATTTCATGTTGAGAAATTAAATTTAGGACAAGAGTAGCAAGGGTGGATATTCTGCATCATGGTCTCTTCCATGGTCTGCCGTACCGGCCGGTACGTACCGGTCCGGCCTGGGACTGGTACCGGATCAGCGTGGAATCCGGTACCGGTGGTTTATTGTTGGAGAACCGGTACGGAACCGGTTCGGACCAGTACGTGACCGGTACGGACCGGTCCGGGGCCGATTCGTACCGGTCTAGGCCGCCACCGGTATGCCGACCGGTACCGGTACGGCGGACCTTGGTCTCTTCAGTCGTGATGATAGGATCTAGGAATCTTGTCCAAAGATATTTAGATCTTCTTAGATTGTAACGTGACAGCCATCTCCATATGAAGTTTTCATAGTCTAAATAAAACATTAGCCTTATTTTGGCTTGTTCAAGAACTGAATATTGTAGACTAGACACGAGGATTTTGGTTGTTTTGCCTATTCTGTAAAATATAAACCATTGCACCACACTAAAAATATACATGACAAAAAAAGTTTTATTTAGAAGGAGAATTTGGGAAAAAGAAACCTCAAGAAAGGTAGTGTGTGACTATCATCTAATCTATGAGTAGAAAGAGGTTTTGAAAAATTACTTTCCATCACTTGATTTCACATCCAAAGTTGTTGTTGGAACACCCTTCTAGTAATTAGTAAAGGTATGGTAGTCAGTTGGAGGGTGGCGGTAGGTCCCTCAAGAAAACATTGACTTGTCTACCAAAAAATTAAAAAAAAAACAAAAAAGTTGCACAAATTGAAACTTGATTTAGCTCATTCAATCATAAGCACATGTGGGTTGCATGACCCTAGCCACGTGGGACTAGGTGACTAGAATTGTTCGAATTTCTGGTGGCCCACCCAAACTCGAAGTGATTTAGATGAGCTTGGGCTTGGTTTTTGAGCTCGACGGGCCGAGCTAGGCCTAAAATTTGAGCCCGCCCTTTAAAGGCCCTAGGCCCAGCCTAGTGCAACTGATTAAGGAAAGGACTAGAGGAGTTGATGGTTATCGCCTCCTCGCCTCAACCCCTCACCAGGCTAGTGAGGCTACCACCAGTTCGAGCCTTTGAGGAGAAGTGAGTCTTAGGTTCCTCGCCTTTTCCTCCTCTCGTCTCCCCACCAATCCAATGAGAAGAGTCCACCCCCTCGTCTCCTCTCATCTCGTCACCGCTCGCCACTAGTTCATCTTTCCCTCAATCCCACCACCAGGCCACCGCCCCGATTTGGAATCGTCCTCAAGTCTTCGCTCCTCATCTCGGTCTACCATACCAGCAAGCCATGAAGCCTAACTCTGGCACCAACCCCTTCTCCATTCCTCCACTCCCCACCACTCTCGTCAGCTGAACCCTCGGCGACAGCTTCTCGCTGTACGTTAGCTACAAGTTCTTCTTCCAAATCCTAATCTCCCAAAAGACCAAGGGCAGGCTGGTGCCCAAGTACACCAAAATGAATGAGATCCAGCACGCATCGCCTCACTTGTTGTGTGGCTGTGACATCCTCGGTGCTGCCAAGACTAGGTCTGAAAAACACTAGCTTTTATCATCCCAATACGACAGACAATATAAGCAATTGGGATTTCTTATTGACAATATTAAAGTTGGCAATTTGCGATGACATGTGATTTGGTTTTATGTCTGAAGTTTTGTATAAGGTTATAATGCATGACGATGACTAGACTGGTTGAAATGGAGAAGTAGAGATTTTGCTTGTGTAATTTCTTTAATGATATCAAGCTAATTAGCATGATTAACTTTGGTTGTATTCTGAATCCTTTAGCCATGTTTGGCTAGAAAAATTTTTAAGTGTTTCGAAAATTCTAGGAAACCTAAGGCCCAGCCAGAAAGCTTGAAACCCGATAAGTAGCAGGCTCAGACCTAGGAAATAGGCCTGAAGGCCAGGCTGGGTAGAGCACGGGTCTGACTAAATGACCTGGCACCTTGGGCTGAGCTCCACCGGAACCCGACCCAGCCCGACCTACCCGTTGAGCAAGTCTACAGGTGACCTACCAATGTCATCTATGTCCATCCTTGGCAACATATAAAATACCAAAAACAAAAAAACTAATTGGCCTGAATATCATATCAGAAGATAACATCTCCCGCATTTTATTAGTGGTAGCTCTTCTAGGTGAGTTGGGCCTAAGCATTCTTAAGCTTGGCTCAATTACAAAATAAGCTGCCCTTGCGCTAGGCCTGGTTGACTTGGGCTTGACACCTTTAATGGGTATTGTTGCTTCTCGGACTTCCTAGATCAAAATATCAGAGTCATTACAAAAGGGCATCCAAATCTAAGCAATCATGACCTATATCTTTGTTACAAGTGATTCAGAATAATTTTGATATTTAATGTAATCACACCATAGTCAAGTAGTGCACCTGTGTGATCTATGCCCCTAATTCAAAATTAAGTGGATATCAATTATGCTTTGCACATTGTGTCTTGATCAAATTGGATGGAGAGGGTGGCTTTCTTATAGCAGATGTACCTTTACAATGTACGTGGCAAGAAAGAAATAAATAAACATAATATAATGTTGGTAGAAAGAAATAAATAAAAATATAAGGGAGGCCAATTTGTTTTTGTTCCTTCCCCTTGTGTTAAACATATACAAAAACAAAATTAGTAATTAAGGGCATGTTTGGATTGTTTTTGTTTTACTATTTTTATTTCTCTACAAATAAAAAATTAACGAAAATAAAAAGAGAGGATCTTACTAGTATAAATAAAGGCTTTGTAATGATTTTATTATTTATTAAGGGAAAGAAAACACCTAAACCATACTTTAGCCAATTTTCTAAATTTTCTTTCAAGAGATACGAGTTGAGCAAGTTGAAGGAATTTCTTTCTTCTCCCTAATCGGATTACTATGATATTAGAGCCTAGAATCCCTACTCTTTAAAGTCCTACCAGATATGCGAGCAATACAAGCAAATGGGAGAAAAGCTTTTGATACTCAAAATAGAACAAAGGATGAAGATGAGAATGGCTTCTACCTCGGTTAATGATGATGCGACGTCATGTTTTAGTTAATTGAAAGAAAATATTGTACATCTCATAGAGCTTGTGGCTCAATTGATGCCTTCAGCTTCAATACGTCCAACTCTTGTCAAAAACCTATGTCCACATTTGAGTATGACAAAAAGTTTATTCTATTAATGCCCGAAAAAATGGACATTTCACAACAGGGGATGAATACAAATCAAAAAGCAAAAAAGGATGGTTTCCCCCAAGGTCCGCCGTACCGGTACCGGTCGGCGTACCGGTGGCCGGCCGGACCGGTACGGTACCGGTCCGTACCGGCCGGTACCGGTACCGTACCAGCCGGTATGCGGTGGTTTCAAAAACCACAGCGCGCGGCGCTGTGGTTCTAAAAAAAAAAAAAAATCGTACCGGTGCGAACCGGTCGGTTCGCACCGGTACGGCCTCCGAACCGGCCGATACGGGCCCGAACCGGCTGGTACGGGCCCGAACCGGCCGGTACGCCCCCGTACCGGCCGGTACGCCCCCGTACCGGCCGGTTCGGATAAAAAACCGGATCCGTTCCGGTACCGGTCTAGGACCGGACCGGTACGTACCGGCCGGTACGGGCCGGTACGGGCCGGTACGGCATTCCATGGTTTCTCCTATTTATAGCGAGGACAAGTTTTCATTTCACAATGGTAAGGTTGTTTTGTCGTGACCTACTTGTCATAGGTTCGAAATATAGAAACAATCTCTTCACATGCACGGGTAACGCTACATACATTTGACCCTCCCCAAATCCTGCAATGACGGGAACTTTGTACATTGGAACACCCTTCTTTTATTTCTCTACAAATTATTGAGATGCCACATGGATATTGATGTAGCATTTGTAGGAAAAAATTCTGTCAGTTGTTTTTATTTCCATTCTTTTTGGAAAGCATAAGATCTATGCTTCAAGAAACTCTAAAGATTTTAGAAACACTTTGAATAAATACATCATACATATTGTTTAGTCTAGTCAATTTGTCTTCTATGATATTTGAAATAAAAATGAAAAACAAGATCAATACCAAATAGGCCCTAATTTTTTGACAAACATACAAATTTTGAAAACATTTTCATTACCCGGTTGATTTGATTGTGAAGGAAGGCACTTCTTTGCTCGATTGTTACCATTCTTTGTTCCATGATTTTGAGAAGGTCGGCAGAAAGTTGTGGATACAATTCTAGCAAATCAAAGAAACATCAAGAATAGTCAGCACCAATGGAATCAAGAGCTTTCAAAAAGATGCTTAAGAAATAATCATTCCCTATGATGGACCTCATCAATGTATTTTGACCATGTTTTGTGCTTTAGACATATGAACACATACAAAAACATCATGCTAAACATTGGATGAAGATGGTTCTATCAAATCCTCAAGGGAAAGATTAGTATGGGAGGGGAGTGATTCACATGTTGCCTTATAAAATCATAAATCAATACATAAATTATATTATAAAAATGAGCACCAGCTTCATTTTCTGTCTAATTCCAACCCTCTCCATATGTTTAAGTGAATTTATTTGGTTATTTCCATGTTCAAGTGGTTCTTGATATGACGCATATAATGTTGATACTGGTACCAATACTCATTCTTTTTATGGCATTTAAAAAATAAGCAACAATAGATGTGAAACATAACTCAAGTTTAGGCGCACCCCCCCCCCCCCGGGTTTACAACCCAATCATTTATTGGGCTTAGATTTAAATTTTCTTTCACTTTCAATCAATTATTTCGCTATCATTAATAATTATAAATTCAAATAATTAATTGGAATAGTTACTAAAATGCAATATAACTACCTTTAAAAATAGCTTTAAGTTATCTTCTATTTCATATTATTTTATATTTAATCTAATTTTATAACTTTTAATTAATTATATCAAAATTTAATTTAAAATGACAAGCCCATACCAGTTCGTTTGTGTCAGGCGATGCAGTATGCACCAACTATGATCAGTTTTAACATCCTCTACCCTGTCTTGGTATTAGGATGCTATTGAAATGGTGCGATACCATCAAATTGGCAATTTTTAAATCCTTGCTCTTAACCAAGCAAATTTCATATCCCAAAATTTTTGGATGTATCTCATACATTTTCTCTCTCTCAACTACCCTCCTTTATGTCACCTCCGCCCCTACACTAGCTCCTATCCCTATCTATCCATCCACAACCACCAATCTCCTCCTCCCCCATTCTCCCTCTCTCTCTTTCTCACATCACTCTCTTTCTCCCCTAGCTGCCATCTAGCTCTCTCCCATATCCTCTCTCTGCCATTGCCCTTCATTTCTTCCCCTCCTTCCCCATCCTACCACTCCCCTCGGTATTCATGTTTAATTAGCTTATATAATTTATCTTATCTATTTTCCTTCTTATTTTATTTTATGTTTTATATTTTTGTATTTTATATTTTTTATCTTTAAATTTCTTGTTTTGCATGCTTATATTTTTATTTTAATATCCATTTTTGTATACCATTTTGTTATATTACAATTCAATTTTATGCCATTTTAATTTCTTATGTTTATTTCATTTATGTTTTAAAAAAATCATATTTCTATTTTATTAGTTGAATTTTCTGTCTTAATTATGTACTTTTAATTTCTAATTCTTAATATGCTTTTAACTTATTTTACTCTTAAACTTGTTTTTTCTAATTTTTCTCATTTGATCTTTTTATTAGCTTTTCTTGTCTATTTTATTTCTCTTTACTGTAGTAATTTCTTTTATATGAATTTTTATGAATTCAATTTATTTCTTTATTTTATTTTATTATAATTTATATTTATAATATTTATTGTATTCACTATTTGCTTAAACGCATGTTGCATATGTCAATTTGCTAGTAAGGCTAGAGAATAAGAGAATCGTTAATTTATCATTTTAAATTCAGCAAGTTCACATGCATTCTGTGGGATTTAAGGTATATGCAATAAAGAAATTCACATGTGAAACAGTCACTGTAGATGTCCAAGTCCTTTAAATAAGTCTACTAATCTTTTTCCTATTATTGTTAATTTTTCCTTATGCAGTACTTCAAAATATGAATGAGTAAGATCACATGAAAACTGTATAAAGAAGGTACATTGAACCATTTAAAAAATTATTCAGTTTTGTCAGCATCCTCACTTCCATAGTCTTTCAATAAATTGACAATTAACCAAGCTTAACTAAAGAAACTAAGCATAGTTTCTTCATTGGAGACATATTTTATGATTGACTACATTGTATAAAGGTGTATCTTAAGCTAATTTACTTCAAGCAAGTTATGCTCAATTGAATCAGCTTGTTAGTTATCTAAAAAAGAAGTAAAGATCATTGATAGGTCAATAAGAAGAAGGAGAATATTACAAGATCCTGCAGCGACAACCTTTAAGGTGATGAGGAGTTCAAACAGATAATCAAATTTTGAGTTAGGTATTCGATTTATAACTTAACAATATAGAAGACCAGCAATTTGCATTTATCCAGCAGAGGATACAGAATATTTCTTCAATTAATTACAGAATACCGTAAATTAACATCTGAACAAGATGTAACTCGAGAATTCTAGGTTCAACCAAATTATCTAATTTCTTGTTTTGAGAAATAGTCAAAATCATCAAAACAATAGTACGTGAAAGACGATTACTGCCAGGAAACGAAATTGAGCCCTAGCAACAACCATAAGAAGCTTAAAAGAAGATAGATTAGATTGTGATAAGTTCCAATTAAATGTAATCTCCTAACGTCCCAAATTTCTCCATTATCACTAAAATTGCTTAGAAAATTCAACAGAGAGCACAGGACGACTCTCTTAAAGACAACCAGCATGCTCAAAATCTTCAAAAGCACTGAAATTTCATACGTTTCCGAGCATTGGTTAGAAATAAGAAAGAAATTTCTTCCAAGATATATTAGAATAACCAAAGAGAGGAAAGTAAACGTACCAGTGGAGTAGGCGCGAAGAGCCGAAAGAGATGGTTTTAAGATTGGAGATGGAAAGACCTGCCTGCGAGGAATTGGAATCCGAGAAGATGCAAAGGAGAGAGATCCGGAACGATAGAGGTCGCGAAGCAAGCGTCGCTCCCATCGGAACCCTAGAAATTTCATCTCGACCGCCCGGAGGTAGAGAAACGGACGCCGTATCGGCCATTTTATGGCTCGGCAAGAGTTTGGCAGCGTCCAGCGTTCGGCCCCCGTCGAACCGGACCCAACCGCTCCGGCGGCCGGTTCAAGGGTCCACGTTCGAAGATCCGTTTGCCCGGGGTAAGTAAAAACGTAAAAAAAGAAAACCTTCTAAAATTCAAATTTACTTGAATATTTTTTTAAAAAAATTATATTTATTTTTGTATTTTTATAAAATATTATTTTTACATAAATACTTCTAACGGTTCTTCTAGCACTGTTAATAAAAATCATATTTATTTTAATTAAAAATAAAATAAAATTTAGAGATTACTTTTTTGTCTTCCATCGTGATCGTCTTATAAATTTTTTTTGCACGTCTATTCATTAAGAATATTTTAGTCATTTTAATTTGAAATCATTAATTTTTTAACGGCGTTAGATATTATAGGTGCATATGCAAAAATAAGGATAAAAAAATAAAATAATAAAGCAAGTGTTTTACGAAAGTATATATATAATTATTAATTTTGGAAGGATATTCATACAAAATTTGATATTTAGTAGAATATTTATAAAAAAGTTATCATTTAATCACGGCTATCTCTATCATGAAGCACTACAATTGGATTGGATGGATCTATATCATGTATTTGCATCTTCACCAGAAAGGGTCTGATTTTATTTTTTGTGACATATTTGCTAGTAGTGGTTTGTTGGGCTAGAAAAATTAAACATTTGTGGTCCGAGCTACATATGATCAAAGAAAGTGGGAGTGGAGGAGAGAATGTTAAGCCTGATATACGTCGTTGATTATTTTCTATTGGCCTCAATTTTACGTATCAATTATTATTTAAAGCAGTGAAATTGATGAGATGACACAGAATTGCCGCCACAACCCAAAAAGACTTTGGAACAATATATATATATATATATATATATATATATATATATATATATATATATATATCAAACTAAAGAAACAGTACAATGTGCTGATTTTTCTCTTTGTCAGCCAACTATGGCAGTTGATTGGGCAAGATCAGATCAAGGGGATCATCAAATCACTATTCAGAGCAACACTTAGGATAGAGAGTCTTAAGTACGTAGCACGAGGAATAATCAAAAGTTCTTTATAGATGCAGCATAAAAATAAGATTAATCTCCATTGATATGGTGTCGATATACTAGTGAATAATTCTTACTGATAGAGTGTCAATATACTAGTGAATAACCTTCGCTGGAAAGATATCGATACATAGCCTACCCGCGAGTCCAAATCTATTTCGAGGCAAAAATCGTTTTCTCTAAGCATATTCAGTGTTCCAAATCGTAAAATAAAATCATACGATATTGAAATCAATTAGACATAATCTATATCGAAATCAATATATTCAATTAAGAATCATAGAATATTTTAGAAAAGACATATATAATAATAAAATACTATGCATCAAATTCATAAATCAAAACTAATTTGCTTTAGAAAATATTTATAATTTGTTGATAAATCTAGAAAAAGAACTTATCTTGCAAATGCAATTCAATTATCAGATCCAATTAATCCTAAGAATTTCTCTTAGAGCCTCATATTCAAAAACTATATTTTTTATTAAAATTTTATCATTATTATTTTAAAAATAAAAACTCTAAATTCTAACATCGGTTGACCAAGCTGGAGTGCCCGGTATCCTGATCGGTCCAATTAAGGTGATTTCATCAAATCAAGCTCGAACTAGGGCACAGATGATTCGACAGAAATCGGGGTTGATTAAATCCTACACTGTTTGGTAAGGATCAGAGTGGGGGTTAGCATATCGCCCGACGACCCTACATCAGGACCCTTCACCTAGGTCAATCTAAAAATCACTAAGAGTCGTACTTACAGAGTTCAATCAACCCTAGAGAGAAAAAGTTTAGATAGAGAGAGACTTATAGAGAGAGAAACAAGGAGAATAAGAGAGAGAAATTGGAGAAAGAGAGAAAGGATAGAGAAGGAGTAAACATAGCTCTCTCTCTCTCTAATCGATGAAGAGGGGAGGTAGCTACTGGTGGAAGACGGAAGGCCCGAGAAACCACGACTGGCCAACTGATAGTCGGCCGCTAGTGGTAGCAGGCAGTTGGCGGCGGAAACCCATTCGAAAATAGGGGTCTCTAGCCCTTACATCTATTCCCAAGGCTTCTTGGCGGTTAGAGCCCCGACCTTGGCTGCAAAGCATCATGAGAAACTGGGCGGAGACCTTGGAGACAAGATTCAGCGGCGCTACCAACTAGAACAAAGGAATGAAATCAGAAAAATCCAAAGAAAAATAGACCATCCGATCCTAACAAAAATCCGGCGATCATCAGTCGAAATCAAAGCTTTCGAGGACCACGGAAGAAGGAGAGAGAGACCAATCGAAAGTTGTCAGGTTCTTACCTGACTTCCAGCAACAATTGGCCACAGCAACAACGCTAACACGGTCGGCGATTGCAAAAGAAATCAAAGAGGAATCCGGCTACTCATCTCCGATTGGGGTTGGTTCTCCGGTGGGGGTGGAAGGATGGGTAGGAGCTCTAAATAGAGCTCGGTCACAATCGGAATCCGACTAGTAGTCGGATTGTCGGATTCCATGTGAGGAGCACAGAAGGAAAAAAACTCCCACCAGGAGTCTCTTTCCAGCTTGTACGTGCGCTTCTCCATTTTTTTCCTTTCGTTTGGGCCAAAATGACTGGGCCGGTCGGCCCAGTTTACTGGGTCTTACGCAAACACAAGAAAGATTGTGATCTGTAACTTCACTATGAACCAAGATCAATGAAAGGATATCTAAAGATAATAATTTAAATGACATAACGGAAGGAAAAGCAAACAAAACAAGCAAAACCTCCTCAAAACAACCCCTCACTGGAACATGATAAGAAACCCCAGGAAACAGTCAGATAACAGGAACACTAGTTCAGTCCTTTTTCTTTTTTCTTGCTATACACAGGTGAAGGTTTAAATCAAGTACACTTACAAAAACACAGCCTCAGATTAGTTTCTATCTAGAACTTTGAAGAAAGGAGAGTTACTCGAGGACTTCATCTGTCCAACTGTTAGGTTGGATGCAGTCGATTGCTTCACCAAATTCATGATCTAATCTACCCGATTCAATGAATTCCAAATCCACCAAAAGAACCTCATAATGTCTGGCAACCTCCTCTGCACTTCTCTTACCTCCAATTATGGAAGAAACTGCCTTCCATCAGTCAGGGCTCTTTTGATCAATACCTGCTAAAGCCATCTTGAAGAACTTATCCTCCTCCCAACTCCAACAAGAAAGTGCATTTCCATGCTCATCCACGTCCACCATAACTGAATATTCGAGCTCTCACAAGCAGGAAACAGCAAGAAAGGAAGGAGAGGAAACTGATCAACACTCCAATCCAAGTAGTTGTTGAACACAAGTATGGGAGTCTCCATTCTCTGACCCTCAAAGCCTCCTCTTTTCTGAATTGGTTTTGAAAATTCCATGTGGGAGAGATTCCACTGGGTATCACCTCAAGCCTAAGTCCAGTGTCAAAAACTAATACACATATTACATAGAAAGATTTATAATTTGCATATAAATCACATAAAAACATATCCTTCTATTTGTGTCCATGACTTGAGCAATATGGCAGGAATACAGGTACCCGACAAAACATCTACGACTGAATATTATCACGGAATTACCCCATATACCAATAACTACTTATAGTTCATTGTATAAGCAATAAAAAGATTATCTTAATGACAGAACCAGCGAAAACTAAGACACCTTTGCATATCAATTACTATCAAAGCAGAAGACCTTACCTATTATTTATATTAAAATTTAAAAGAATCCCCTTTGCCAAATATGAAAATATGCAAGACATATTAACCCCATCTGACCAACACTGCATTAACAATATCAAGAAGACCCAGGAATGTAAGTTCTTAAAAGTTTGCTGTTGCTGTGGAGACCCAGTATCTGAAAACGTCTGATAGTTGCACAAATTAAGAGAGAGAAGACAGAGCATTTACTTGGGAAAGAAGCAGACAAGCAGTCAAACAAAAGATTTCTGAGAAGGTTATGAACAGCCTTGATTGAAACATTTGCAGTCGTTTCTTACAACCTCAAAGCAATTGTGACACTAAACTCTAATTGCAGATAATCAGTTTTCACTACAATATTTTTACCATATATAGAACTCAGTACAGCAGGTATACAAGAGCTCTACCAAAAAACTACTCTACATTATAGCCCTTTTGTTTCTAATTTTCTTCCTGTTCAATACACTTACAATAGTTTTAACTAACTGCCAGCTTGTCGCCCAACTCCTTGCGGTAAACCTGGATTAAGCCAGTACTGTCAGTAATCTGCAGCTTCTCCCCCAACAGAGTTCTGTAGTTATCATCTTTGTCCTCCAAATTTCTCGTAAGTTCAACCTAAAATAGTAATAAGCTATTGAGTTCAGCAATAGAGAGAACCATAAAAGCAACTTCTTTTAATTGGAACAAGTCATTTGAATTTCATTCTAACAACTTTTAATAAATGGAGGGGCCTTTAGTTTTAGTTAGGTTCTTTGGTGCTCGAGAACCAGAGTATTATAGCTCATGCAGTCTTCCTGAATATTTAAAACTTAATATCTTTTGTGCAAAAGTTGATATATTTATATGGCATACTTAACATGGCTGTTTATACAATATAATACGAAAATGGCCTGGAGTTCACATTCAAGTGATGTTAGCTTATATATTTTCTTAATAATTCTTTTGTGATGCCCCTCTTTTTTACAAAAACATGCTTCAGTTTGAATCAAATACTTCGCTGTTGCAAATGTTGATTATCCATGATTAAAGCAGTACCAGAAAGCTAGAAAAGTGTGTGAAAACCTGTGTCATGGTCACGCACCCCCTATGTTGTGCAGCACCACCAGCTGTATGGTGGAGTACCCAGACAAAACAAGGAGATGTCTGGCTCACAGAGCATGTAAAGCTGTTTCTCACCTATTCAGGTGTAGATATAGCTCTTTTCATCTAATTTACTAAACTTTACCTGTCTCTGAAACAAATCAAACTCTTCAGAGCTCAATGAACCATCACTATTTGAATCCAGAAGTTGCATTAGCTCCTGTGCATCTTCACCTCCAGCTCCAAGCTCTTCCATCACTTCTGCAAGTTCCTCGATACTAATCCTCCCATCACCATTTTTATCAAGAAGATGAAACACTAGGTTTCTGTGGTTGATCTTTAGAGCCCCTCTCTGATTTGCAGATGGTATATCCCTAAGACGCACAGCTGCAAGTTCAGCTGCGGCCATCATAATTGTCTTCAGCCGTTTTGCCTGAACAAATAAAATAGTGAGGGGTAATGAGTTTGAGTTGTAAATGACAATGCCTACAACAGAAAAATAAAAAGCTTTATAAAATTGAATAATGACACCATACTTCCTTGCTGATAAGATTGAAATACATGTGGTCTGGCATACAAAGTTATCAACTGTGCAAAATATGAGAATTATTCAAAGAGTTATAAACATGTAAGCGTTTTGGAGAATTATTTTGCTCATAAAATGTAAAAGGTTCAAAATTAATTGGAAAAAGATTATTTTGGAGGAATTAATGTCTAATACTCTCGATGAGTCATCCATTTACCCCCTATCACGGGCTAAAGCCTCAGACAAAGCTTTAATTTTTCAAATCCTCTGTTACATTTTCAATAAGATACACTAAGACTAGTTGCTATTTACAAACCCATCTTTGCTGTCACACATGCTCAACATTACTTGCTCCAATTACTAAATGCTTTCATCTTTTGCTCATATATTTAGCTCCAAGTAGGGCGGCAATGCTTAACTATTTAACCTATTTCACTTGTTTTAACCCATTGTAGATCAGGTTTAGATTTCCTATTTAATCAAATGGTCAGTTTCAAGTCTGGATTTTTGACCTGTTTAATAAACAGATTGGGTTTGGGTTGATAGATTTTTAATCTATCCTGTATCTGACCCAACCTGTATCTGTACCCATTTTCAACACTCCAAATACCATGTCTCATTATACAAAACTTTGTATTCAGAAGCACCATACTCCTTCACATTTTTGTCCATTATATATAAATACCTGATGTCACAAACTTAACAATTTTACCTTTGTCCTTGCCTGCTAATCTAATCTAACAATTTCTAGAAAGGTTTAAGGTCACGTTTTAGCTAGAGGTAAAATCCATTTCTTTCCCCACATGCACTAGAAACTTTCCCCCACTTCAGTATGTTATTAGGTTTGATTTACTTGTACTTCAAACTTTCCCCCACTTCTGCATGCTATCAGGTTCAATTTATTGTGCTTTTAACTTTTGGTCCTCTGATACCTCCACTTACATTACCTTTAGATTGGCTAACCTTGTAAGTTCTTTCCCTCCTCCCTTTTTGAATCTACAGAAACAGTATCCAATGTGTACTCTCTTATGTTCTCTACCATTCTTCCATAGTAAACACTACAACATATTGTGAATTAGTAGGACTAACATTCCTCACATTCACGGTAAAGTCTGCTCTTGTGTCACTCGAACAACACATGCCACCTCTCTTCTAGCCATTCCACAAGAAACCTAAAACCCTTCTCTTTATGTGGCATCTTCTGGTGTTCACCCCAAATAAAACTAATAAATTCATGCAAAAGAATGATATTATTCTGTTGACAAAAGCAAACAAATGCTGAAAATAAAGTGACAAATGAAAACTGCAATATACTATAAAACATAAACCTATTTTTAAACAAGTTCCAACTCAGGTAGGCTTCCTTAAACATAAAAGAGTACTCCTCAGTTAGGTTTCTTTCAAGAAGGTAATGATATCTAGGATTAGCCACAAACTGTAGGAGGAGGTATGAACCTACCAGGATTGGACAGGCAGCATATATACCTTAATATAGCCCAAATTAAGGAAGCCTATAGCATCTCAAACCCCTTCCAAAAAAATCAACTTAACCAAAATAAAGATGAAGATCAGATAGAGAATGTGTAGGGTCTGTGTTGTAGATCCACTTTAGCTAGAATCAGTCCTCCAAATGCCTTACTAGTTTGCATCTACTTAGCATTAATATATCTCCCAAATCTTTCCATGTTGCCCAACTGTTACAATTCTGCATATCTTGTGTAGTTGATCTAGGACGATCACCATATTCCTTGCGGACCAATTAGGGTAATTCAGTTAGGTCTTAATAGGGTCCAGGACCAAGATCTACCACATCCAGAGCAAGTGCAAGGCAAAATTTCTTGAGGGCATAACTTTCACATACAATGTCCATCTTTGGTCTTTTTTCTTTTTGAAATTTGATAAGTTTTTCGAGATCTACAATATGGCGACCGGTCAATATACCCATGGGGATTGAAAAGAATCTGATTGGTGGCTGCTTAGGGATCTAATATGCTTGGTGCAACTCAAGCAAATATTTATAGTAAACATTGACCAGGGTTAAACTCATACCCCTGAAGCATTAGACAACAAAGTAGAATACAAAGTTTACGTAGATATTGACAGCTAGCTTCTAGGCCAATTTTACAATTTTGTATTTTTTTTCTATTTTTGAGAAAGTTCCATATCTTAGCTAAATGAGGAATCCAGCTCAGATTTGGAGAGGTGGAACAAACTAGTATTGATCTAGTATTGATGGAGGCCTTATATCATAATTTTGTACATTGGTTTTGCAAAAAGTAAATAGGGTAAAAACTCTACTTCACCTCCCTATAGAAGTTCATTTTGTTTTATTGTTCCTCTCGTTCAGAGAGAGATTTTAGTTGAGCAGATTGGAGGAAGCAATTCCTTCTCTCTCCAATTGGATTAGTAGTATATGTTAACGATAAAAGACAGTGAGGACAGTAGAAGAGTACAGTTGTAAGTTACTTGAAGAGTACAAACAGATATGAATTTGAACCTATTTTATAATTGAAATTATCAAATCCTTTAAAAGTGTAAGATGAGGAAAGTTAAAAGATGTAAAAGAAAAAAAAAAGTTTCAACTCACTCCATGATGTTCTGAAATTCATGTCTTTATAGTCGTCTTGTTTAATTAAGCTCAAGGGAAGCTACAAGATATAGCTGCTAGGTTTTCGAAGGAGCATGCTGCCAACAACAGCCATGCATATGATATGCCTCTTGATTGACAAAATGATTCTAGATTGGAAGACACATACCAAGTACTTGACTGAGGTTCAGAACTAGGCAATCCAGATATATTTCTAAATACTAAGATATGGGTATGTCTGCATTGCTCGTCCATCAGCAGCACGAGATCATAACATGATTGGTGTGGCTAAAGGAAATGTTGGATGATCCATTAACTGGTTTTTAAGTCTCACATTTGAGCCCAATAAACAATTTTCTTTTAAAATTTACTTAGAGTGTTTATATCAAAGGATTGGGAGTCAGAAGAAGACTGGTTAAAGCTGTTGGAAGCATTCCACATATACGGGTGTAAACGACCCAAACATGAGCAAGCTGCCCCCAGCTGGAACTTGGCTTAAAGTACTGCAATGCCAGCTTGAGCTTGTTTTGAGCTAGGATGAATTGGCTCAAGTTTGCTCATTTCTCATCAAGCCAAGCTCAAGCCCGCTTGTTTAAGCTTGTTGAGGCAAGGAGAAGGACAAAAGAGGAGAGATACATCATCATTGGTGTGAATGGAAGAGGAAATTCTGGACATAAAATACTGAAATCAATGTCCAACGATATCCAGATCTCTACCCTCCACTATTGTTAACTCTGTCCATGCCATATTTGACGGTAGACCTTTGTCAAGAAAAGAAAAGGAAAAAGAGAATGACCTCAGTCCTTCCCATTGCGGCCCACCACTGAGGAGGATAATAGAAGGGAGGAGGTGGAGTAAGGAACCTTACCTTAAAGATTTGGGGCTATGGAGCCTGAGGGCCTAGAGGTTTTAATAAAATAGGGAAGGGGGGAGATGAGAAAGATTGCAGCTGGCTTGCAGCGCTTTTGGAGAGGGGGTAGATTGGGGGCTAGGCCAACCTTTGAACGTAAGAGCATGAAAAACTGAGCTGTTCAGAATATAATCCAATGGCTCACAAGTATCCTTTTCACAATAGACCAGTGTGCTGGTCCCTCGTCTCCCTACTCTACATGTTGTAACCACCCCCATCTTGAAATGGTTACGCATCACTTGTACACTAAAAGAGGGACAGAAGTACACCTCCCAAATTTGTGTATTTATTAATCTACATCAACCAGCACTAATCTTCTTTTTTTTAAAAAAAAATCTAATCAAGATCACAGTCATTCAAATTAGATACCCCATGCTCAGTAGTAGCATAATATATAATTATATTAATAATTATATTAGTTACAATTTTGAGCTATATTGAGCTGAAAACAAGCAAGCTCGGCCTACCTCATGTTCAGCTCATTTGGCTTTCGAATTCAAAAACCTAGCTTGTGTTTGGCTCAGTTATTAATTGAGCAAGCTCATACTGAGCTGAATTTTGAGCAAATACAAGCTGCTCACAACTAGCTCATTTGTTTGATAGCCCTAATTCCATGTAGATAACACAATTACATACAAAATACTGAACAATCAAACAATAACTAAGCTATATCATGCTACCTCCAACTTATAAGCAGTTCAATTCAAATTGACTTCTGGACAGGTACAACATAGATGAAAGGGATGGCAATATCTTAAGCAGGAACACATCCTTAATGCTACAGACAAGCCATCAAACCAAAATTGCTTCTTGCTTCCACCTAAAACTTGATATATATGTAAAGTTAAAACTGCATATTGCACTTCTAAAAAAAAAAAGAAAAGTTCTCATACAAGCAAGCAATTGGCAGGCTTAATATAGAGATGAGCTCACATGAACCACTGATGTGGCCGGGTATTTTTCAGGCTTCATTTTTCCAAACTTATTTTATTTTAAGACAATTACTGGTGTTCTTATACAAGCAAGCAATTAGGCTCTGGGTTCAGTTTCTAGTGATTTCATAAATTGCATAAAGGGGATGAGACAATTACTGAGCACATGGAGAGCATGTGTTGGCAAACCAAAGTGGGATATATGAAGCAGAAGATGTATTGGCAGCTCATTACATGAAGCATTCAATACAAGATAGCTGATCTTCAAATATGTATAGGGGAAGAAGCATGTTAGATGCCATTGCAAATAGAAGACAAATTAACCAAAGGGTAGCCAATCAATGCTTCAAGCTAATCTGCATTCTCCTACGAATTTGCTAGTGGA
Source organism: Phoenix dactylifera (assembly GCF_009389715.1). NCBI lineage: Eukaryota > Viridiplantae > Streptophyta > Magnoliopsida > Arecales > Arecaceae > Phoenix > Phoenix dactylifera. The sequence goes on along the minus strand of NC_052392.1, from coordinate 25,589,981 downwards.
AGATGGGACTGTTTTCATGAGAGAAGCAACAAGAAATTCAGATGTCATGGCAAAAAATATAATGCCAAGTGCCATAAGAGTGGAAGATGAGGCTATATTTCAAGTAAATGTCTTATGATATCATCTTATCCATTCTAGAATTATTTCTGCAACTAAAATTAAGTTTTCTGGCTCAATTTTGCATCAGGCTGCACCTGTACGTATCCTCTATAGACACCAACAAATCACATATCTAGAGTAACAGGTTATAGAAATAGTCCTATAAAAGCATATCAGAATATGCAGAAATTCATTTTCCTTAGTTGAAACTCTTGGAAATCATTAGTTGGTTTCACTGCATTGATGAGGAAAATTACATAAATGAACTGCATAAGTGAGGAGCTTCTCACCTCTTCTGGATCAGTAAGACCGCCCTTGTACAATGAATGGGATGCAGCTCCACCAACTGCCAATGTGTCCATCTCCGTGGTGCGTATCTGTATCTCCATCATTGGTCTAACCTTTCCTTGTTCGCTGATATCAACAGCCACATGTAAACTTCTGTAGCCATTTGGTTTGGGTCTGGCAATGTAGTCTTTTGTCCTGTCGGGTATTTCCTTCCAGAGGGTTTGGATCACTTCACGTGTCCTGTAACAAGCCCTATGCCCCCTCTCCAGCATACTATCACCAGGTTGAGGATTCAAGATAACCCTCAAACCCAAAAGATCATTTACTTCTTGTGGCTTAGATCCATTTTTCAATAGCTTCTTCATAGTGCTAAAACGGCTTTTATATCGACCTTGAATCAAGATGCCATCCACAATCTCCTCCAACTCGGCATCAGCCTTTAGTGCTTGGAGAAGCTGCTCCTTGTACACATCTATCAAGTGCTTGCAATCTGTTTCATAGCTTCTCAACCATGTATCAACATAAAGATATGAATAGGGAAACAAGTATCGAAACGAGAGGTCCTCCAGCTCCAGTGATAAGGCACCTGCTCCAACAGCATGGGCAAGAGGGGCATATATCTTCATAACCTCAAGGGACATTATCTGCTGCTGATATCTTGGAAGGAAATCAAGATGCTTCATCGTGTCAAGTTTAAGAGCAAGCTCTAAAATCACTGCCCGAATGTCATAGTAAGTCAAACAGTACTTCCTCAGTAAAGTAGCATGCTCATCATCCACGATGTCAACCTTTGAAGGAATGTGCCTTATCCGCAAGCACTCATGTAGCAAATGAGCAGTACTTGCACCAATTTGGCTTTTGACATCATGCATGGTTAGAGCCCCCGCCTTTAGGACTTCTCTCAGTATGCCAGCCGAAATAACTTCTGCATCCATCTGCAAATTTACTCAGTTTGATCATATGAAAGCCCCAGAGAAAACAAAGATAAGCCCATGCTTTCTCTTTTATGCATACATATGTTTTGTCAGTAATTATTTGATGGTGAATTACAAGAATGGCTCTATCTACTGATTGTTGTCCATTCTTACTCATAACAGCAATAGTGAAACACGCCAATTGAGTTTCAAATCTAAAATGTGATGAAGAAATCTCTTTCATTCCACTTCAACAAAATGACCCAGAAAAATACATATTTATATATCCACATAAATGTTTATCTACTATCCTTTCCATAATGTTCTCAATTTTTGTTCAATTATGCTATGACCCAAATTGATGCCAAGTCGACATAAATTGATGATTTGTTAAGTTTTTCTTGTCATCTTCCTTCATTTAATACTATTTGTATAATACCCAACCCAACTAATAAAGAACTAGGCCTATTCCACTTGATCAGCTTAGATGTAAGAGTTGGAGTAGGAGATAGAAAAAGAAAAAAAAAGGGATAGAGCCATTTTCGACTCGGGGTAGGAGACAAACTCCTCCATCCCGATTTCTTATGGAAGCTAAAAACCTAGCCTCCAGCGGCTATTTAAAGATTTCCACACCCCCTTTCACCTCACTGCCGACAAGTTTTGTCAATCACCACCACTAGACCACTGTTGGTTCCTTCTCCTTCTCCTCTTAACTTCCAATGGTCTTGGCACGCGGTGCTCATTCGAGATTTTAGTTGAGCGCTCGCTAGAGTTTTAGGTTCTAAGAGGGATTGTCGAAATTATCTGGACCTATAGTTTGGTTTCGTTTGCAAGGTAAGTAATGTAAACCTTTTTTCTAGATTTATCAAAAAATTATATATTTTTTGAATTGAATTATTCTTGATGTATAAACTTTATGCATAACGTTTTATTATTATATATGCCTTTTTCTAAAATATTGTATGATTCTTGATCGAATGTATTAGTTTCGATATGAATTATGCTCGATTGATTTCGATGTCATATGATTTTGTGTATCTTACGATTTAGAACACTGAACATGCTTTTGAGAAGAAAAAGAGTTTTAATTTAAAACGAATTTGGACTCGCAACTAGACTATATTTCGATGCCCGCTCGTGGGGGTTGCATGTTGGCACTTCGACACCCTGCCACTGGGGGTTGCACATTGGCAATTCAATACCTAGACAGTGGGGGCTATACGTTGGCACTTCGATACTCTGCTAGTGGGGGTTGCACGTTGGCACTTCAATACTTTGCCATTGGGGGTTACGCAATAGCACTTGGATGTGGTCATAGTTCTTGGCTGTCGAGAGAAACTTAATGTTTTGAAAGAAATTGATTTATGAACAAAAATTTGAATTTTGAAATGACAATAGTGTTTAAATCTAGTTTTGAATTGATATACTTTGCATGCTTAATTCCAACATATTATTATTATTGCCTGATTAATCTGGTTAAAGTTTTTATTGCTTACTGGGTTGTCTAACTCATTACTCCATATCTTACTATTTTTACAAATCCGAGAACTAAGATGGCACAAAGTTATGATCAGAAGAGTGACTAGCGGTTGAATTTGACATCTTTAAATTTAGATCAGAATTTAACTAGAGTTTGATGTAAGATTTGTTAAATATTGTTGATTCTGTGAGACATTAAAATTGAATTCTAGTTATTTAAATTAAAGTTTAAATATTGCTTATTTAAATTTATTCTGCTGCTTGTTTTATGATATTGTGATAAGATGCCTTGCATGCTTGTGGGGAGAGTTCTTTATGAGGATGCGGAGGTTGCCGCGATCTTCAGTCAGGGGCGTGATAATTATTATGGTGTCAGAGCATAAGTGGATAAATTATGATATAAAGTCAGACATAGTATGAGTGTAGATGGGTAGACACTAAGGATATTGTGACATTAATTTATGTCGATTGTAATATAACTTAGAAACTTATATTTGACATAGGTGTGTTGGTGAGTTTGAATCAGAGTGCACAATGGAAGTGTAATGGTTTTAATTATTTTTTTAAGCTGATAGAACAATAATAAGACGAAAGATTTATTTTTGAAATTAGAAGGTTGTTTGAGGCAATAACCCTTAAATTTTGAAAACTTCGGTAAGAAAATTTCGAGGACAAATTTTTTTTAAGGAGGGAAGAATGTAATACTCAGCCCAACTAATAAGAAACTGGGCCTAGTCCACTTGATTAGCCTAGATGTAAGAGTTGGAGTAGGAGACAGAAAAAGAAAAAAAATGAATAGGGCCCTGCTCGACTTAGAGTAGGAGACGAACTTCTTCTCCATCCTGATTTCCTATGGGAGCTAGAAAATCTAGCCTCCAATGACTATTTAAAGACCCCCTCACCCCCTTTCGCCTCACTGCCGACAGATTTTGCTGATCACCATCGCTAGACCACTATTGGTTTTTTCTCCTCTTGATTTCCAACGGTCTTGGCCTATGGTGCTCATTGGAGATTTTTGTTGAGTACTCGCCAAAGTTTTATGTTCTAAGATGGATTGTCAAAATTATTTAGACCTATAGTTTGGTTTTGTTTGCAAGGTTAGTAATGTAAACCTTTTTCTAGATGTATCGGCAAATTATATATTTTATGTATTGAAATATTCTTGATTTATGAACTTATGCATAATGTTTTATTATTATATTTGCCTTTTTTAAAAATATTGTATGATGCTTGATCGAACGTATTGGTTTTAATATGGAATATACTCGATTGATTTTGATCTCATATGATTTTGTGTATCTTACGCTTTGGAATATTGAACATGTTTTTGAGAAGAAAAAGAATTTTAATTCAAAACAGATTTGGACTCGCAACCAGACTATGTTACGATACCCTGCCAGTGGAATTTGTACGTTGGCAGTTTAATAGCCTATCAGCAGCGGTTGCATGTTGGCATTTTGATACCTAGCCAGTGGGGGTTGTATGTTGACACTTCGATACCCAGCCAATGGGGAGGTTGCACGTTGGCACTTAGATACCATGTTAGTAGGGGTTATACATTGGCACTTTGATACACTGCCATTGGGGGTTATGCGATGTCACTTGGATGTGGTCATAGTTTTTGGCTATCGAGAAAATTTTGATATTTTGAAAAAAATTGATTTATGAACAAAAATTTGAATTTTGAAATAACAATAGTATTTAGATCTAATTTTGAATTGATGTACTTTGCATGCTTAATTTCAGCATATTATTATTATTGTCTGATTAATCTGGTTGTAATGTTCATTACTTACTGGGATGTCTAACTCATTGCTCCATATCTTACCCTTTGTAGATAATGAGAACTAAGATGACACGGGGTTATAATCAAGAGAGTGACTAGAGGCTGAATTTGACATCTTTAAATTTAGATTAAGATTTAACTAAAGTTTGATGTAAGATTTTTTAAATATTGTTAGTTCTATGAGATATTAAAATTGGATTCTAGTTATTTAAATTAAAGTTTGAGCATTTCTTATTTAAATTTATTCTGCTGTTTGTTTTATGATATCGTGATAAAATGCCTTGCATGCTTATGGGGAGAGTTCTCTATGAATATGCGACAATTGCCAAGACCCTCGACTTGCGATCTTGGGTCAGGAGTGTGACAATTAGTCTACTAAATTTTTTTCTCTACATAAAGTGATGCAAAGTTAATATACCAGAGAAAAGCTTTTTATTAGCTGAATTAGAAAGCCAATCTGTTTTCTCATGAGAAGACACCAAAGTGGACTGTAATTCCCAGAATCAGCAAGAATGAACTCCATCCCTCAAAATAATTTACTAATAAAACCAGGCTACCAACATATCTATTCATCCAATTTCAGTAAAAGAACAAAACGCAATGAGGAATACATGGATTTCTCCTAAAGAATGAATTTTTAATAGAAAATAAATTATAATAGCATGATTTTTTCCCCAAGAAATCATTTTAAGTGGGTAATATCAGATATTCAGAGTGTTGGAAATATTTTGCCTAAAAACTGCTATATTCTTATTTTATAAAAATATTATATAGGAATAGTCTATTAGAATAAAATCAGAAGATTGAAAAGAGCTTCCTTGGATCAGGTGTGATACACTATCTTAAGAACATAATTTGTCCCCTAAATGCAGCCTTGCGGCGATCTCCTTCATATGCTCAGAAAATAAGAAAAGGATAGAAAACAGAAAGTTGAAGAGCGGAAAAAACTCTATAACCGTAGTAAAAACTTCAGAGAGACGGTACCAGTGAGAAAGAGAGAGATCAAATTATGTTTGAATTAATTTCGGTAGAGTCTATTTATAGGCTCTATCCAGAAAACTGAAGCGATCGGAAACCAACGTTCTCTCTTTTCGAAAAGTCGCTACTTTTCTGAAAGAAGGAACAAAAATTTTAAGATTTTTAAAATATGAGGATAATTCTGGTCTATTTTTTTTTAAAATTATTTTTTTTCTAAGTTAAAACTCGTACCTGGAGATCAGCAAGTAGAAAGGCGACGGAGAGGGCACGGGAGAGCGGTGAGCGGCCACCGGGGGCCAAGGGAAGCGCCTGGAGTAGTGGGATGGAGAGCTTCAGAGATTTGAAGAGGAGACGAGAGGAGGAGGAAGTGGAGATGGCGCCGCCCATCCTCTCCGTGAGCTCGTTGAAGGCCCCCACCAGCTCCACCACCATCTTCCCCCCAGGCTGCTCCACCATGGGAGGGCTCTTCGGAGAAACATCACCCGCGGCACCGGCGGAGGACCGGATCCGGAGGGTAAGATAACCGCGGGAAGAGCAGGGGGAGGTGGTCCAAGTGGAGTAGACGAGGGATTTGGGACGAAGAGAAGAGAAGCTTTTTCTTTTGGGGAAGGGGCGGAGGGAGGGGTGGCGGAGGTGGTGGCCGGCGGTAGCCATGGCGGCGGCGGAGGAGGAGGAAGAGAGGTGGTGGCCCTGGTGTCCCCAGGTTCCTCACAGTCTCTGTTTCTCTTTTCTCAGTGGTGGGAGACTCCTGCTTGCTTTGTGCGGTGGGCATAAGTGTATAACGGTGAGGTTAACGGCTGGCTATGGAACTGCCGTGTCAGCAATCAAGAATTACATGACTTGCAATACTGTCGGAGAAATACTTTTCTGACATTTTTTTTATTTTGATAACAACTGTGTATAAGTGTACACAATCTGAAACAAACTATATATAAGCTAATGAAAATTATACATATTTATAAATAATTTCTGAAGCAAAACTATATTTGCGAAAGTATGTGAATTTTTTGGTTGATTTGTGGTGGGTGTTGCTTGAAAGAGGATTAAAGTCTTCTTGAGAAGGAAAAGAAAAGAAAAAGGAGGAAATTGATTAAAGATTGTTGTGGATTATATTCCCTTTAGGAAAAACAAATGCTTACAGAAAAGTAGCAAGGACGGAGCTGGGAGCCCACCCACAACTGAAAAAATACTTTGGATGCTGTTTGGATGTTGACAGTGAGGTTAGGGGTAGATTTGCGGTTTGAGTTCGGACCTTCTTCAATTCAGTACCAAACAGAGAGAGCCAGTTGAATACTCATGGACTTCCATGTATGGTACAATGGCTGTGATTGCATGGGCTCTAACTATGCATGAGAAAATGCCTGGTATAAGGCTTATAGAATCATGGCCATTGTATCAAATTCAGATGGCCATGATTGCTGAATTAGCCCTTTCCAGTATAACTGTCCTGAACTGGAGAGGATTCCAATTCTACCAATTTAACAAGCCAAACAAAAGCCATCAGCCAGCTATTGTCGCTAAATATAATCCATCAGTTTTCAACTTTCTTAAAAAAAACTAATTTTAGGTTTTATGAAAATTGAAAATCTGGCATGAAACGCAACCTATTGTCGCTTTTCTGTCCCATTTCGATCAAGCCAAGGAACTTAGGATTCTCCAAAAGCTCGGTTGGTCGAGGTAAAGGGGCCACCAAGCTTGACCGAGCACAGTCTGGATGCGTGCGCGGGCATGCTACTAATGTTGGGATATGGTGGAAGAGTATAGGTTGAGCTATGTTAAGGATATAGCATTATGGTAGAAAGCTAAGTTATACCTATATCTAGGATGAACGAGTAAGGTAAATGTAAAGATAAAAGTAATTGGCCATAGATAATATAACTATCAACTTGGACGGTTCCTCTCTATATCTAGTCTCCACTCCTGATAGTTCTGAAAACTGCTGTCAGCCATCGTTCGGCTATGCATATGTATATATATTCTTCAACTACCAGACTGATAGCATGCCTTATCGGCCTTTAACTTATCTTGATATAGCTTGTGTTGACAAATTTTCTTCATTTAGCCTACAAATGACATCTTCTATTCTAGAAAATCTAAAATTGGTATAGTCGTCTCAGTCTTCTGTCGATCATCTTTTATGGTCAAGACTTGACCTTTTCGGCCCGCTTCTCCATATCAAAGCCGAATTTTATCTATTTGGTCCAGATCTCTACCCTTTAGTGTGATTTTACAGCCGAACTAAATCTAGTCTTAGTAAAAATCACGTGATTCTCACATGCTTTGATTTTATCAAACTTAATCCACATGGTGTTTGCTCTTAGCTTCCAACTATATTGTTAAGATATGGTATAAAAACAACATTAATTAGTCAATACCCTAAAATGCAATCTAACCTGGTTAATAATTGGAGCTTTCTCTTCTCTCTCCTTATTTCATTACCTTTGTCTACAATTAGTTATAATTTAACCTATTTATCTGCCGGCAAATTGATGTCCAAGACAATCTTTAGGAGTATTTTAAGTTAATTAGCCCCCAAGCCCACATAATCTGCACTAGCCCCCACGGCCCCACCCTTATGATCTTGGGCTTTTGGTGGCGTAGTGAGTATGTAGAGGAGGTAGGGCCATGGAGAGCCATCATTGCTATCGTTATCCTTCTCGTCAGAACTCTTATGCTTCTTTTTCTGCCTGGTTCTCGAGCCATGGCTAGCAAGAGCTTCGTTGTCTGCAATTTTAAAAGATAAAGCTAGATTTGAGCAAGGCAACGAGTATACACTAATACACACCAACCTGAGCCGGCCCAACTCTTAGGCGACTGAGGCAGTCGTTAAAGGTTCCGGCCCAAAGAAGGCCCATCGCATGAAAGACCTTAAGGCTCGTTTGGTTCGCGGGAAAAGAGGGGGGAAAGTGTGGTTAACGGAAAAGTAATGAGATGCCTCTTATTTGGCTAGAGTTTTCAAAGGAGAGAGATGGAAAAGTTGTATTCCAAGGGGAATATGATTCCCACATTTCATGGGAAAGTCTTTCCCATGAGAAACATGGGAAAGTTATTTTCCAATGAGGCGGAAATCACTCCATTTTTATTTTTTTCCCAAAAAAGTCCTTCAGCATTAAAGAAGCATTAAAGAGGCATTAAAGACTTAATTTTTATTAAGGGCATAATAGGAATTATACATAACTTTCCCAGAAAAATGGATCGCTAACCAAATATAAACACTTTGGAAATTTGTCACTTTCTCATAGTCAACCAAACATGCCAAAAGTACTTTTCTAGGCATTCTCTTCCTAGGAATTTGTTTCGCAGGAATTATATTCCTAGGAGGGAAAATGCTTCCCGCGAACCAAACGAGCCCTTAAAGACAAAATGAAAAGAAAAAAGGCTCTCTTGTGAGTTCGCCTTAGGCCGGCTCACTGCAGGTAGGGCTGGAAGTGGACCGGGCCGGGTCGGGCCAAACCCCTACCCAAGCCCGGCCCGAATTTTTTTTTCGGGCTTCAGGCCGGGCCGGGGCCCGAAAAATTTTTAAGGAACAAGGCCCGAGCCCATTTGGGCCGGCCCAGAAATTAAAAGCTGCAAAGTTATCCATGCCTCCAGTATCAGAAAGCGAAATCAAATCGAAGATTCTGAGTGGGCTACCAAAAAACAAACCACCATGCTGTTGTCGTTCCCTCAGCTCCCATTCTCGAAGCTCAAGTGCGTCTTGTTGGGTTCGGCCAAGCACTCATCCGGGTCGGTGAGGATCTCCGAGATGAACTTGATCAGCGAGCAGAGCCCCCCCAAGAAATTGTGGTCGATAACCCCATTCCCCTCCATCACATGAGCGAAATCCACGAGCTTAACCCTAACCCCGCCGCCGGCCCTCCTGGCCTCGACCTCCTCCCTCGCGTACATCACCAGCACCGACACCGAGTAGAAGTGGAACAGCATCTGGTCCTCGAACCACGCCTTGAGCTCCAGCAGCTGCGCCAGAACCCCGTCCGACCGGCCGTACACAGCGGAGGCGAAGGCGCAGTCCGGCGGGCCCGGATCCGACGCCGGATTCGAGGACACGAACTGCCGGAGCGCTCGCTTGACGTCCTCCGCGGTGAACCGCCGGACGGCCTCGCGATCGGGCCGCCAGAAGCCGGCGTTGCCGCCCTGGTGGATCCGCACGCCGGAGATGCAGAAGCCGAGGGCGAGGCTGGTGGTGTCGCGGTCCTTCTTGAGGCATTTGCGGACGTAGTCGTCGGGGGCGGAGGGGTACCAGGTACGCGCGCTAATCTTGATGTCGATGAGGGACGGGCGGCGGAGGCCGGCGGCGAGGTCGTCGAGGATGAGGTGCGGGTGCGGGCCGGAGCCGTCGGAGGCGGGGAGGAGCTGGGTGCCGTGGAAGCCCGGGAAGAAGGCGCGGACGTGGGGAGGGACGAAAATGGTGACGAGCGACGGAGCGAGTCGCGATTCAAGGGTTTTCCTTTAGGGCAAATTGTTGATACGGGCTCGGGCTTGGACGGGCCGCGTTCGGGCTGAGTATGGGCGCGGGCTTGGGTCGGGCCCGAGCCGGGCCAATGAGATACCCGAGCCCGGCCCGAAATAGAAATGGGCTGAATAATTAAGCCCGAGCCCGGCCCGAAATGCATTGGCCCTAGCCCATAGCCCGGCCCGCGGGCGGCCCGACCCGATGGGCTTCGGGCCGGCCCGAGCCCACTTCCAGCCCTAACTGCAGGGAAGGCCTTAAAGACAAAACGGCCTTAGGCTACTAAATACATTGGGCCGCTCCTGTCCTTGAGAGTCTGATCCCTATCAAGGCACCCAAGGCCCCCTTACCTCTCCCAAGGTTTGATATCTTATAATATCACCATCTTAAAAACGTCATTAAAGATAATTTTGTAAACTATGTAATTGATAAAATATAATATTTTATATATATATATATTGCGCTATTCTTTCTAATAAGATGTGAGATGTAAGAACAAAACTATTTAGTACTTCTTGTTTAGTATTTTTTTCCTTTTGGTACCTAAAAAATATTGTTGGTTTTAGGAACCCATATTCAACTCCAACAACAACAACAATAACAATCCAATTATTTTGGACTCTTAATCCTCTTTATTTCGGTTTATCTTAGAAACAATTTAATTCTTGTAGTGGTATAAATATGTCAATGATCGGTACAAGTCGGCTAGATGAATAGCTATTTGTACGACTTTATCACCAAGGAGTCTGAAGGTACTACTTTGTGTATCTCTTTATCGTCATCTTAGGACTAGCTATAACTTAATCTCCTTAATTCCTTGGGAACGTGAAGTCCTTGACCACTAGACAATCCAATTCACTTTCCTTGGGAATGTGAAGTCCTTGACCATTTATCGAACCTCTATCATTCGCCTAGACTGTCGAATGGCGTCCTACATGTCGCATGAGCAGGCCATGATCTTGCTAAGTGATTGCATGCCCTCTAGTCAAACAAAGAGCCAGCATATCCTTTTTGGCATGCTCGGTTTGGACCTTGAGTTATCGTTTCCAAGAAGAAGGAAAGACGTCGAAAGCCCACACTTGAAGGTGGAGCTTTGCCTGTGACCCAAAGCCCTTGCAAGAGTAGAGAAGGCCGCCAGAAGGCTGGACATTCGAGGTTCCTCGAAAAGATGTCATGTAGCAAAACAATGTAGTAACGGGCTCCAAAATAAGTCGAGAACTCGGGGGTTATATGGAGTCATTGGAAGGGTTCATCTTATTAGTCAATCTTCTAAGTGGATAGATAATGTCACGCTCGAAGAACTAAGAAAAAAAATTTAGAGATACCTTTTTTAAATTTAGATAAAAAATACTTCGGCCTCAAAATTTTTAAAAAATTTCAACTAGACACTATAACTTATTTTTTTATTACAATATTACAAGCTTTCTCCTCCACGCGACTGCCTCGACCCCAGTTCCTCTCCTCCTCCACCACCGGCGCTAGCTCTAGTGCCTTCTCCGACGAGACCGACGCCTCCAATGACGATGAGATTCGCACTGCCGGCGATTCCACTGGCAAGATTGATTGAGCCACACCTACCTTCTTTTTACTTCATGTGTGAGACTACTCTAACAACAAGATCCACCCGCTCCAGTGCCTTCTTCCCATTTTCTCCTCCACCTGAGTGCATTGCTCCTCTATTTCGAGGACGCCTCGGGTTGGCGAGGTTGAGGGCCAAGGGCGCTGCGCCGGCGAGGCCAAGGCAATTGTGTTACGAGGGTACGGTGAGTGCCCTTCAATTCAGTGAGGCTGAGGGCTGATGGCACTGCGCTGGGATGGGCGAGGGCACCACACCTCTGTTCCTTTGCTATGGTGAGGCTGAGGGCTGGGGGCCGGAGGCACCATGCCTCTGCTACTCTGTTCCTCTGTTTGGACGAGGCCGAAGGGCACCTACCGACACCGGCGCCTTGGTCTGTCGAGTTCGATCCACACACTGCCTCGCTAGTCGCTAGCAAGCTTCAGAATGCTAACTGTTTGAGGTTAAGGGCTTCAGCCTCCCGTCGGTGAGCTATGACTGTCGTCGCCCAAGATCCTTCGCCGTACCGCCATTGCTACTTCCCCTTCTTCTTCGTGCCTAGGCCCTCCTCCCCAGTCCTTTTCCTCGATCCCCACCTCCTCCTTGGCCGATTCCTCTTCATCTATAGCCAAGGACCCACCTCCCACCGGCCTAGCTCCAGCCTCCCTCAATCTCCCACCTCCGTGGTTGTTCGTCTCGACCCGCCGACAAGGATTACATCGCCCACCGCACAACTTTGAAAGCACTCCATTTCATATTATTTATTTTTTGAGGCACAAATTTCAAAGTCTTCGTCCTCGATTATTGTTTAGTATATCTATTTTGTCCATACGTCAAAGAGTATACCTATTTTGTCTAAACATGACAGAGTGCCCGACTTTTTATCTGCTTTAATTTTTTTCTTATTTTGTTGGCCGTATTCTCACCCACAGAATGTGAACCACCATTGTACTATCTATCTATCTCTATATATATATATATATATATATATATATTTTAAGTGATATTTTTGGACTATTTTTATTGAATATGATCTTTAGGATTGCTACTCTGCACATTTCTTATCCTAAGCATTGCATATGTAAGAAACAACCTAAACTTCTATCATTATAATCAAAACTTTTGAGAATAGTACTCTTAATTTCAAATTAACTCTCCTTTTTTAATAAATTTCTCCATTCCTTTATTTTCTTGTTTTGCTTTTTTTTTTTTGAAAATTGAATTATTCTCCATATTATCTTATGATCATGATTTGAGCAATATTTCAAAGGAATACTATATCTCCACATCATCTGATGGCTAGAATTTGCATATTATAAGAGATTGGAGCCATCATATCTTCTTCTCACGTGCATCCCATGCATGGTACCATCCATTGAATGATGTTACCATATCTTATATTCCAGAGTTTTAATATATACACACACACTAGTGCGTGGTATATGTGTTGCATGTGGTCTATGAATTCTAGAGATGCAAGACATCCTGTAGAAAGATATAAATTTGGATTTCATGTCAACCAACCACAAGGAAGAATAATGAAAATAGAAACCAATGTTGGGCGCTTTGTGATGAAAGCGACTAATGAGAGAGGAGAGAGTGGAGAGTCATGCAAAAGAGCAAAGAGGACTGACATAATGGCAGTGTAGTCTTCATGCATGGACTCCATTCAAGCACAAAAAGGAGAGAACTGAAAAAGGAAATACAAAATGAGAGTTGTGGCCAAGGGTAGATGCCTCATAAATTTAATTTTAAGTTAAATTGTATATTAGAACATGGTTCAAGCTTGACACAATTGCATTCTAATGGAGCTTGATATGCTATTTCAAGCTGTGCTTTCGCTAGACTTCACATAGATCAATTCACAGCTTTCCTCGAGATTATACGGTTCTAACTTAGAGTTTAAATATTCTCTTCCTATCCTATGCATTGCACTTACAATAAACTTTTGAGGCAGTACACCACGTATTTTTTTATTAAATCCCCTTTCCAGTAAACTCCCACTGTGGTCCAAAAAGGTTTTCTGTTAGCGGATTAAATACTTTGAAATATACTTTAGCTTCCCTGTTCCAAACTAAACCAAACTTATCTCGAGTCCAATAATACAATGAAATTTCTTCATTATTTTTTCCCTCCGGCTAAAATTGGATTGTTTTTCGCATCATCCTTTGATAATTAGGATTCGTGCAACATCATAGAGGATCATAGGTCTTCATCTGATGGTTAGAAATCACTATGCTCATAGAAAATTTCAACTGTCCGTTCTTTCTCTTATTATAACCTTTCCTATGTCTCACATAAATTTTAGTATAAAAGAAAATAAAAAGAAGAGATATAACCCCTCCGGAAATTGCAAAAAATTATTTAGGATCTGTTTATATATTTTTTACCGTCGAGAAGAATTCATGGAGAGCGGCAACGGTCGATGGGTAGTGGACTAGGAATCGGCTGGAGTCAGAAGAAGAAGCAGAAAGCAGCAGAAGAAGAAGAGTCTGTGGAGTTTTTTTTTTTGTTGTTTCTTCATGTGTTGGATGGGTTAGGGAGATCCAGTCAATTTGGGCCGGGCCGGGCCTCATATCCATTAATGCCGGTCCTATGGATTATCCAAAGCGGGCCTTAACATTTTTCTCTTCCATGTTAGTTCAAGAGTACTGGTAATTTAGATATTTCATGCAACAACGCGAGCAAGCATTTTGGCAGGCTGCAAAGCCACTAAACCCTACCGGCCGCCGTCGCCATTCCTTCCATACCTCACTTAAACCCTCCCTTCTTTCCTCCCCAACTTCTCTCTCTTCTTCCTCGTAAAAAAAGATTAGCCGCCTCCACCGCCATGCACTCTGCTTCCCTCGCCGCCCACCTCTCTCTCTCCCCCTGAGCTCTCCTCCGCGCGCCGCCATGTCCGCCGCCTCTAGAGGTCTCGTCGCCCGCCTCCGCCTCCTCTCTTCCGGGCCTCGGGTACCGTTTCCCCTCCACCGGAGCTTCAGCGTGGAGTCCCTCGTCGACGCCGGCGAGTATAGTCTCGCCGGCGGAGGCTGCGGCGATGGCCGGGTCGTCGAGGCGAAGCCCGGGGTGATGGCCCCCAATTCGAGGAGGACCGGAGCCATCGCCGTCAAGTGCGGAATGACGGCACTGTGGGACAAGTGGGGCGCTAGGATTCCAATCACGGTCCTTTGGTTGGACGACAACACCGTCTCCCAGGTGAAGACTGTCGAGAAGGAGGGGATCTTTGCCTTGCAGGTGCGATCCAACGGCCACGGAAGATCTGATCTTGATGGACTTCTGTTTGGTGCTCTGAGGATTTTTATTTAGGGTTTTATAATTGTCTTTAGAGCTAGGACTTAGGATTCGAGGAGTTTTGAGTTATACGTTCATTGATGATATTGGTGAGTCGTATTATTTAGTTTAAGTCATTTTTGGTGGTAATTGGGTAGCAATATGGGGGTAAATGTGGTCCTGAATGTAATAATATACCTTCTTTTTGAATTCTGAGTGATGTTTTCTTTTATGGTAGTTAGATTGGAGCAGGGCAAAAGAAGGAGAAACATTTGACGAAGCCTGAGGTGGGCCATTTCAGAGCTCAAGGAGTTCCTTTGAAGAGGAAGCTGAAGGAGTTTCCGGTAACAGAGGATGCTCTTCTTCCGGTTGGTACTTCCATCACAGTTCGCCATTTTGTTCCTGGTCAGTTTGTTGATGTCACAGGCATTACAAAGGGAAAAGGTTTTCAGGTACTTGCAGCTTTCTTTTTTTTTTTTAAATAGATTCTGCTTTGTATTTAAACATTGTGTTTGAACTTTAAGCATTTTGTGCCATTTGTACTACTTTGCTCTTCACATGAGCATTCGTTATTATTGACTGTAACATGCATTTTCTGTTGGGTTATACAATAAAGATTCATAGCTCTCATGTTCACTGTAAGTATAAGTAAACGTATTTAAAAGGAATTTGATGTAAAAATTTATAGTGATTTTTCTTATTGAGAAACCTTGAACGAAGACCAACATACTTTGCGAGAGCTCTGCCCTGTTAATTATGAAAAACAAACCAACTGAGAGATTTATGTTATTGGATAATGTGGTGGAAGGACCTAGTTCATACATCCTTTGGAGCTATATCAAGTAAACATAAAAGGAGATTGTGATATAGAAGCAGGTAGAGATTTTCCTTGTTGGCGTGCCTTGAGTGAAAAGCAGTCACTTCAGAGTAATCTTCCATCCTTGTGGATTCTAAAAGCAAATTCCAGTGTACCATAATCACTTTTTTTAAACATTTTTTGTTTGGGGCTACTTTAGTATATTTCATGCCATTTACTACTTCACTGGAACTTTCCTGACATTTCTTTATTTTTAGAAGATATTTTATCCTATTAAATGCCTAAAAAATTACAAGTATGCCCCATGCAGTTGGTTAGTTAAAATTATTCTATTCTTTGACATCCAAGCTCAACATTTCTGTCTCACCAGATTCAATATTATGATGCTGACCTATCATTCATTACCATCATATTTGTAATCATCAGTTGATAAAATCTTTCTAAAAATTATTCTTTTCAATCCTTGCAATTATTTAAAGGCCTTGTCTTGCAATGTCTAAACACACATCCAAATTCTTTTCTACCTAGTTGTTTGTAACCTTTGCATAGGACCTAAATGTCTGGGTTCAATTCATTGATCTCGTTCTTCATTGACAAAGCTCCTAATCCTCCTTGTGGTCCAAGTTCATTGTGAGCTGTTTCCACTTCATTTCCTTTGGGTTTTATTTGCACAGGTCATCTTTAAAAGCTAACACTCAGAGATATGTATGCTACCTTAATTTATGATAACTTTATCAAAATAGAGAAGTTTCACAATTTTCTAGTCATCATATTTGTCAGAGTTTCCTTTAAATGTCAAAGGTATGTCAAAATCACATGACATTAGATGGTTGCATCATCATCTCATTCTCTTTGTTTTATTTCTACCAGTAGCATTTTAAGTTTTTCTTTCTGTTAAAGTCAGTATATCATGTTTATAACTTCAAAAAGTTTCCCATTCATTTATTTCAGAATGTTTGTGTTTTGTCTTCATATTAAATTATCATAATAGTTTGCATGTCTTTCTTTGAGATGATTTAAAAGAATATGAGAAATATATACTTTATGACTAATGTCTAAAAATATTTTAGTTGGTAGGCGGTTAACTGTGTCCTGCTCGTCATGCAGGTGCTAGGCTTATATGCTGTTGGTAGTCCAGAGTTCAACGCAGCCAAAAGAAATTACAAAAATTGAAGAATATTAGGTGAACAGTATAAAAGTAGATACTATTCAAAGGATGAAACATAACATATTAATGGAGATGTGTGATAAGTCAGCGGGAAATACCAATTTATCTACATCTAGTACTAACTAATGGCCAAGCTCATCTTTGCATGTTCAAACAGGAAAAAAGACATTAGATTTGGCGCTTAGGCATTCTTGTCTAAGGCAGCTACCTAGTCTAATTTTACAGCACTGTTTATGAGATGTGATTTATTCCCAAGAAATAGTAATCTTGGGTTAGTTGAGTTTTAGATGTTTGCTTTCTCCTCACCTTTGTAGTCAGCTTATTTACATAATTTCATTCTATATGGAGTATGTTTTAGACTATTATTGTCTTGTAAAATTCTTTCTTAACTTTCATCGCATGTTCAAATTTCTAAGCCCCACTGTTATACCATTTTCATATTTAATTTTATTTGGTTCCTATCACCTTCATGATGAAATCGTTCTAGCCATTGATGGAAAATCATTTTTTAAATAAAAATTGAAATATTATAGTGTGTAAAAATAAGTACTTCCCATATAGAAAACGTAGAAAATATTTTTTAATTATTTTTTAAAAAATAATTATTTTTTAATTTTGAGTTTAAAGAATTTAACACTGGATCAAGTAGGGAACTTGAAGGACCTCTATTTCGGAAGATCCCTTGGAACAAAATTGACATTTTAGGTCCTTAAATTTAAGAATAGTGTTTTTCTTGTTTAATATATAAATAATCTAATAATCCATCTTTATTTTCGATATGCCTAGATTCTTGAAGATTGAATAGAAGTACATCATTGAGCATTTAGGATAAAGGTGTCCATGCAGAATGTAAGAAAGGGCTTATAATTATGTTTAAAGAATAGGATCAGGGAATAGTTGGACTACATCGATGGAGGATTGCATGATTGTTGCTTATTTCACTGTGATTATTTGATATAAGTATTGTTTCGATCAAGGCTCGCAATCTCGGTACTGGGTACCATATCGATATCTTATCGGTTTGGTATGGTACAATACTATACATCTTTGTGCTGAGATAGCTTTTTAACCATTTTTCTTAATTTTCATCTCGGTACACGTCGATACGGACCAGTATGCACCTCGATACGTCTCGGTATGGGGCGACACACTTTGGTATAGATGGATTGGAGTTTGTACCATCTTGAAGGTGTGTTTAGTATCGGTTTTCTTCGGGTATGGTACAGAGTGATACAATAGACTTTGGTTTTGATATTAGAGATGGACTTTGAATGGAGATACATTATGTATTAGTTTCTAAATCTTTGTTAAAACCAAAGAGAACGCAAACAAGAAGAACTAGGTATAATTTTTAATATTTGCGAGTAGTTGATTCTATTACTTGTTTATTGATATGATGTTGATGTTCTGTGGACAACAATTTGTAGAAATTGGAGCTATTGCATCATGTCGCTTTCGTTCTGAAGTTCTCTTTAATAATGGTAAGCTATAGCTATAGATTGACATGTAAAATTCGAAAGGAGTACAAGGTCAAGAAACAAAATAGGTTATTTTGTGTATGAGCTGGTTAGATATTGGGAATGGAACAGGGGGGCCCAATATCAAACGATTGATGTATCCGAGTTATTAGTAAAAACTTTTTTTCTTTGAGGAGTTTATGTTGTTAATCTAGTTTTGATGACTCTATTGTGACAAACTTTGAAGTGTTTTGCTTGGTGTTCTCGAGTCTCAGAATAATTAATTGCGAACTTCAAATTGAGAGAAGCTTTGTTTGGAATAGTCATATTTTCCTTGCAAGTCAATATATAGATTTTCAAAGCTACAAAGGAAAGGGATATTTGAAAATTTAAGAACTTAAATCTATTGTAATAAGCGATGAAGTAGAGGGTTCAAGGATGAAGAAGAGATTGTTTAAAGATGACTTAATTTTCATGATTTTTTGCTCAAGAAGAGGGTCTCAGTACTGGCATCTCCCGTCTTAGTACTGGCATCTTAATACTAGACTGCATACCAATACCATCTCAATACCGTCCTAGTACGGTATAAGACGACGAGGCATATTGAGTGTCGGTATGGTACAAGACTGCATATTAGTTCGGTACCATTATGGTATGATACTTGAATTATTTTGGTTAGGACATGTAGTCTTAATTGTGCTTGTATTGTGCATGACTGTATAGTTTTTATAAAGTTAAGAAACAGTAATTATTTTGTAAGGATTGAATTGAAAAGACATTTGATTTTGTTTTTGCATGATGAAATTTCCCCTATTTAACTTAGTTAGCCTTAACAATTGATTTAAAATAGGAAGATTTCTACTAGGCATGCAGTCATGCTTTTGGGTTAAATTTATGCCCTTAGGTGATTCTTGGAACTTGCTAATGGAGTGGATAAAGACATTGCAAAAATGACTACTTTCGAGCATGCACCTCTAGGTAAACTTTTGCAAACTTTTATTTGCAAAAGACCTAATAAATGCTGCCTACTAATTTGAATGATTAAACTACATTTTTGTAAAATCGTGAATATATTTTACTCGACTATTCATTTAGTACATTTTTTAGTGTTTGGGATGCAACAACTATGCCGATAAACTACAAGTATAGATAATGATTTTAAAAACATAACTATATACCAAAATAGATAAATGGATTTCTGATAGAAATAAGCAATATCAGAGAGAGGAGGGTGGGAGGGAGGGAGAGGTACTGCAGTTCCTTGGTACATTTTAAGGGCACATGAGTGCGTAAGTTACTTTAGTATCAGTATTTTGGAAAAATTATTTTTGCTTAAGCTTAAATTGTAGCACGGATTGATTTTTGCACTCGATAGGGATGAGCAACATTGAATAACTTTGGATGGAAGTGTTATGGCTGTTTAGTCATGAGCATAGTAATTGTTTAGACAGTGCTGCAAAATGAATACCAGTATCTGACTAAAATTATAGAGATAAGATGGAAAGATGTTGGACTATGGCAATGCTGGAACATTTGGACCTTGAACTAAAGCATTCTCTATCTGTCCCTTATAAGGTATCATCCTTAGAGCTTATGTTCTAGAATTTAGTAGAATGCTGTTTTTGGCTATTTATCTTCTTATGTGGATCATACATGGTTATGTTCAAGACAAAGATTATCTGCAAATCAATTATACTTTTCAGGATATACAGAAAAGTTATAAGCAGTCCATTCACCTGTAATTGCCATTGTTTGCTCATTTTTTCCCTTAAGACTGCTTATCTATCTATTGCTCTTCTCTAATCAATGAAACATGCATAAATTATGACATGAGATCTTACTATTTATATTGCCCACTGCTACATTGATCTATATAATATGCATGTTATCTATATAATATGTTTGTAGGTGTTGGCTGGTTGAAAGGATCTTCCCTGCATAAATTCTGGAGGGCTGGATGCTCTTTCTGAATATAATTAATTTTAATCATGAAATTATTTTTATTATGAAATGATCCAGTTCTTGCTTTGCATTCTTCTTCCTTCTCTTCATTTTTGATCTGTCTGGCAGTAAGGGACCAGGCCAATGATATATCTCTTTTGCTAATTGGTATACTATTTTTTCTCTCTCCAAACAATAGGGTGGGATGAAAAGGTGGGGTTTTGCTGGAATGCCTGCATCACATGGTGCATCATTATCACATCGAAGTATTGGCTCTACAGGTCAAAGAGATGCTCCTGGAAAGGTATTTATTCATATTCACATGATTTCCATGTTGGCACAATATCACACATTTTTTCCTTCAATTAAATGTGAACACTGTTAAATATTTGTTTATTTATCAGTCACTATATACTGATATAATTAGGCAGACTCAGCTATTCATTTGAGTCTTTATGCACAGCAATTTTAATTCTCAGCAGTGAAATAGTGCAAGAAGGTTCTGCTTTGAACTTTCAGAAATGATTTTCCAAATTGATAAATGCATCCAGAGATGCTACTTGATGTTAAGTTGTCAAATATAGTTTAGGTTGAAGTATGTATTCAAGTTATGTGTGAACCTAGCAAAAAATTAAATTAAATGTGAAGCTTCATAAAAGTGCTCCAAATATAAAGATAATTACTCCAAAATTAGACTTGCTCTTCAGAGCTTTAAATCCTAGACATGTTCTTTGTTGAACTTGTTTGTGTATTTTCTTAGAGCCAAGATTGAGGTATTCCGTATCCGAACTATGGTAGCTTGGCATTGTTATTTTATTACTGTGCTGTGTGCCGTGTTGAACCGGTGGCTTGCAAGTAGACCTATTCATGAGCCTGGCGGCACGCTTGGCCTGCTCAAGCTCGAAGCCTTTTGAACATGAATGGGCTAAAGTTTTAGACTCGGTGGGCTAGGTTGAGCCTGGAAAGTAAGTTTGTTTTACTAAACAGGCCAGGATCAGGCTTGAGCTTGGAGATCAAAGCTTGGACCGAGCCTGGCCTAGCCTGAAATTCTTTAATACTAGGTTTAGCCCGGTCTGAGCATGGCCCTGCTTGAATTTTTTTTATAGTAGGTTTCATGATTAAGTCATTGGTTTTGTTGATATGCAAACTTAATGGGAGAAGATCTAGAATCTTAGAGTACTTGTTATCGAATTTTGAAATTTCTATTAAAAATATTTATTTATTTATATTTAGCATTTTAAGCATTTTTTATAAATTGGAAAAAATGTTCCGGAAGGCTGAGGCTTAGCTTGAAGCTTGAAGCCCGAAGTTCAAGTAAGGGTTGGGCTTGGGTTTTGAAAGTAGGCTTGGAGGTCTGGCCATGCTTGGGTCTAAATAAATTGTGTTAATATTTGCAAAAAGCCTGGGCCGGCCTATGTACAGGTCTACATGCAAGCAATGGTAACAAGCTAGTATGACATGCCAGATGTAGTCTTTATTATTTGATGAGTCAGATGGAGCTATGCAAGTAAACATTAGCACATTTTTCAAATGGTGTATGAGCACTATTCTGGAAGGTTGTAAGTGAAGTACCAAATGATGTAGAAAATATCTTAAAAATTTTTATATGTGACTGCTTCAAGGTGTTGTAGGCATTATTATTTGATAGGTGAGATAGGAATACCACTTATGCATCTTTCTGTGCCCGACTTGATTATTCATATTCCGTTAACTGTATCAAAGTCTGAAAAGGTAATCACATGGTGGCAGTTTTTGGCTGAGCCTGATTCTCATTCCCTGATATTCTAATTAGTAGATACGTGGAACTTGACATTGCACTGTGAAAGGTGACTGCGTTACCATTTATCTGTGGTTAGGGTCTTTTTAGATGAAGGAATCATTCCTTTCATTAGACCTCATCATTGAAAATCAATCTTGATTATGTAAGACCTTATTGTGCAACATCAATTCATATTTTTCAGTGTATTTATGATACACTTCAGTTCATCTGTTACCATTATTTTGATGCTTTTTTCTTTCACTTAAAATGTGGGAGATATTCGCCCATCTTTGATGGCTATGCTCTGAGTTCTCTTTTAGAACCCTGCTATTATAAATTGGAATTGGCTTTTATACCATGAAATGTTGATTTAGAATAAATTGCCTGAGTTTTCTATTAAGCATGCTTAGTTCACAACCTGTGATAGGAAGTTGGGAAAACAACTTACTTTATGATGCTTAAGTAGGTTTTTAAAGGGAAGAAAATGCCTGGGCATATGGGTGACAAGCAATGCACGGTGAAAAATGTATGGGTCTACAAAATTGATCCTGCAAGAAATTTAATGTGGGTAAAAGGCCAGGTATGATCTCCAGTATGGTTACTGTCTGCTCGTCAGGTCAATTATCCAAGTTTAGGAGGTTGATGTCATTTTGTTAGAGCCTATCCAGAATGACTATTTACCTTTTTGATTTTGCAGGTCCCAGGCGCTGAAGGGAATTTTGTTTTTATTAAAGATGCAGTATACAAGAAGCCGGACGTCTCCCTGCTACCATTTCCAACCCATTTTGCTCCAGAAGGCGAGGAAACATCAGACTTGGAACCGCTAGTGGCTGATCTTGGCGATGTTGATCCTTTCATGGCAGCAGATTAACTGCCAGTTTAAAGGATTCAGGATTTTGCATGTTGTTGATTATTTACTTTGGAGTTCTGATGAGTTTTTATTTCTTTTCATTCCAAATATCGTGCCATTGTTTGATAATGAAAATTTTGATAGCAATCCCTTCACTGAAGTTCATCAATCATGACAGATTTTTGTTGGTCACTCGTCAGCAAATAGATTGGTGGCAACTTGGCATTTTCCTTGGGCAGTCATGCACCATAACAACAAAGCTACCAATCCTGCTGTTCCCTACAGTCTTATTGTAACCAAAAGGAAAATAAGCAATAAGTTTTCCTCTGTAACTTGACAGCCTCTGGTGAACATTACATGAAAATTCTGTTGCTTGACTTTTTAATGCATTAATGTTGGATAACCTTCTATTTTGTCTTAACCTTTTCCCCCTTTT
This sequence comes from Phoenix dactylifera, assembly GCF_009389715.1. Lineage (NCBI taxonomy): Eukaryota > Viridiplantae > Streptophyta > Magnoliopsida > Arecales > Arecaceae > Phoenix > Phoenix dactylifera. Next base: position 25,566,731 of record NC_052392.1, on the reverse strand, counting down.
TCACCAGTGATACTTGAATGAGTTGCTTGTTCCTTGTTCATTTATTCATTTCTTGCTAGGTAAAAGGGTGCTTAAGCCTGCACTTGAATTTTAAGATTTAAAAGCCATCTGATAGAGAAAATATGTAAAGCCATTCATGAGTTTCCACTTGCCCTTACTGATCTTTGGCCTATATATTTCTAGGCTTGCTCCAATTTTTGGCCACCAATTTTGTCGGAACCATATTGGTATAGGATTTATTTGGTCCATGAATTTTATGAACCATGAATGTTTGAATTGATTATTTCGTACCTAAAACATATAAGTCCACGCAGTTTTGATAATCCTAATAATCGTAAGTTTCCATCTTATTGGGTTTAGTTACCAAACTTTTTGTGGCATTGGGATTTAAGTAATCTTCCCATGTATTTAGGGTTAATATTCTGTAAATTTAGAACTTGGAGAATAAATGTGCTGTGTTGTCTCTAATTGTGCCGTATTTGGACACTTGTGGGTTTCAAACGGAATTTTCTCATGAGACATTTGATTTTTGGCCCTTAATTTAGGGTTAGAATATCCATCGTGTGGTAAATATTTCTTAAATAATTGATCTTAGATGGCATTATAGCCATTCCATAGGAAAGAATGTTTCCTCTGCCCTGAATATATATGGGCTTGATTCTCCCTTAAATAAAGGAGTTAATGGAGAATTCTTGAGGCTCATATTTCTCTCGGAGAAGACATAGGAGAACACATTGGATAACTTTATTCTTTGATGAGTTCTCTCTTTTTAGCACCATCTCCCTATCAAAGAATTTAAGAATTAAGTAAGATAATATCAATTGCCATTTAACAAATATTGTTTAGCCGTAAGATTCTCTACATCTATTTGCAGAAAACTTTGGTTTCCTTGCAATTAGTTCTGAGAAGAAATTGTTGGTTTAACAAATTCTCTTGAAATTTTGAAATAACTTTGACTATTGCCGGATTGTGGGGTAATTTTTCTAGGTACCATCGCGGACTCCATTAGTAAATTTTACTAATTGTTCTTTTGAATTATCCGGATAACTTGCTTTAGGATTCCTTGATATCCGTAATGAGTTAGATTTGTTTCAAAAAATTTATATGTATTTTGGTGAACAATATTAAGACTTGGTGAATGTTTAACCTCGTCTTTATTTTTTCTTATCGTCTCACTATATTTACTTAAGATCGAGTAGAAGCATTTTTTTTTAGTTGCTTGGTCCATATTTTTCTGTCCTTAATAAGAGATTTATAAGTACTAGAAACATACCGAACACATCCCTAGAATCTTTGCAATTATTTTTTTGTTTTCTGTTTCGGCAGAAAATTTGTTGGCAAGTTGAATAAGTCTGTTACTGGAGAAATTTGATAATAATTTATTTGAAATCCTATAAATTTTCAATTTGAATAGTTTCTTTTTTTTAGTGGAAAGAACTACTCCATTTTTAAAGTAATGTTAGAAATATATTCAAGTGTTCCCAATATTGATCAATTTTTTTGAAAAGATTAAAACATCATTGATGTAAACTATTATAAAATCAGTATAAAAAGAAAAAAAATCATTCACAATTTTCTAAAATCTGAAAGGCACAGTTTTAATTCATTGATGTGAACTAATATAAACTACTGTTAGCAAGTTGAATAACTCAGTTATTGGAGAAATTTGATAATAGTTTATTTCAAATCTCAGAATTTTTCAATTTGAAATAGTTTCTCTTTTTTTATAGCAAAAAAAAACTACATTTTTAAAGTAATGTTAGAAATATATTCAACCGTTCCCAATATTGATCAATATTTTTTGAAAAGATTAAAACATTGTTGTTGTAAACTATTATAAAATCAGTATAAAAAAAAATCATTCATAATGTTTGAATGGTGTAGTAGAGACAATTTTATATCTATCTTCTTCTTTTATTTGGATTTGCTAAAAACCAGATATCACATCAAATTTTGAATAAATTCTTGTTCCTTGAATTATTTTTTATTAAATCCTGCTTATTAGGAATTGGATATTTTATCAATTGTCAGACTTTTTTTCATGCATTATAATTAATGACTAGTCTTAGTGCCCTTCTTTTTTTTTCCAGCGATATTTTCAATATAGACAGCTACACAACTCCAATAAGAGGTCTTTTCCCACTTCAATTTTTATTTAATAAAGTTTTGATTTCTTCTTAACATATTTCTAATATCTTTTATTCATCTGAATTGGCTTAGACTTAGTTGGAATTTTTTTGTTCATCAAACTATTTGTTTTGGGCAAATTTACCTCATGTTTCTTCTTGTACCAAAATGTAGAAGGTAAATTAGAATATATTTCTTTTTTAAATTTTTGTAGGTTTTTAACTTTCATTTGAAAATTAGGTTATGGTAGGATTTTATCTATTCTAGAGCTTTGGATCAGAATACAATTCATTTATATTTTTTTTTAATATTCCATGGCTTTCTTAAGTTGATTTAAGAAATAAATTTTCTAGCTTGGTGCAAAATTTAATGAAAATATCCTTTTCTATTTATTTGTGCTTTATTTCCTTTTTCTATGATGATGAAGGGTTTGATAGAAAATGGTGTCCCCAGTGTTATTCCTTGTCTATGATTCTTAACCAATAAGAAAGATGTCTTTTAAGCAAATATTATTAAAAAAGGCATGCACTTTAGTGAGCATATATCTTACTTGAAGCTTTCCTCCTTTTTCAGAGGGAACTATGTGTGGATTTTTCAAAATATTCGATTATTGTTAATCATTCTTTAATACAATTGACATCAGCCATCGAATGCATTAAAGTACTATGTTTGAATTAGAACCCTCCTTCAATTTTATAGTGAATCTCACCATACCATGTTTGCTTGATAAATCTTTTCAATTTGGTTTATGAATTAAGAAGTTTCTTCCATCCTTTCAGTAGTTTTTCAATAAATTCTTCTTTTGTATCTTCAAATTTTTCTTATTTCTTTTCAATCTTTTTAGGATTCTTTTAATTCTAGCTACTTGTTTCAACCATGTTAACTTACTTTATAAGTTGTTGCCTTTTTCTAGGTCCTTTAAATTGCAAATCATGTCTATAATGAATTGTTATTCAGACAACAAGACTAAGACTTCTTTGTCACTAGAGTCATTTATGTAGAATTCTCTCCATAGTAGGAACATCCATTATTAGTGGAACACTTAGCTTATTATTGCTACTATTAGAATTTACTTTTAGACTATTTACAAGTTAAATTTTTTGCTTATAATTCTTGGATTTTGTTTTTTGATGCCTTTTTACAAACATATCTCTTCTTACATTTCTAGCAAGTAGGTTTTTTTTTTTCTTCTGATTTTTAAGGTTTTATTTTATATACATCCTTTTCTTTTTAGGATTTTTTAAATTCATCTTCTCATAATCTACTCTCTTAAGTTGAAATCCAAATTGATAATAGAAATCTCCAGATTCTTTTTCCCTGTAACATTTTTTGCCTTTTTGAATGATCTCTTATTTTTAGGCCATCACATAACTAAGCACCTACAATCTAAACTTTTTATGCCAGTCTGTCTATTGTCTAATTGGCACTAGTATATGCTTTTGTCCCCTTCATTTAATGAGTGTGCCCTAACTTTTTCAATAAAAAGTGGTGGAAGTCTGGAAAATAGAGCTTTTGTTTCGAGAATTCCTAACCAGAATCTGAAAGCTAATAGAATTTAGATAAAAATGACGTATGCTATTATATGCTAAAAGCATCAGTTGAATTATTAGGTAAAAAATTTGCATTAGGATCTCTTTTAATAGAATTAAGAATTTCTTGTTTATGTTGTTCAATTAAATAATTATTCGACAAATCTTTTAATTGTCCTAAAAACCTAAGGGTTATCATTTATGCTACTTGTGTTCAGAGTTTCCTTGATCTTGGCATGCATTGCATACAAAATTAATTTGTTGACACACAGTAAATATTTGACATTAAGTACAACCATCTAAATTGTATTTGACTAAGGATTTTCCATCAAATTAAACTACGGTAGGAATATCTGCTATTCCTTAAATAATAAACCAGCATTTTATGGTCTAGGATAACAGCTTTTAATTTTCGAAGTTTGAACAACTGATCTATATAAATAGTTTTTATTATTCATCTTTTTTATTAATTTTAGAGTCTATTATTCATTTTATTTCATATTCTTCAGATATGTTATTTATACTTTTTTTTGTATGAACTAAACTTTGGAAACTAATTTTTTACAAGTTCATTAGAACATGGTTTTTCTAATTGTTTTTAGACCAGTCCCATGGGCAACAATCATAGGAGAACTTCCTTAGAAGATATGTATTTCTTACTGCTTGATGGGATATTAACACACCTTTTACTTGAGGTGACCTCTGAATAATTTCATTTTTAGATCCAATTTTTCGGTCTTCATTTTCTTCATTCTTTTCTTGTAATAGAATGTTTCTATTCTTTTAGTCTCTTTTCCCTATAGTTTGAAGAGATGTTTGACTTTAACTCTTTCTTCTAAGCTTTCAGGTGATGATAGTATTATTAATGGATTTGCTTTTAAATTTTCTTCAAATTGTATAAGTTCAAATGGTGAATAAATAGATTCAACCTCTACATCCTTAGCTGTCTTCTAGGTGTTAAAGGGCCTATTCATTGCCATAAGTTGATTTTCCTCAGGCAACTATTAAAGCATCGATCTAATTATTTTTAGAAATAATTCTCATACCACTTAAAGAAGGGTATATTTCTTTCTTCACTTTTCATTTGATTTTACCATAATCCTCATAAGTGAGTTCTTTTCTCATTGGAGGCTTCAAGAAATTACTTTTTGTTTTTATAAGAATCACCGCTTTGTTTTCTTCATAATTAAAGTCTTCTATAAGAATTCTTTATCAATTTCAAATTCTTCTTCTAATTGTATAATATTTATTTCAAAAGTTGTATATATGTAGATCCATAAATAGCATAGGCAATATTTGTAGGCCTCTTCCGATTTTTCTCTTTTTTGTTTGAGGCATAGATGATGTAGAGAACAAAACTGAGTGAGATTTTAGATATATTTTTCTATTAGAAGAGAAACAAATTTTAACATATTCTTTTGAGCTTTCTACAACCTTAGTTTCCAGGCAAGATTGGGAATAACTTGAGACAAAGTTCAACTTTTTAGGAATGGTTATCTAGTCCTACTTTGAGTTATTTTGATGCGATAAAATTGTTTTTTAGGTTCGCTAGGAAGAGTGTAGTAAAGCCTTTTGGTGTATACATACATAGGTGTGTGTGTATATATTAAAAATAAATAGATTTTTAATGCTTAGATCATAGCAAAATATGGTCTCACATTATATTTATCATTTATCCTTATGTCCACTTAATGCATAGGTTGGAGACAACCAAAATATATGATTTATGATTTTTGAATATTTTAATGATATAAACTATGCAAAAGTATGGATCTTTAATTTGAATATTTTATTATTAATTTTGGAGTTAAAAAGAGTAGAAGTTCTCTCTTGAGAGGAGCCAGAAACAAAATCCATCTCTTTGAGGATGGATTGTGCCCATCTTAGGAGGAGAAGGCATCTATTCTTCTATAGTCCAAAATCAACAATCAAATATTCAAATCAAAAATCAACATCATTGAATTCAATATATATCACTAAAATCCTGGTTTCTAACATAAACATCAAGTAGAAAAAAAATAGATGGTTTCCATTGTATTGCCATCCTAAAGTACTTGATAAAATATTTATCCTAAAGTACTTGATAGAATATTCTAATTAAAAATCCATCTTATTAATTATTATCTAGATATGCTAAAACATGTAGAAATTAAAATCGCTTAGTTCAAAGCGAAACCCTATCTTATATAATTTTAAACATACATTCTGCATTTAGTCAAAAAATCGATTAAAGACCATCAAAACATATGATTTTTGATCTTGAAGTACTTTAAAAGTATAGATTTTTAATTTGGATATTCAATTATTAATTTTCAACCTGAGAAGAGTAGATGCCCCATCCTCTTCAGAAAAATCCATTTCTCCATATATATGTGCCTCTGTTTATTTACGTGAGAGACACACTGTTATCCAATGAGGGTTGTGAGCCAGAGCCAAGCCTGAAACATTATGATATATCCTCAAATAGATGTTGATAACAATGATATTCTTGACCGAAAGAACTCAAACACTACTGCAAACCAAACTCCTCTACAGCTCCCAACCTGACAACCGTCAGCGAGACATTAGACAAGGCTTCGCAGGTATGTTAAAAAAGGTGGTGTTGTTTTGGTGCGATGAATGAGGCTGATCCTTGAAATGATGCAGAACCTCAAAAGTAAAAAATCTAGTAGGTTCATAAGACATCACAATATGCATCAAGTGCTTTAAACTACAACGTATTGACTGACTGCATTACAGCTTCAATGTTGGTGGGAATCAATCAGTATTTCCAGTTACTGTGGCATTCTGCAGACAGGATCACTTCCCTTCCTTTTTTTTTTTTTTAATTTTATTCTTTGCAGCTTCTGACATAAGGTGTGGAGATGTCAAACAGGCAAATGCTGCTTGGACAACAGAGAACAAAAGCAGCTGAAACCGAACTCCTCGTACAGATGCTCCACATTTCCCTTGTCTTGAGAAAGCTGCAAAGCTTCATTTTTCATGCATTCTGGGAGGCGTCCCTTCTGTTACCTTCATTTCGTTGTAGCAACAATGGAAGAAAGCTGTTGCAGAAGAAGTAGCAGTGAGATATGAATTAGAATAATTGAAACATATTGACATGTTTCTATGTTTCAAAACTTCTAACAACAAATTAGGAAATAGTGAAATGTTTCACCTTTTTGTCCACTGAGTTGCTCTACTTCTTCATGAGTATTGAATTCATTGAATTTTCTGAGTTACGCAAACTGCATTAAAAATTTTGTGGGGAAATAACATCTAAAGCTTTTAGGAAATCAGGGATTTGAATTAAGAGTAACTGAAATATATTGACATGCTTCTCTGTTTCAAAATTTCGAACAAACAAATTAGGATACAGCGAAATATTTCATCTTTTTGTCCACTGACTTGCTCTACTTCTTCATGAGTATCGAATTCATTGGTCTTTTCAAGTTACGTAAACTGCATTAATTTTTTTTTTTGATCTAAAAGGAACATATTGCCATGCTTCTCTGTTTCAACATTTCTAACAAACAAACAAACAAATTAGGATACAGTGAAATGTTTTACCTTTTTGTCCACTGACTTGCTCCGCTTCTTCCTGAATATTGAATTCATTGATCTTTCTAGGTTACGTAAATCGCATTAAATCTTTTTTTGTTTGGATATATGATCTAAAACTTTTACCTGGGCAGGGTGGAAAGGAAGGAGAGGTGAAGGAAGAGCTAGGGAAGAGGCAGTGCATGGGAAGGGACAACAACAAATCCGATCTTCTCCTCCCCTTCAAAAGCGTCTTCCTTCGGGTTTCGTCGCGTCGATGACCCCATCCCATGCTCTGCCTTATCCCTGCCTTAATGCCGCCTTTTTTTTTTGTGTGGTAAAAACGGCTACTTATTCACATAAGTTTAACACTGAGTACAACCAGCCAAAAATGCCTCTTTTCCTCCCTCTCTCTCCCCCTTGCCATCATATGGATCGCCTCTCATGCTAATATACTTTTATTATTTTTTTTTTTTTTTTTGGTAAAACAGCATTCCATATTGCTCTTAAATGAGTACAGCCAGCTATCAGCAGTAGGAAGAAAATAAAATAGAGCATTAGGAACATCAGTATCTTTAATTCAAATAAACTCTCAAGAATATTGAGCAACAAAGGAGGCAACCCAATTGGCCGCTCTGTTGCCTCCTGATACACATATGCTGCATGAAAGGAATCTATCTTCCTAACCAATCTGCGGATCTTCCGAATCAGTGGGTAGCCATTTCCAAATCTATCCACTCCTCGTATCCAGTCAATCACCGTAAAGGAGTCACCCTCCAGGTAAGCCCCATCTGCACCAAGTATCCTTCTTGCATAGGAGACACCCTTCCATGCTGCCCGAAGCTTCGCCTCAATAATGGTCGAACCAAGGGTGCATCGGCCTCCTGCCGCAACCAGCCTGCCCTGGTGATCTCTGATCATAAAGTCTGCTCTTTCGTAAACTTCATTCATTGATCTACCGCAATCGAAATTAACCTCGAGATGATAAATAAAAAAAAAAAGAAGAGAGTGCAGAACGTGGTGCAACCATTTGCGTTGTGCTGTCGACTACGTGTGGAAGAAAACATTCCACGACGCTCTCATATGGTGGAAGAGACAACGTTCTAGAAGCCTGGTGATGTGATACGTTCTTGTACTGCTGTACCAAAACCTTGGCAGTTTGAAGGATTTGACTTGTTCAGTTGTACTACTCATTTGTACTGCAATAACTAGGCAGGCTTTTGCACTCTAATTATGCCATGGCTACAACAAGTTGGGACCTTTGCACTTTACATTTACATGGACCGCAACGGTTGGGCCGTTTTAAGACCCAAAACCTGCATTGTTCTATTAAAATAATGCAACATGAAAAAAAAAATCTAACAAAAAAAACCAAAGCACAATGATAAAATGCAAAGACTTTTGATGATAATTTATTGAAAAAGAAATATTATTTTTGCATATAAAAGAAGTATCAGTTCATTTTTTTTATAGGAATTGATGATCTTAATATCTTAGAATTTAAAAACTGAATGATTTGCAGCAATACATAATAGATATGTGCCGCACATTAGCAATGACCTTGGCTATTCTTATTAAGCTTAGACAAAGATTCAAGGGGGACCTTAGCCCTTGCACCATTGGACGAAAGTCCGACTAAATTTCTTTTAGGCATCCGCTTGCTTCTCTCTAAATCCACCCAAAAGATTTCACCGTATACTAACGCATCCACTGCTCGAGGAAGAGACGCTTGAATAGAGAAGAAGAACACTAGGAACAATGTCAGAGCATTCAAGGAACACCTGTATATATTGTGATGAATCATATTCACATTTAACTATCAGTAAAACTTGCTTATACTATCTGTTTACACTCCATTTCAACGGTTTAGCTAACAACTGAGAGCAAGCACCATATGAATCAGGTTTGCTAAAATTGGAAGATGAGGGTCACGTGATTTTGCCGAACTAGTTAAAAGTTCAGCCATGATAAATTTCACCAAGAAGGCACAAACCAAAGGAGGAAGGTTCGATCATGGTGTTGATAAGCAGGCTAAAGACTTAGGACTTGGCTGTGATCAACCACAATGCACAGAAATAAATCAAAGTGACCAAAACAATCTCAAAGATATTCCTAAGTACAAGAATTGTATTGCAGACCAAAATAAAAGAGATGACTAATATAAGCAGAGCTGATCATGGCCGAGCCTGAGGCCTTAACTCTATTCATTTGTAATTGGGCTTCAGGTCAGGCTTATGTAAAATTTGACATTTTGTATGCCCAAGACCATTCTATGATTAGATTTAAATATAAGTTATGACTAACAAGATATGATTATGGGTCTGATAGTTGGTGCAGAGCAACCATACTGACAAACATGTATAGTGACAAATAATTGACGTCGGTTATCAAAAATGCTAGGAGTGGAGGCCCAAATATAATGACAATCATCAGAGTGTGTAATTATTATCTTTTAATATAAATAAGTGAATATTGTACTTTGTAAGAGCCATTCGACAATCAATCAATACATTTTTATCTTATTTTAATCTACTGTAATTTCTACCTTAGGAGTAAGAGTAACTTAGATTTCTACTATCATAGCCCAAAGCTACAACCTTATCGTAGCCCTGCACTACATCTCTTCTCTTTATCCACATCTATCTTTTTTAAAAGATGGTATGACGGTGGAAAAATGTTTTGAAGGTCAAGGCACCTAAACTCACGCAATTCTCTCTCCTTCCTTCGATCATCACTACCTTTTCAAACTGTCTGACATTGGTGGCATGCCCACACATATTTATGCTCACCATTTGACTTGTCACCCACTCTTTCTAGCACACTCGAATGGAACTTTACCAATAGGTTTCATGGCACATCCGGATGGGATGAAAAGAGCGCCAACAAGTATTGTGGCACACCCGAAGGAACACCACATAATCATCATCGTATTGATTATGGTGGGACGCTGCATAATCATTGTCACACTGATCCTGGTGGGACCTTGCATAGTTACCATTATTCTGGTAAGATGCTATATAGCTGCCATCATGCCATTGCCAAAGGAAGTCAAGGAAGAAGCTGTAGGAAAAGCAGATGCTCTGTCAAAGCCACTTTTGGAGTGATATACATCATCTTTGGCTTCGATAGCAGAATGGGTTAAAAAATGTTGTCTCTATGGAAGCGATGCATTCAGCTATAGTATATTATAGCATATCCTATGGAAGAGGAAACCAATCCTATTTTCAAGGAGGAAGAATCGGTTTTACATGGAAGCACACTGGTGTATGAAGATCCAGGTTGGAAACTTCAGTATCAAAAGAGCATGGCCTAAGACTGTTGCTGGAAATTGGACCCGGGGGCGATCCTCAGTCGGGGAGAGGGAGCAGCAGGTCTTCACAGGGGCGCGGCGATCCGTCGTCGGGCGGCATCCTCCGTCCGGGGGTGCCTGCAAACAAGCCGGTGGCCGGGTTTTCCGGCGCCGGCCCTCCGACGCTCAAGTCAGAAGGGAGGCCAAGTGTGTAACGACGAGAAGAATAATGTTTGGCAGAGTGCGGAATTTTCTCCAACCCCCCTTCCTAAGAAGCCAGGGCTCCTTTTTATAGGCGGGGGTCGGTTTACCTGTGAATGTAACGGGGCGAGGCCATAGTACAGCTCGGTATGTGGTTCAGGTCGGCGCACGATCAGGCGAATCATTGCGCTGATGTCGGCGTTGAGGTCGTCGTACGACCCGAACTAGCACGCTACCAGGCGAATTATTGCATTGATGTCGGAGGTAAGGCCGAGATCAGAGACTTATCATAGTCGATTGGACTCTGCTGGGCTAACTTGCCGTGGGGAGCTGGGAGTCCGTAGGTGACAGGAGCCATGCACATTAAATGTGGAGTGAGCCGGAGATTCACATTAAATGTGGAGTAAGCCGGAGATCCGCATTAATTGTGGAGTAAGCCGGAGATCCGCATTAATTGTTGAGTAAGCCGGAGATCCGCATTAATTATTGAGTAAGCCGGAGATCCGCATTAATTGTTGAGTAAGCCGGAGGTTTACAGGGGTCATGCGCAATAAATGCTGGGGCCAGTGGCAGGATATGGTCCTCGGTCGGACCTCGGAGGGGTACGGCCGTAGTAGGTGGCTGACAAGGATAGACCTTGGGTGCCAGGATTTTCCCAGGTCGGGGGTTCTGAGGTCGGCTGTCTTGAGGTCGACGTTCCGAGGTCGGACTTTCCGAGGTCGGACGCCGACTTCGGCTGCCCAAGGTCGGCGATTTGCGCGACTTCTCTAGGGTATTTGTGTCATTGGGGGAGAAAAATCTTATTCCCCAACACTACCCCCCGACTTCCGAGTTCGAGCGGCTTGCAGGCTCGGACGTGGAAGTAAAGACTGTCATTAAAGTCAGAGGGAATCTCGTCCGCACCCTTGCGCTTCTCGGAGCTTTTATGACGAAACCTGCGCCCTTTGGTGCTTCGAGGTCGCTTTTATTCAGCGAACTTATGATGGGGCTTGTATCCTTACGTTTTTCGAAGCAGCTGTAACGGGGGTGGCGCCTCTCGGATCTCCGAGATCACTTCGTGCGGCGGGCCCATGATGAGGGTCCTCGAGCTCGACGAGGCGGCGCCTCGATCTCGTGGTCGAGGCTCCCCGCTTATCAATGAGCATGCCGTTTCGTGCTTCAAAACGGACACGCGGCATGACCTGAGGTCGAACGTTTCCGGTCTCGTGTTAGTGGGGATCATAGATCTAGTGAGGTGGAGGCTATATCGGGGCTCACGTGTCCCAGAGCCTTATTAAATGAAGGGGAGCGAGGGTGACGTCCGCTCGTTCTCCAAGGCAATTTGATCCTGCGGACCATGATGAGGCCCCGAATCCGATGGGACAGCATTTCGATTTCGTACCCGATTTATTGATCCGGAGTGAATACGGTGCCTCGGCCTCCGAGGTCGACACGTGGCGTAATCCAGTCGGGGGATGGAAACCGACCCTGTCGATCTGGGCCGTCAGGGGGGTCTATATAAACCCCACGAGTCTGCCCTAAAGAGTTCCATTTGGTTGCTTTGCATTTTCCATTTTCGCCGTCTCCCTCCTTGCTCTATCCCCTGACCAAATCTTGCCGTCGGTGCCCGGAGCAATTTCCAGGCGATGTCCCGTAGGTTCCTACCCTGTAACTGCTAGGTTCCCGTTCCTTTTCCCCCCTCCGCTTTCAATCTAGTTTCATTCTTTTGTAAAATGGGTCTCGGTCCTGAGGAGGTGGGATCAAGTCTGTCGGGGGAGGAGTTGGAGTTAATCCGCTCCCGGTTTTTCTTCCAGCCCGGGTTTCGCCTCGAAACTGCAGGCCGGAAGATAGGGTAACGCGGCCGCCCCCAGTCGGATCGCGGTTCACCGCGAGACCCTCTGGGCTGGCCTGCATTTTCCCTGTTCACGAGTTCGTGAACAACTTGCTGGTCGAGTACCAACTCGTCCCAGCACAGCTTGCTCCGAACTCATGGAGAACTATCATCGGGTTCCTCTCCTGTGTCTCGGGCATGGGATCCCGATCACCGTGAGTGTTTTCCGTCGTGTTCTTATTAAAGAAGAACCCAGCGGACGCAGAGTGGCTATACTTCGCCTTTCGGGGCGGTATGTCACTCTTTCATGGGGCCCCTTCCTCTATTCATGAGTGGAAGGGGGAAGTTTTTCTTCCTCGCGTCCGAGGCGCCTTGGGGGTTCAACCCGAGGTGGGGCACCCTCGGCTGAAGACCCTCAACAAGCTCTCCGAGCCCTCGGGGAGGGAGCTGAGGGTCCTGGACTCTCTGCGGGCCCTCAGAAAGGGGTACGACCTGACCGAGCTCCTACGGAGGACGCCCTGGCGAGCGTGGGGTCTGAGCTCGGCGCGCCCCGAGGGTAAGAGCAGTTGCATTACCTTCTTGTCTGCCTTTTCTTTTCGCTTACATTGGTCTAACACTTGGAAAATTTTTGATTTCAGATATCCCTCACATGCCGACCAGCAACGTGTCCCTCTTCTCCCCGCCTGAAGAGGCGAGAGGGCCGAGGCCGGGGGAGCTATTCCCCAGCCTCGGAAGAAGGCAAGGTCGGCGGTGCTTCCACATCGGCCGGGACGAGTGGCCCCGAGGCGAGGGCCTCCACAGCCGACCCGAGGCGGACGCGGCCGGCCGGCAACGCGGGCCCAGCGGCCCTCCTTGTCCCGCCCCCATTTGCCCCAGGCGGGAGGGGCCATCCATGATCCGGCTGCAGCGGCCCGGGGCCCGAGCCGACCCGAGGCCCCGAAGCGAGCGGCTCCGGGACCTCGGGCTCGGGTGTCCCGGGCTTTTCCTGGGCCTTTCTGGGAAGAGTCGGTCGAGCCGGACTCCCCTATTCCCGAGGGGAGCTCGGCTATCCATGACGCCGAGGTCGCACGCTCCGTATTTCGGCGTGCGATGCTTCCTGCAGACCGGCCGAGTTCCCGGAACCTGCCGTTGGAGGAGATCGTTGACGGTACTTACCGCAACACCGCCCGGTAAGTTCTTTTCTTAATCTCCTTAAGTTATTAGTAAACTTGTGTGCTTTTCCAACTCACGACCATCTCTGTTCCTTTCTTTGCAGCATATTCACGAGCTCGACACCTTGGTATTTATCGCCCAAGGGTGTCAAGAGGAGGCCCGGCGGCTCGGCCGACAGTTGAGCCGGCCAAGAAAAGAATCGCCGAGCTGGAGGCGGCACTGGCCGAGGCTCGGAGGGCGGCCACCGAGGCCGGGCGCCAAGCTATGGCCGAAGTGCTCGAGGAGGAAAAGGCCGCCCATGCCTTGACCAAATCGGCCTTGCGCGCTTTGGAGGCGCGCCTGGGGGAGGCCCAATCCGAGGTCGCGGGCCTCAAATATGAGGGCGGGGTCTCCCGCCTCAAAATCGAGCAGCTTGAGGCCCGAGAGAGGAGGGCGCTCGAGCGAGCTGAGCGTGCCGTGGAACTCTTCAAGGAGTCGGAAGAGTTCCGCGATATGCTAGAGGAGGAAACGGTGGACGGGTTTCGCCGGGTGTGGAGTGATTGATTAAAACCCCATTTGATTTTGATGAGCTCAAAGCATTTGAGTATATCTTGTGATTACTAATGAATTCAATTGAGTGTTTCAGTGAAAATCCTGTCCAAGTGTCTCTAGACTTGGTTCATAGTATTTTGGTTAAGTTAAGAAGTCTGCTGAACCAAAGTCTGAGACTCGAGTCGACTCACGAGTATCACGAGTCGACTCCAAGCGTATCAAGTTCACTGGCACGAGCTCGAGTCGACTCCAGATAAGTATGAGTCGACTCCGACTGAGAACAGAAAGAAGAACAGAAAGCTTCATCTCAGAACCTGTCAACAAGTCGACTCCTGAAGTGCGCGAGTCGACTCCAATGTTCACCGAGTCGACTCCAGGAAAGTAAGAGTCGACTCCAAGCAGTCACAGGCAGAAAAGTCAGAGAGCAGTTTTCGAGTCTGAGATTCGAGTCGACTCCAGTGGAACGCGAGTCGACTCCGATGGTTGGCAGGTCGACTCCAAAGAAGGTGAGAGTCGACTCTCAGAGGAATACAAGGAAAAAGTCAGAGAACGATTTTCGGACTCTGAGATTCGAGTCGACTCCCGCAGTACGCGAGTCGACTCCGAGACTGAGCGACCATCAACAGACAGAAGACCATGTTACAGCCTCTGAGATTCGAGTCGACTCACAGACAGCTCGAGTCGACTCCAAGACAAGCTTCACGTCAAAAAGGCAGAAGACCAACTTTCGGAAACTGAGAGCCGAGTCGACTCCAAGGAAGTTCGAGTCGACTCCAAGACTGGATGAGCCAAAAGACAGAGAATCGGGAGTTCGGGCTCTGAGATTCGAGTCGACTCCAAAGGACAGTCGAGTCGACTCGAGTGGACAAAATTCAAAATTGGATCCACGGACTTCAGTGGATAAGCCGACTCCAAAATTGCCAGGTCAGCTCCAGAAGTTGGCGAGTCGACTCCAGGTCAAGACGAGTCGACTCCCAGTCGTGACGGCAACTTTAATTCAAATTTGGAACAGTTGCCGAGTCGACTCCGGAAAAGCGTGAGTCGACTCCCGCTACAGCCGAGTCGACTCCTGATCGCGCGAGTCGACTTCAACCCACCAACGGTCATATTGTCAGGCTGCGCAGAGTGTGCAGAACGGGCAGAAAAAGCAGTGTAACGGCTAGTTTCCGTGGGGGTTGGCTTAAATAGCCACAGAAGACTGTAGCAAGAAAAAAAACAGTCATTCCACTCCAACTAAACAAGGATTCAAGCTCTGCAACGTGCTCTTCAATGAAAAAGGGAAGATCTGCATTTACTGCTCCACCTACATCTTTCCAGCAATTAAAAGCCTTCTCCTCCAGCATTCAAGTCGACTACACATTCAAGAGGAGACCGGAGTTCAAGAAGCCTTACCTCTTCTCCAGCTTAAAAGCGTTTGAGGGCTTCTAAACTCCTCTTTGATTATATTGTTTTAAATCTGCTTTTGAGAAGCTTATTTTCTGTTTTCCTTCTGCAACTTGTATTTACTTGGTTCAATCGGGGGATTGAATCAAGGGGATTAAGGTTTGTTGGTGAGCCAAGTTAAAACCAACGTGTGTAAGGGTTTGATTGTGAGCCCGGAAAAACAATCGGGGTTGGTTCTAGTCGGTGAGCCTGGGAAAACCGACCGAGTTCGTTGTGAGCTCGTAAAACAACAAGTTTGGTTGTGAGCTTGCAAAACAACCGGCTGTAATCCAAAGGGGGTTATAGTGAAATTCCCAAGTGAGACTTGGGGAGTGGACGTAGGAGCAAGGGTTAGCTTCCGAACTACTATAAAACCTTGTGTTTTGATTGATTGGCTCTTTTCTTCTTACTCTCACATCACTCACAGCACTTAGGATTAATTAAATAACTGCAATAGTTTTTAATTAATCATCCATAAGTTTTAAATATCTAAATCAATTTTAAAACCCAATTCACCCCCCTCTTGGGTTGTCTATCTGGGCAACAAGTGGTATCAGAGCCAAAAACTCTTCCACTCAAGAGTTAAAAGATCAAAATGACAACCCATTTGGATCTTCTCACATTGAGGGTCAGTCCACCCAAAGACCCCCTTTCTTCAATGGATCCGACTACTCATACTGGAAGGCTAGGATGAGAATATTCATCCAAGCCCAAGACTATGAGATGTGGACCATTGTAGTGAATGGCCCATACATCCCATCCACATATGTAGAGGGTGTTAAGGTACCCAAATTAGAAAAGGATTGGGATGAACATGACATGAGGAAGGCACAATTAAACTCTAAAGCTATGAATGTGTTTATTGTGCCTTAGACCGTAATGAATTCAATAGGGTTTCAACTTGTAATTCTGCAAAAGAAATTTGGGACAGACTTGAAGTGACCCATGAGGCACGAATCAAGTCAAGGAATCCAAAATAAACATCTTGGTTCATAAATATGAACTATTTAAAATGGATTCAAAATGAAACAATCACATGCATGTTCACTAGGTTTACTAATATTGTCAATGGCCTAAAAAGCCTTGGCAAGAACTATACTAACAGTGAACTTGTCAGGAAAATCCTTCGGTGTCTATCAAGGTCGTGGGAAGCTAAAGTGACGGCAATCCAAGAAGCCAAGGACTTGAACAAGTTACCACTTGAGGAGCTCCTTGGATCCCTTATGACGCACGAGCTTACATGAAACAACACAACGAGGAAGAGTCCTCCCATAAGAAAAAGGTAATAGCTTTAAAATCTACTTCATCTAATAAAGACTTATCTTGCAGTAGCAGCAGTGAAGAAGAAGAAGATGAGGAAGATGGTGGTGAGGCTCTTCTTGTGCGCAAGTTCAAGAAATTCATCAACCACAAGAAGTCCTATCATCAAAGGAGAGGCCCCTCAAATGCCTACCGCAAGGACAAAGGTAAGGAAAGAGAAAATGAGGGGATTGGGTGCTATAAAGTGCAAAAAGCCGGGACACATCAGAGCTGAGTGTCCCTTACTAAAGAAGGGCAGCAAGTACAAGAAGAAGAAGAAAGCCCTTGTCACCACCCTATCGGACTCCGACACATCATCTTCATCATCGGATGAAGAACAAGAAGAGAAGGCCAATTTCTGCTTCATGGCCAACGAAAATGAGGTAACTTCCGATTCACATTTTGATTTTACATTTGATGAACTTTATGATGCGTTTAATGAATTAATGATTGAATATAAGGATATAAATGCTAAAAACAGAGAACTAAAAGTAACTAACCAAACTTATATTCATAAGTATGATTCATTAGTTAAGGATAAAGATGCTCTTATCAAAGAAAATCTAGAACTTAAGACAAGCAACCAACTCTTAGTTAAGAAAACTAACACCTTAAGTAAAGATAACGAAAAAACTAACTAAGGAACTTTCAGAGCTTAAAAACCATAAACAAATCTTAAACAAGGATCTAACAAAAGAACTAAATGATCTAAAAACAGAAAATCAAACACTAACTAAAGAACTTAACAAATACAAATCCTTAGTTGAAAAATTTACATATAGCTCTGAAAAAATTAAACATGATATTAAATAGTCAACGAGCAGTATTTAATAAAGCAGGTTTAGGGTATAAACCAAGAAATAAACAAAAACTTCTTTAGTAACTTCTTTGTTAAAGCTGGAGAAACCAAAACTAAGAAAATAACCTGTTTTTGTTGTGGAACTGTAGGACATAAGGCAAATGCATGTGACTATAGGAAGAGTAAACAAAAAGAAAAATTAAAAAGGTATGGGTTCCAAAAGGAACCAACTTGACTAACCATGAAGGACCCAAGAAAACTTGGGTACCTAAGATGACAATGATTTGCTTGTGTAGGAGTGTCTTGCAGCCAAGGTCAACAAAAACTGCTGGTATTTGGATAGTGGCTGCTCAAGGCACATGACGGGTGATAAAGATCAATTTTTACCCTTGAAAGCTAAGAAGGGAGGTGCTGTGACTTTTGGAGACAACAACCAAGGTCACATCATTGGTATTGGTAAAGTTCAAATCACCCCTTCTACTTTTATAGATAATGTTAGATATGTTGATGGTCTTAAGCATAACTTGTTAAGCATTAGTCAATTGTGTGATAAAGGATATGATGTTATGTTTAAACCATCACTATGTATTATAACAAATCCTAATGATAATAGTTTAGTTTTTAAAGGGATTAGACGTGAAAATGTATATGTTGTAGACCTAGAAGATCTTGCAAAACATAACCAATGTTTTAGTTGTTAATGAAACTAAAGATAATGATGCTAGTTGGTTATGGCACCGTAAGTTAGGTCATGCAAGCATGGACACAATAACTAAACTTGTTAAAAGAGATTCCGTGATAGGTTTGCCAAAATTAAAATTTGAAAAGAACAAAATTTGTGAAGCATGTCAATTTGGCAAACAATCTAGGAACTCATTTAAAATCCATAAAATGTGTCTCTACTTCTAGACCTTTAGAATTATTACACATGGACCTATTTGGTCCAACTAGAACAACAAGCCTAGGTGGAAATAAATATGGTCTAGTTATAGTAGATGATTACTCTAGGTACACATGGGTCATGTTCCTAGCACATAAGGATCAAGCATTTTCTGTATTTAAGAAATTCCATAAGGAAGTAACAAATGCTAGAGAGTCCTCAGTTATAGCTATTAGAAGTGACCATGGTACCGAATTCGAAAATCAATTATTTGACGAATTTTGTAGTAAAAAGGGGATAACCCATAATTTTTCTGCACCTAGGACACCACAACAAAATGGAGTTGTGGAAAGGAAGAATAGAACACTAGAGGAAATGGCTAGGACTATGTTATGTGAAAGTAACCTCCCTAAGTACTTTTGGGGAGAAGCCATTAATACCTCTTGTCACATATTAAATAGAGTTTTATTAAGACCCATTATAAAGAAAATACCTTATGAACTTTGGAAAAACAGAAAACCAAAAGTTAATTACTTTCATGTCTTTGGATGTAGGTGTTTTGTACATAATAATGGGAAAGATAATCTAGGGAAATTTGATCCTAAATCTGATGAAGGAATATTCTTAGGTTATTCTACAACTAGTAAAGCCTATAGAGTCTTTAATAAAAGAACCCTAGTTATAGAAGAATCTATACATGTTGTTTTGATGACTCTAGTGATATCTCATCTAGTAAGAAGGTTGATTTTGATGATGATGTTGAAATACTTGAAGAAAAGATAAATGAGATGGGATTACAAGATGATAATCAAAAATTGATTGAAGAAGCATCATCAAGCCAAGAGCCTATTGTGGATCATGGGCTAACAAAAGCTTGGAGGTATGCTCACGGGCATCCTAAGGAACTCATTCTAGATGATCCATCTCAACCGGTTAGGACTAGAGCTTCACTTAGAAATTTGAATAACCATCTAGCTTTTGTTTCACACTTTGAGCCCAAACATTTTAGAAGAAGCCGAAAATGATGTAAATTGGATAAATGCAATGCAAGAAGAACTAAACCAATTTACTAGAAACAAAGTGTGGGATCTAGTAGAGAACCTTCTGAATATCCAATTATAGGCACAAAATGGATATATAAAAATGAACTAGATGAAAATGAAATTGTTATAAGGAATAAGGCTAGACTAGTAGCAAAGGGTTATAATCAAGAAGAAGGTATAGATTTTGATGAAACCTTTGCTCCCGTAGCTAGACTTGAAGCGATTAGACTTCTATTAGCATATGCATGCTCTAAGGACTTCAAACTATTTCAAATGGATGTAAAAAGTGCATTTTTAAATGGGTATATTAATGAGGAGGTATATGTAGAACAACCTCCTGGTTTTGAAAATTATCAATACCCTAATCATGTATATAAACTGAACAAAGCACGTTATGGTTTAAAACAAGCACCTAGAGCATGGTATGAGAGACTTAGCAAATTCCTAATTTAGAACATGAATTCTCTAGGGGAAATGTAGATACAACATTATTTCTGAAAAAGCAAAATAAGGATATGTTATTAGTACAGATTTATGTTGATGATATCATTTTCGGTGCTACTAACAATCGCCTCTGCGAAGAGTTTGCTGATTTGAATGCAGAGTGAGTTTGAGATGAGCATGATGGGAGAGCTGAACTACTTCCTCGGGCTTCAAATCAAACAATCTGAAGGAGGCATCTTCATCAATCAAGCAAAATATGTCAAGGAGATGCTCAAGAAGTTTGATATGGAAGGAAACAAATCAATCAGCACCCCCATGAGCTCATCATGCAAATTAGATCAAGATGAATCAGGTAAATCTGTAGATCAAAAACTTTTATAGAGGTATGATAGGATCTTTACTATATCTTACTGCAAGTAGACCTGATATTATGTTTAGTGTTTGCATGTGTGCTAGATATCACGCTAATCCTAAAGAATCACACCTAGCTGCAGTTAAGAGAATTTTTAAATACTTAATAGGAACTAAGAACATAGGGCTATGGTACTCTAAAGAATCTAGCCTAAACTTAATAGGGTACACAGATTCAGACTTCGCTGGATGTAAGCTTGATAGAAAAAGTACCAGCGGGTCGTGTCAGTTTCTAGGAAGAAAACCTAATCTCATGGTTTAGCAAGAAACAAAACTCGGTTGCATTATCCACTGCAGAAGCTGAATATGTGGCAGCCGGGAGTTGTTGTGCTCAAATCTTGTGGATTAAACAACAATTAGAAGATTATGGCATTAAACAAGATAAAATCCCCATTAATTGTGATAATACAAGTGCCATTAATCTAACTAAAAATCCAATTCAACACTCAAGAACTAAACACATTGAGATAAGACATCACTTCATAAGAGATCATGTATTGAATGGTGATGTGACACTCCAATTTGTTTGTACTGATAATCAATTAGCGGACATTTTTTACAAAACCCCTAAGTGAAGAGAGGTTTAGTGTGCTTAGAAGGGGATTAGGAGTGATTGATCCATCCTAGTGGGAGTTTCCACTAGATTAATTGATTTTGATGATTAGAATGTGGTTAAAATAGAGTTTCTATTCAATGATCATCAAATCAGATCCCAATTAGGTGATTTTCCCTCATTTGGCACGGGTATAGCATGACTTTTAGGTGCGTGCCAAGGTTAGAGACGACTCGAGTAAGTTTCAGAGCCGGCTCCTAAGGGGGAGTCGACTCGCGCATTGGCGGGAGTCGACTCGCAAAGATGGCAGCTGAGGGGGAGTCGACCTCGCATATTGTCGGGAGTCGACTCGAAGTCTACGGGCGCATAAGGAGAGTCGACTCGCGCATATTCTGGAGTCGACTCGAGGTCGAGTCGACTCGCGACTCAGGGGAGTCGACTCGCAGTCGGGATCCGACTTTTTAACCCTAGGTTTGTCGTTTCGCAAACACTTTTCTTTCAAGCCGCCACTGTTCAAAAAGCCCTAGAGCCGACTCCTAGGTCGTCCCCGATCGTCTCCAACCTCTGTTCGGTCGATTTTTCACCAGTTCTTAGGGTTTTCGTCCGTTCCTAGGTCGTCTCCGGTCCGTCCCGAGTCTCCTCCGTCGACCCTTCTCCGTCCTTTAGGTTCTTCATCCCGTTTAGGTCAAGATGCCTCGTAAGACCGTGGTTAGGAAGAGGTCCCGTCCCGAGGCCGGTCCCCGAGCGGCGCTCCAAGGCGCGGCACGATCCCGCGAGGCAACCACCTCCGGCTCGTTCCCCGCCTAGGGCGGTTCCCGTGAGGCCATTGGCCGGGAAAGCCGTCACCACCGGGAGGTATGTCGACTTCGACTATCTCTCCCGGGAAGGGTTCACCATAGGTGATAGGCTTAGAGCCCAGGGCCTAGAGTACTTCCTCACTTGGACCTTCCCACATATCCAGGCCTTGTTCAAGAGTTCTACGGTACCGTCCATCGGGGAGATGGAGGTATCGAGGGCACAGTAGCCGGTGTCCCTTTGCGTGTCACGGAGGATCTTATTGCCCACATCCTCATCTTCCATTAGTAGGGGTGGCTCCCGCACACCCTGAGGATAGAGTTGAGGCCCTTACGGTCGTCTTAGGGCATCCACCTCAGTCCCCCCTAGACGAGGTATCTGCTAGCTCACTTCCTATTGAAGTGAGAATCCTTTTGAGTATTCTGTCCAGGTCCATCTTCCCTAAGACAGGAAGATTTGATTTTGTAAATGAGAGGGACCTAGCTATTATGTCTTACATTCTTCAGGACACCCCGGTCAACTTTCCCAAACTCATCTATAGGTATATGTGTGAGCCCCTAGATAGACCTAGGCTCACCCTCCCATACAGCATGATTTTTACTCTTCTCTTTAGGGAGTACGAGATTCCCATTCCTGAGAGGGAACCCTCTCGTGCATTGCGATGGACAGATCGCTTGTGTACGGGGACCATGCACAGGATGGGGTTTCGGAAGAGAGAAGGGATATGGGGTTAGGAAGTCTACCCTCACCACTCAGACCACCAGACCTTCTCCCAGTCCTGAGCCCGATTCCGACTATCCAGACCATCCAGACCTTCCATCCACTCCTCCTGCTCCTACCACCTCCGCCGGACCTTCCTCCTCGGCTCCACCATCTATGGAGGTCCGGATTGATCCTGAGCAGCTCCGGGAGCTGCGACAGGAGATCGTCAGAGATGTGAGGGATGAGCCTGCTTCGGGAGCTCCGAGGTGCGGTGCCTGCTCCCACTCCTGCACCCGTATCTTCTCAGTTGGTCCCTTCCTTGACAGCCGTGACTGACATGACGGCTCATGTACGGGAAGAGATCTACAATGTCCGGAGTTTGGTCCAGGGTCAGTCCTCCAGTATGAGTGAAGTCACGGGCATCACTCGAAAGATGCGCGATCACATCCGGAAGGACATGAGCACCACCACCCAGGGGGCCGAGCGCTTGTCGAATGTGCTCATCGACAAGTTGGACACGCTTCAGACGTCGGTGACTGCGCTTCAGGCGTCGGTGACAGAGCTCTCCACTACACATAGCAGAGCCACCACGTCTATCATCACACAGCTTGGCCATGTCACAGATGCAGTCACCCTCCTCATGGAGCAGAGCCGATTGAGAGGAGGAGCACCATCCTCGAGAGGAGGAGCCACATCCTCGAGAGGAGGAGCCACATCGTCCAGAGGAGGAGATGCATCCTCGAGAGGGGGAGCCTCATCCTCGAGGAGGACATAGATGTGTTTGAGTTTTGTTTTGTATTGTTTTACTTTACTTATTGTATGCTCAAATGTATTCACATTCATATCAATACAATGAGTAGACATTTTTATCTTCAATTATGTGCCATTTGATGATTGGTTGTGCCATTGATTGTGTGTGATTACCTCCTTTTTGGTATGATGACAAAAAGGGGGAGAAATATGTATAAAATATGTAAAAGGGGAGAAATATGTAAAAGGGGAGAAATATGAAAAAATTATGTAAAAGAAATCAATGGAAATAAATAAAAAGATAAACTCTTAATAACACACACAAATTTGTTCTAAGTAGATTCGGTACCTCGAGGCTCATTATCTCTCTTTTGGGGCTCCTAATGGAGTAATCTCCAGAATCTATTCAAGGGATATTCGGAGATTAGCTGAATCCTACTCAAGAACAAATTGACAGATTTTCCCTCTAAAAACAAAAAAATTCAGTTCAAAAACTTCAAAGCATTAAAAGGAAATTTAGAAAATCAAAACATAGTTGAATGCATATGTTGAGGGGGAGAATCTGAATTTTAATCAAGCTAAATCATTAATGACATATAAGCCAAACAATTGATTGCATAATATGAAGGCTTATATAATTCCAAATGAAAGGGGGAGCTTTAACTCCGAAATTTTGATGTTTCACTCCTTTCAAACTTGGATGAATTAAATTATCAGACATTTGAATTCATTTATGGATTTTATTTCATTATTTATTGAGCAAGTCATTTTACATATACTCAAAGTTTTGTCATCATCAAAAAGGGGGAGATTGTGGAGTGATTGACTAAAACCCCATTTGATTTTGATGAGCTCAAAGCATTTGAGTATATCTTGTGATTACTAATGAATTCAATTGAGTGTTTCAGTGAAAATCCTGTCCAAGTGTCTCTAGACTTGGTTCATAGTATTTTGGTTAAGTTAAGAAGTCTGCTGAACCAAAGTCTGAGACTCGAGTCGACTCACGAGTATCACGAGTCGACTCCAAGCGTATCAAGTTCACTGGCACGAGCTCGAGTCGACTCCAGATAAGTACGAGTCGACTCCGACTGAGAACAGAAAGAAGAACAGAAAGCTTCATCTCAGAACCTGTCAACGAGTCGACTCCTGAAGTGCGCGAGTCGACTCCAATGTTCACCGAGTCGACTCCAGGAAAGTAAGAGTCGACTCCAAGCAATCACAGGCAGAAAAGTCAGAGAGCAGTTTTCGAGTCTGAGATTCGAGTCGACTCCAGTGGAACGCGAGTCGACTCCGATGGTTGGCAGGTCGACTCCAAAGAAGGTGAGAGTCGACTCTCAGAGGAACACAAGGAAAAAGTCAGAGAACGATTTTCGGACTCTGAGATTCGAGTCGACTCCCACAGTACGCGAGTCGACTCCGAGACTGAGCGACCATCAACAGACAGAAGACCATGTTACAGCCTCTGAGATTCGAGTCGACTCACAGACAGCTCGAGTCGACTCCAAGACAAGCTTCACGTCAAAAAGGCAGAAGACCAACTTTCGGAAACTGAGAGCCGAGTCGACTCCAAGGAAGTTCGAGTCGACTCCAAGACTGGATGAGCCAAAAGACAGAGAATCGGGAGTTCGGGCTCTGAGATTCGAGTCGACTCCAAGGACAGTCGAGTCGACTCGAGTGGACAAAATTCAAAATTGGATCCACGGACTTCAGTGGATAAGCCGACTCCAAAATTGCCAGGTCAGCTCCAGAAGTTGGCGAGTCGACTCCAGGTCAAGACGAGTCGACTCCCAGTCGTGACGGCAACTTTAATTCAAATTTGGAACAGTTGCCGAGTCGACTCCGGAAAAGCGTGAGTCGACTCCCGCTACAGCCGAGTCGACTCCTGATCGCGCGAGTCGACTCCAACCCACCAACGGTCATATTGTCAGGCTGCGCAGAGTGTGCAGAACGGGCAGAAAAAGCAGTGTAACGGCTAGTTTCCGTGGGGGTTGGCTTAAATAGCCACAGAAGACTGTAGCAAGGAAAAAACAGTCATTCCACTCCAACTAAACAAGGATTCAAGCTCTGCAACGTGCTCTTCAATGAAAAAGGGAAGATCTGCATTTACTGCTCCACCTACATCTTCCCAGCAATTAAAAGCCTTCTCCTCCAGCATTCAAGTCGACTACACATTCAAGAGGAGACCGGAGTTCAAGAAGCCTTACCTCTTCTCCAGCTTAAAAGCGTTTGAGGGCTTCTAAACTCCTCTTTGATTATATTGTTTTAAATCTGCTTTTGAGAAGCTTATTTTCTGTTTTCCTTCTGCAACTTGTATTTACTTGGTTCAATCGGGGGATTGAATCAAGGGGATTAAGGTTTGTTGGTGAGCCAAGTTAAAACCAACGTGTGTAAGGGTTTGATTGTGAGCCCGGAAAAACAATCGGGGTTGGTTCTAGTCGGTGAGCCTGGAAAAACCGACCGAGTTCGTTGTGAGCTCGTAAAACAACAAGTTTGGTTGTGAGCTTGCAAAACAACCGGCTGTAATCCAAGGGGGTTATAGTGAAATTCCCAAGTGAGACTTGGGGAGTGGACGTAGGAGCAAGGGTTAGCTCCGAACCACTATAAAACCTTGTGTTTGTGATTGATTGGCTCTTTTCTTCTTACTCTCACATCACTCACAGCACTTAGGATTAATTAAATAACTTGCAATAGTTTTTAATTAATCATCCATAAGTTTTAAATATCTAAATCAATTTTAAAACCCAATTCACCCCCCCTCTTGGGTTGTCTATCTGGGCAACACCGGGGTTTTGACAACTTCCGGAAGCAGATGGCTCGGATCTGCCCCCAGTTCGATCTTTCGACGGTCCGTCCGAGGATGAACCTGGGCTACGGGTCCGACACGGACGACATTCCTGCCATTTTGACATCCGAGGCAGGATTGTACGAAGGTGACGCCGCCGAGCCCGCGACGGCGGTGGCCGAGTCGGAGGCACCTGCCGAGGCCCCCGCTATAGACCCCGAGCCCGCACCTGCCGAAGGCCCCGAGGTCATCGCCGTGGACGACCCCGAGGGTGATGCGGATGCTGCCGCCGCCGCTTAGGACTCGCATACATTTTTCCTTTTTTGTTGTAATCGAGGTCGGCTTTTGAATGACCGACCTCCAATTTTGTAATTGGCCTTCCGGCCCTTCATTAATGAAAGGTCCTTTTTATCACTTCGTTTTTCTTCCTTTCTCTTGTCGTGAATGAGGCCGGAGCCTTAACCTATCTTTCCTCCGACTTTTAACTTCGTATCTTAGTTTTCGAATTGCTTAACGAAGTCGCCCTTTTTCCTTGGCTGTATCTTGGCCTTCTTGAGTTCAGGTCATTCCAACCGAAGGGAGCTCCGAGCTTAGGTTTCTAGAAAATTTCTCTAAGTCCTACAACTCGGATCTTAGAATCGCGGAAGTCACCATATTTGGCCTTTAGGAAAATCCCAAGGCATTGAGGTCGGGCCTTAGCCCTTCAAGTAAGATCGTGCTAGGTTTGTATGTGCCGCTGCTCGAAGAGTCTAGTCGGGTTTCCGAACTTGACTCTTTGGATCGTAGGATCATAGAAAAAGTCTGTGTCGTCCCGCAAGGGAGAGCATGAGCCAATAATCGAGTTGTCGCCAGAGTTTCCTAATTTTTATCCTCGGATTTTGCCAAGGTCTCAGGGAGCGGGGTCGGTACCCTTAAAAGATACCTCGGCCCTTCCGGACCTAATTGGTATGTCCGCGATTAAGGTTGTCTTCGTAGCTCGACATTGGAGACTGCGTATGGGGGCCGAGTTGGGCCCTAATTTATGAGGACCTGCATAAGTCGTGGAGACTTGACGGGCGGAGCATGCATAATATTGATGGGAGATCGGTCTTAAGCCGACTCATAGGAGTGGTCCGACCTTGGGCGAAATAAAGCTCCGACTTCGGCTGAGATTCCGCTAGCAGTGAGTAGATAAAATTTGACAAGGAGGGCGTCGAGTTAGATGTACCTTTTGCATTCCCAGAATTGTACTCCACATAGCGGAGTGGGTTGTTTCCCTTCCTCGTCAGCTTTCGGAGTCGTTTTTGACTTGTTAGGGGACTCGGGCTTCTCACGAACCTGATGACGCCCGTCGAAGTTGAGAGGATCTGGGAAGACTTTAGTGACCCGTAGCTCTTTCCGAGGTCGAGGGAGTTCAAGACCCTATGGTCGGACCTCGGAGCGCCCCAATCTTGGTCGAGGGATCTTGTGTCAGGTCGGCAGGTTTGAGGACGCCTTGCTGACCTGCAGTGCATCCCGAGGTCGAGGGAGTTTGGGACTCTATGGTCGACCCTCGGGGCATCCCGACCTTAGTCGAGGGATCGTTCGTCAGGTCGATGGGTCTGGGCACGCTCTATCGACCTGCGACGCTTCCCGAGGTCGAGGGAGTTTGGGACTCTACGGTCGAACCTCGGGGCATCCCGACCTTAGTCGAGGGATCGTTCGTCAGGTCGATGGGTCTGGGCACGCTCTATCGACCTGCGACGCTTCCCGAGGTCGAGGGAGTTTGGGACTCTACGGTCGAACCTCGGGGCATCCCGACCTTAGTCGAGGGATCGTTCGTCAGGTCGATGGGTCTGGGCACGCTCTATCGACCTGCGATGCTTCCCGAGGTCGAGGGAGTTTGGGACTCTACGGTCGACCCTCGGGGCATCCCGACCTTAGTCGAGGGATCGTTCGTCAGGTCGATGGGTCTGGGCACGCTCTATCGACCTGCGACGCTTCCCGAGGTCGAGGGAGTTTGGGACTCTACGGTCGACCCTCGGGGCATTCCGACCTTAGTCGAGGGATCGTTCGTCAAGTCGATGGGTCTGGGCACGCTCTATCGACCTGCGACGCTTTCCGAGGTCGAGGGAGTTTGGGACTCTACGGTCGACCCTCGGGGCATCCCGACCTTAGTCGAGGGATCTTGCGCCAAGTCGATGTTTCATCGTCCTGCGATACTTCCCGAGGTCGAGGGAGTTTGGGACTCTACGGTCGGTCCTCGAGGCATCCCGGTTTTAGTCGGAGAATCTGAGGATCACAGACGACCCATCATTAAAAGAGAATTATAATTATTAAAATGGGAGAATTATTTGCAGAAAAGAGACTAAGTCCATAGCCCTGATTGTCTCGAACCCCTAGGGGTTTCATTGGTAGTACATTCGTAGATTCTCGGAGTTCCAGCTTCGCGGGATCAGAGTTCCCTCTAGGGACTTTAATTTGTATGCTCCGGGTTGTTGCACTCGGGCGATTTGATAAGGCCCTTCCCAATTTGGGGTGAGCTTTCCTTGCTCAGTCGGTTGGGAAGCCTCGGCTCTCCTGAGGACGAGGTCCCCTACTTTGAAGAGCTTGGGCTTGACTCTAGAGTTGTAGTACTGGGCCGTTCTCTGTTGGTATCTCGCCATACGAACCCGGGCGACCTCTCGTGTCTCTTCAACGAGGTCCAAGTTGTTCCTGAGCCGGGAAGAATTGGTGTCGGGGTCGTAATGCTCCACCCTTGAAGAAGGGAGGCCGATCTCTAGCGGAATGACAGCTTCAGTGCCGTACGCTAGGTTGAAGGGGGTCTCTCCCGTGGGCAGTCGGAATGTAGTCCGGTACGCCCAGAGGACGTTGTACAAGTCCTCGACCCACTGTCCTTTGGACCGATCAAGCCTAGCCTTGAGCCCCTGCAAAATAGTACGGTTAGTTACCTCGGTTTTCCCGTTTATCTGGGGGTGGGCAACCGAGGTGAAGCGGTGGTCAATGCCGAGCTCAGAGCAGAATTCCCTGAAGTTGACATTGTCGAACTGCCGACCATTGTCGGATATAAGGATACGGGGTAGTCCGTATCTGCAAATTATGGACTTCCACACGAAGTCCCGCATCTTTTGCTCGGTGATCCGGGCTACGGGTTCGGCTTCGACCCATTTGGTGAAGTAGTCGATGGAGACGACCAGAAATTTTCTTTGCCCGGTGGCCAGGGGAAAGGACCCCAGGATGTCGATCCCCCATTGGGCGAATGGCCAGGGGGCGATGATGGAAGTCAGCAAGGCCGAAGGTCGGCGCTGGACATTAGCGTTTCGTTGACACCGGTCGCACTTCCGGACGAAATCTGTCGCATCCTTCTGGAGCGTGGGCCAGTAATATCCTTGCCGCAGGATCTTATGGGCTAATGCCCGACCCCCCAGGTGATTTCCGCAGATTCCTTCATGGACCTCTCGGAGGGCATAGTCCGCCTCAGAGGGGCGGAGACATCTGAGAAGGGGAGAGGTGAATGATCGACGATAGAGTCTATTCTCGTACAAGACATACCGGGGGGCTTGGCGCTTGATTCGGTGAGCCTCTGTCTCGTCATGAGGTAGGGTCCCGTCTTGGAGGTAGCAGACGAACCCGTCGATCCAGCTTGGCTCGGAGTCGATGCACATGGCGGGCTCGAGTTCCTCCGTGCTGGGGATCTGAAGATACTCGAGCGTTGTTCCTTGGGAAGCTCGCTCATGCGAGAGGTCGCCAATTTGGACAACTGGTCTGCCCTGAGATTCTCCGCTCTGGGAATGTGCTGAATATCAAAAGAGTTTAGGGTAGACGTGAATTCCTGCACCTTTTGGAGGTATTTCTGCATGGACGGCTCTTTCGCTTCGAAGTCTCCCCGGATCTGGCTTACCACCAGCTGGGAATCACTGAAGGCCGTCAGGTCTTCCACTTTCAGCTCCTTCGCCAACTTGAGCCCGGCGATGAGAGCCTCATACTCGGCCTCGTTGTTCGAGGCCGGGAACTCGAGGCGCAAGGCTTGCTCGGCCACCACTCCGTCTGGACTGGTGAGGATGAGTCTGGCCCCGCTACCCCCCGAAGTTGAAGACCCGTCCGAGTGTAGGACCCATGGTGGCCTTGGTGCTTCCTCCACGGATTCGGGTGGCAACTCGGGGTCATCCGGCAGGGTACATTCCACGATGAAATCGGCGAGTATTTGAGCTTTGATAGCCGGCCTGGGCCGATATTCGAGGTCAAACTCCCCAAGCTCGACCGCCCATTTGGCGATCCTCCCCGCACGATCCGACCTTTGCAATATTTGCTTTGTGGAGTGATTGATCATAACCCTATTTGTTTTGATGAGCTCAAAGCATCTGAGTATATCTCTTGTTTACTAATGAATTCAATTGAGTGTTTCAGTGAAAATCTTGTCTAAAGTGTTTCTAGACTTGGTTCATAATATTTTGGATAAGTTAAGAAGTCAGTTTAAACCAAAGTCTGAGACTCGAGTCGACTCCAAAGTATTACGAGTCGACTCCAAGCGTATCAGAATCACTGGCACGGGCTCGAGTCGACTCCGGACCATTACGAGTCGACTCCGACTGAGAACAGACAGACGAACAGAAGGGCACAACTTAAAACCTGTCAGCGAGTCGACTCCTGAAGTGCGCGAGTCGACTCCGATGTTTACCGAGTCGACTCCGGAGTAGTATGAGTCGACTCCAAGGAGTTACAGACAGAAAAGTCAGAGAGCGAATTTCGACCCTGAGATTCGAGTCGACTCCTGTGGAACGCGAGTCGACTCCGATGGTTGGCAGGTCGACTCCAAAGAAAGCGAGAGTCGACTCTCAGGGGTACACAAGGCAAAAGTCAGAGAACAGTTTTCGGACTCTGAGATTCGAGTCGACTCCCGCAATGCACGAGTCGACTCCGAGACACCGCGAACCCAAAGAGACAGAAGACCAATTTGTTGTCTCTGAGAGCCGAGTCGACTCCAAGACAGCTCGAGTCGACTCCAAGGCAGCGGTACATCAAAAAGGCAGAAGGCTATGTTTCGGAAACTGAGAGCCGAGTCGACTCCGGAGACGTTCGAGTCGACTCCAAGACTGGACGAGCCAAAAGACAGAAGATAGGGAGTTCGGGCTCTGAGCGCCGAGTCGACTCCCAGGATTGTCGAGTCGACTCGAGTGGGCCAAGTTGAAAATTAGCTCCATGGATTTCATGAGATGAGCCGACTCCGAAAATGCCAAGTCAGCTCCAGAAGTTGGCGAGTCGACTCCGGGTCAAGACAAGTCGACTCCCAGTCGAAGAGGCTACTTTAATTCAAATCCGGAACAGTTGCCGAGTCGACTCCAGAAAAGCATGAGTCGACTCCCGCTACAGCCGAGTCGACTCCTGATCGCGCGAGTCGACTCCGACCCCAACGGACACATTGTCAGGTTGTGCAGAGTGTGCAGAACGGGCAGAAAAAGGTGTCTAACGGCTAGTTTCCGTGGGAGATGGTTTAAATAGCCACAGAGGACTGTAGCAAGAGAGAGAACTACCATTCCATTCAAGGAAATCAAGCATTCATTCTCTGCAAGTGGTTTTTCAACGAAAAGAGGGAAGAGCGCCATAACTCCATCCAACTACCTCTTCCCAAACATTGAAAGAGATCTCCTCCTGCATTCAAGTCGACCAGACATTCAAGAGGAGACCCAAAGTTCAAGAAGCCCTACTCTACTCCAACTCTAACGTGTTTGAGGGCTCTTAACTTCTCTCTAGTTTATATTGTTATTTATCTGCTTTTGAGAAGCTCTGTTTTTCTGTTACTCCTTTTTATTTCCATCTTGTCTTTGCTTGGTTCAATCGGGGGATTGAATCAAGAGTGTTGAGGTTGGTTGGTGAGCCGAGGGTAAAACCAACGTGTAAGGGTTCGATTGTGATCCCGGAAAAACAATCGGGGTGGTTCTAGTCGGTGAGCCTGGGAAAACCGACCGAGTTCGTTGTGAGCTCGTAAAACAACAAGTTGGGTTGTGAGCTTGTAAAACAACCGACTGTAATCCAAGGGGTTATAGTGAATTCCCAAGTGAGACTTGGGGAGTGGACGTAGGAGCAAGGGTTAGCTCCGAACCACTATAAAACATTGTGTTTGTGATTGTTTGTCTCTCTCTAGTTCTCTCATTTCATTCACAGCACATAACAACTAATTAATCATCTCACAAAAGCATTAATTAGTCATCCACAAAAGTTTTAATTGCAAAATTATTTTAAAACCCAATTCACCCCCCCCTCTTGGGTTGTCTATCTGGGCAACAAGTGGTATCAGAGCCTAAACTCTTCTACCCTAAGAGTAAAAGATCAAAATGACAACCCCATTTGGATCTTCCCACATTGAGGGTCAGTCCACCCAAAGACCCCCATTCTTTAATGGATCCGACTACTCATATTGGAAGGCTAGGATGAGAATATTCATCCAAGCCCAAGACTATGAGATGTGGACCATTGTAGTAAATGGACCATACATCCCATCCATCTATGTAGAGGGTGTCACTATACCTAAACTAGAAAAGGATTGGGATGAACATGACATGAGAAAGGCACAACTCAATTCTAAAGCAATGAATGTGCTTTACTGTGCATTAGATAGGAATGAATTCAATAGAGTCTCTACTTGCAATTCTGCAAAAGAGATTTGGGACAGACTTGAAGTGACCCATGAGGGCACGAATCAAGTCAAAGAATCCAAAATAAATATATTAGTTCATAAGTATGAACTATTTAAGATGGATTCTAATGAGACAATCACTAGCATGTTTACTAGGTTTACTGACATTGTCAATGGCCTAAAAAGCCTTGGCAAAAACTATACTAACAGTGATCTTGTCAGGAAAATTCTTCGCTGTCTACCAAGGTCATGGGAAGCCAAGGTGACGGCAATCCAAGAAGCTAAGGACTTGAACAAGCTTCCACTTGAAGAGCTCCTTGGATCCCTAATGACTCACGAGCTAACAATGAAGCAGCACAGCGAAGAAGAGTCCTCCCATAAGAAAAAGGTAATAGCTCTTAAATCTACATCAACTAACAAAGACTTGTCTTGCAGTAGCAGCAGTGAAGAAGAGGATCATGAGGGAGATGATGATGAGGCTCTTCTCGTGCGCAAGTTCAGAAAATTCATCAACCACAAGAAGTCCTATCATCAAAGGAGAGGCCCCTCAAATTCCTATTGAAAGGATAAAGGTAAGGAAAGGGAAAATGAGGGGATTGGATGTTATGAGTGCAAAAAGCCGGGGCACATAAGAGCTGAGTGTCCTCTACTAAAGAAGGGGGGCAAGTACAAGAAGAAGAAAGCCCTTGTCACCACCTTATCGGACTCCGACGCATCATCGTCATCATCGGATGAAGAACAAGAAGAAAAGGCCAATTTCTGCTTCATGGCCAATGAAAATGAGGTAACATCCGAAACACATCTTGATTTTACTTGATGAACTGTATGATGCATTTAATGAACTAATGATTGAATATAAGGCTATAAACATTAAGAATAAAGAGCTAAAACTAGCTAATCAATCTTACCTACATAAATGCGATAAATTAGTTAAGGATAAGGACTATATCACCAAAGAAAATCTAGAACTTAAGACAAGTAACCAACTCTTAACTCAAAAGACTAATACCTTGAGCAAAGATAATGAAAAACTAACTAAAGAAATTTCAGAACTTAAAAACAATAAACCAATCTTAAACGAGAATCTCATAAAAGACTTAAACATTCTAAAAACTGAAAAACAAACTCTAACTAAAGAACTTGAAAAATACAAACCTTTGGTTGAAAAATTTACATATAGTTCTGAAAAATTGAATATGATACTTAACAGTCAACGAGCGGTATTCAATAGAGCGGGTTTAGGGTATAAACCTAAAAATAAGCAAAAACTTCTTAGTAACTTTTTTGTTAAAGCAGGAGAAAGTAAAACTAAGAAAATAACCTGTTTTTGTTGTGGAACTGTAGGACATAAAGCAAATGTGTGCAATTATAGAAAAGAAAAAACAAAAAGAAAAGTTAAAAGGGTATGGGTTCCAAAAGGAACCAACATGACTAACCATGAAGGACCCAAGAAAACTTGGGTACCTAAGATTACATGATTTGCTTGTGTAGGAGTGTCTTGCAGCCAAGGTCAACAAAAATTGCTGGTATTTGGATAGTGGCTGCTCAAGACACATGACGGGTGACAAGGATCAATTCTTCACCCTTGAAGCTAAGAAGGGAGGTGCTGTGACTTTTGGAGACAATAACCAAGGTCACATCATTGGTATAGGTAAAGTTCAAATTACCCCTTCTACTTTTATTGATAATGTTCGATATGTTGATGGTCTTAAGCATAATTTATTAAGCATTAGTCAATTATGTGATAGAGGTTATAATGTTATGTTTAAACCATCACTATGCATCATAACAAACCCAAATGACAATAGTTTAGTTTTTAAAGGAATAAGACGTGGAAATGTGTATGTTGTAGACCTTGAGGATCTTGCCAAACACAATCCATGTTTAGTTGTTAATGAAACTAAGGATAATGATGCTAGTTGGTTATGGCACCGTAAGTTAGGTCATGCAAGCATGGACACAATATCTAAACTAGTTAAAAGAGATTCTGTGATAGGTTTGCCAAAAGTAAAATTTGAAAAGAATAAAATATGTGAAGCATGTCAATTTGGCAAACAATCTAGGAACTCATTTAAATCTATAAATTGTGTCTCTACCTCTAGACCTCTAGAACTACTACACATGGACCTATTTGGACCAACTAGAACCACTAGTCTAGGTGGAAATAAATATGGTCTAGTCATTGTAGATGATTATTCTAGATACACTTGGGTTATGTTCTTAGCACATAAAGATCAAGCTTTTTCAGTCTTTAAAAAGTTTCATAAGAAAGTAACAAATGCTAGAGATTCTTCAGTCATAGCCATTAGAAGTGACCATGGAACCGAATTTGAAAATCAGTTATTCGATGAGTTTTATAGTAAAAAGGGTATAACTCATAATTTTTCTGCACCTAGGACACCACAACAAAATGGAGTTGTGGAGAGGAAAAATAGAACTCTAGAGGAAATGGCTAGAACTATGTTGTGTGAAAGCAACCTCCCTAAGTACTTTTGGGGAGAAGCCATCAATACTTCATGTCATATATTAAATAGAGTTCTATTGAGACCCATTATAAAGAAAACACCTTATGAACTTTGGAAAAACAGAAAACCAAAGGTAAACTATTTTCATGTCTTTGGATGTAGGTGTTTTGTTCATAATAATGGGAAAGATAATCTAGGAAAATTTGACTCAAAATCTGATGAGGCTATATTCTTGGGGTACTCTACAACTAGCAAAGCCTATAGAGTCTTTAATAAAAGAATCCTAGTTATAGAAGAATCCATACATGTTGTTTTTGATGATTCTAGTGATATCTCCTCTAGTAAGAGAGTTAATTTTGATGATGATACGGAAATTCTTGAAGAAAAGATTGATGAGATGACATTACAAGATAACAATCAAAAATTAATTGAAGATGCATCATCAAGCCAAGAGACTATAGTGGATCATGGGCTGACCAAGGCTTGGAGGTTTGCCCATGGGCATCCTAAGGAATTAATTCTAGATGATCCATCTCAACCTGTTAGGACTAGAGCATCACTTAGAAACTTAAACAATCATCTAGCTTTTGTTTCACATTTTGAGCCCAAACACATAGAAGAAGCTGAAAAAGATGTAAATTGGATAAATGCAATGCAAGAAGAATTAAACCAATTTACTAGAAACAAGGTATGGAATCTAGTTGAAAGACCTTCTGAATATTCAATTATAGGTACCAAATGGATTTATAAAAATAAACTTGATGAAAATGGTATTGTAATAAGGAATAAGGCTAGACTAGTAGCAAAGGGCTATAATCAAGAAGAAGGTATAGATTTTGATGAAACATTTGCCCCTGTAGCTAGACTTGAGGCTATTAGATTATTATTAGCATTTGCATGCTCTAAGGATTTCAAGTTATTTCAAATGGATGTAAAAAGTGCATTTCTAAATGGGTATATTAATGAGGAGGTATATGTAGAACAACCCCCTGGTTTTGAAAATCATCAATACCCTAATCATGTTTATAAATTGAACAAAGCACTTTATGGTTTGAAACAAGCACCTAGAGCATAGTATGAAAGACTTAGCAAATTTCTATTAGATCATGAATTCTCTAGGGGAAATGTAGATACAACACTATTTCTGAAAAAGAAAAACAAAGATATGTTATTAGTGCAGATTTACGTTGATGATATTATTTTCGGTGCTACTAACAATCGCCTCTGCGAAGAATTTGCTGACTTAATGCAGAGTGAATTTGAGATGAGTATGATGGGAGAGCTGAATTACTTCCTCGGGCTTCAAATCAAACAATCTGAAGGGGGCATCTTCATCAATCAAGCCAAATACATCAATGAGATGCTAAAGAAGTTTGATATAGAGGGAAACAAGTCAATCAGCACCCCCATGAGTTCATCATGCAAATTAGACCAAGATGAATCAGGTAAATCTGTAGATCAGAAGCTATATAGAGGTATGATAGGATCTTTATTGTATCTTACTGCAAGTAGACCTGATATCATGTTTAGTGTTTGCATGTGTGCTAGATATCAGTCTAATCCTAAGGAATCTCATCTAATTGCAGTCAAGAGAATCTTTAAATACCTAATAGGAACAAAGAATATAGGGTTATGGTATTCTAAAGAATCTAGTCTAAACTTAATAGGATACACAGATTCAGACTTTGCTGGATGTAAACTTGATAGAAAAAGCACCAGCGGGTCATGTCAATTCCTAGGAGAAAACTTAATCTCATGGTTTAGCAAGAAACAAAACTCGGTTGCATTATCTACTGCTGAAGCTGAATATGTTGCAGCCGGGAGTTGTTGTGCTCAAATCTTGTGGATCAAACAACAATTAGAAGATTATGGCATTAAACAAGATAAAATACCCATTAATTGTGATAATACAAGTGCCATTAATCTAACTAAAAATCCAATTCAGCATTCAAGAACTAAACATATTGAGATAAGACATCACTTCATAAGAGATCATGTACTGAATGGTGATGTGACACTACAATTTGTTTGCACTGATGATCAATTAGCTGACATTTTTACAAAACCCCTAAGTGAAGAGAGATTTAGTGTGCTTAGGAGGGGATTAGGAGTGATTGATCCATCCTAGTGGTATTTTCCACTAGTTCATTGATTTTGATGATTAGATCATGGTTAATTTAGAGTTTCTTTACAATGATCATCAAATCAGATCATAACTTAGTGATTTTCCCTCATTCGGCACAAACATAGCATGATTTTTAGGTGCGTGCCAGAGTTCGAGACGACTCGAGCAAGTTTCAGAGTCAGCTCGTAAGGGGGAGTCGACTCGCACATTTACGGGAGTCGACTCGAGAACGATGGCAGCAGAGGGGGAGTCGACTCGCATACAGTCGGGAGTCGACTCGAGGTAAACAGGCGCATAAGGAGAGTCGACTCGCGCATATTTTGGAGTCGACTCGAGGTCGAGTCGACTCACGACTCAGTGGAGTCGACTCGCAGTCGGGATCCGACTTTTTAACCCTAAATTCATCGTTTAGAAAACACTTATTTTCTCCGCCGCCACTGTTCAAAACCCTAGAGCCGACTCCTAGATCGACTCCGGCCGCCCCTAGGTCCTTTTCCCGTTGATCCTTCATCGTCCATTAGGATTTCATACCATTCTAGGTTAACCATGCCTCGCAAAGCCACTGTCCCAAGCCGGAAGAGGCCCCATTCCGCGACCGGTGCCGAGCGGCGTTCCAAGGCTCGGAACGACCCCGTGAGGCCACAACCTCCGGCTCGTTCCCCGCCGAGGGCCGTTCCCTCGAGGCCGTGTGCCGGGAAGGCGGTCTCCACCGGGAGATACGTCGATTTCGACTATCTCTCCCGGGAGGGCTTCACTATAGGAGATAGACTTAGGGCCCAGGGTTTAGAGTACTTTTGTTCCCTAGACCTCCCCACATACCCTGGCCTAATTAGAGAGTTCTATGGTACTGTCCATAGGGGAAATGGGGGAATAGAGGGAACCGTAGCCGGTGTCCCATTGTTTATTTTCGAGGATTTCATAGCCCAAATCCTCCACCTTCCACAGTTAGGGGTGGCTCCCACACACCCCGAAGATAGGACTGAGGCCCTTACGGCCATTCTAGGGCATCCACCCCAGTCCCCTTTAGATGAGGTGTCCGCCAGCTCACTTTCAGTTGAGATGCGGCTCCTCTTGAGCATCATTTCTCGGTCTCTGTTCCCAAAGACCGGACGGTTCGATTTTGTGTCTGAGAGGGACCTAGCCCTCATGTACTACATTCTTCAGGATACCCCCATAAACTTTTCCAAGATGATATATAGATACCTATGTGAGCCACTAGATAGACCTAGGCTCACCCTCCCCTATGGCATGATGTTCATCCTTATCTTTAGGGAGGCCGAGATCCCTATTCCTGAGGGGGAACCCTCTCGCGCATTGCGATGGACAGATCGCATGCGTCCGGGGACCCTACACAGGATGGGGTTTCGGAAGGTAGAGGGGACCTGGGTTAGGAAGTCTTCCACCTCCACACATACCACCAGACATTCCCCTAGCCCTGAGCCAGACTCAGATTATCCTGACTTTCCCTCCACTTCTGCTCCTACCACCTTAGCCGGACCCTCCTCCTCAGCTCCTCAGCCCATGGAGGTCCGGATCGCTCCTGAGCAGCTCCGGGAGTTGCGCCAGGAGATAGTTAGAGACCTGCGGGATGATCTACTTCGGGAGCTCCGGGGTTCAGTGCCTGCTCCCTCTCCTGCACCATCTTCAGTGTTGGTCCCTTCCTTGACAGCCGTGACTGACATGACGGCCCATGTACGGGAAGAGATCTACAACGTGAGGAGCTTGATCCAGGCCCAGTTCTCCAGTATGAGTGAGGTCACGAGCACCACTCGGAAGATGCGCGATGACATAGGACATGACATGCGCACCACTACTCAGGGGGCAGAGCGCTTGGCGAATGTACTGATCGCCAAGCTGGACACACTGCAGGAGACCCTGACTGAGCTCTCTACTACACATAGCAGGGCCACCTCATCCATTATCTCTCAGCTCGGGCATGTTACAGATGCGGTCACTCTCCTCATGGAGCAGAACAGATTGAGAGGAGGAGCCACATCCTCGAGAGGAGGAGCCACATCCTCGAGAGGAGGAGCCACATCCTCGAGAAGACCTTAGCTGCTTTTTGCTTTATTTTGACATGTATTCCTTTTTGCTTTACTTATTGTATTCTCAAATGTATTTACATACAAATCAATACAATGAGTAGACATATTCTCTTCAATTCTGTGCCAATTGATCTCTGTTTGCTTGTGTGTTCTATTCACTTCCTTTTTGATACGATGACAAAAAGGGGGAGAAATATTTAGTAGATATGTAAATGGAATCAACATAAAAGAAATCAAAATGAGAATCAAAAATTAAAACATAATTTGTTCTTAGTGGATTTGGTACCTCGAGGCTCATTATCTCTCTGTTGGGGCTCCTAATGGAGTAATCTCCAGAATCTATTCAAGGAATATTCGGAGATTAGTTGAATCCAACTCAAGAACAAATTGTCAGATTTTCCCTCTAAAAACCAAAAATTTCAGTTCAAAAACTTCAATGCATTAAAAGAAAATTCAGAGAATCAAAACAAAGTAGAATATTGAGGGGGAGAATCTGAATTTTTAAGAAAGATAAATCATTAAATATATATAAGCCAAACAATTGATTGCATGATATGAAGGCTTATATAATTCCAAATGAAAGGGGGAGCTTTAACTCCAAAATTTATTGTTTCACACCTTTCAAGATTGGATAAATCAAATAACCAGACACTTGAATTCATTTATGGATTTTATTTCCTTGTTTATTGAGCAATTCACTTTACATATACTCAATGTTTTGTCATCATCAAAAAGGGGGAGATTGTGGAGTGATTGATCATAACCCTATTTGATTTTGATGAGCTCAAAGCATCTGAGTATATCTCTTGTTTACTAATGAATTCAATTGAGTGTTTCAGTGAAAATCTTGTCTAAAGTGTTTCTAGACTTGGTTCATAATATTTTGGATAAGTTAAGAAGTCAGTTTAAACCAAAGTCTGAGACTCGAGTCGACTCCAAAGTATTACGAGTCGACTCCAAGCGTATCAGAATCACTGGCACAGGCTCGAGTCGACTCCGGACCATTACGAGTCGACTCCGACTGAGAACAGACAGACAAACAGAAGGGCACAACTTAAAACCTGTCAGCGAGTCGACTCCTGAAGTGCGCGAGTCGACTCCGATGTTTACCGAGTCGACTCCGGAGTAGTATGAGTCGACTCCAAGGAGTTACAGACAGAAAAGTCAGAGAGCGAATTTCGACCCTGAGATTCGAGTCGACTCCTGTGGAACGCGAGTCGACTCCGATGGTTGGCAGGTCGACTCCAAAGAAAGCGAGAGTCGACTCTCAGGGGTACACAAGGCAAAAGTCAGAGAACAGTTTTCGAACTCTGAGATTCGAGTCGACTCCCGCAATGCACGAGTCGACTCCGAGACACCGCGAACCCAAAGAGACAGAAGACCAATTTGTTGTCTCTGAGAGCCGAGTCGACTCCAAGACAGCTCGAGTCGACTCCAAGGCAGCGGTACATCAAAAAGGCAGAAGGCTATGTTTCGAAAACTGAGAGCCGAGTCGACTCCGGAGACGTTCGAGTCGACTCCAAGACTGGACGAGCCAAAAGACAGAAGATAGGGAGTTCGGGCTCTGAGCGCCGAGTCGACTCTCAGGATTGTCGAGTCGACTCGAGTGGGCCAAGTTGAAAATTAGCTCCATGGATTTCATGAGATGAGCCGACTCCGAAAATGCCAAGTCAGCTCCAGAAGTTGGCGAGTCGACTCCGGGTCAAGACGAGTCGACTCCCAGTCGAAGAGGCTACTTTAATTCAAATCCGGAACAGTTGCCGAGTCGACTCCAGAAAAGCATGAGTCGACTCCCGCTACAGCCGAGTCGACTCCTGATCGCGCGAGTCGACTCCGACCCCAACGGACACATTGTCAGGTTGTGCAGAGTGTGCAAAACGGGCAGAAAAAGGTGTCTAACGGCTAGTCTCCGTGGGAGATGGTTTAAATAGCCACAGAGGACTGTAGCAAGAGAGAGAACTACCATTCCATTCAAAGAAATCAAGCATTCATTCTCTGCAAGTGGTTTTTCAACGAAAAGAGGAAAGAGCGCCATAACTCCATCCAACTACCTCTTCCCAAATATTGAAAGAGATCTCCTCCTGCATTCAAGTCGACCAGACATTCAAGAGGAGACCCGAAGTTCAAGAAGCCCTACTCTACTCCAACTCTAACGTGTTTGAGGGCTCTTAACTTCTCTCTAGTTTATATTGTTATTTATCTGCTTTTGAGAAGCTCTGTTTTTCTGTTACTCCTTTTTATTTCCATCTTGTCTTTGCTTGGTTCAATCGGGGGATTGAATCAAGAGTGTTGAGGTTGGTTGGTGAGCCGAGGGTAAAACCAACGTGTAAGGGTTCGATTGTGATCCCGGGAAAACAATCGGGGTGGTTCTAGTCGGTGAGCCTGGGAAAACCGACCGAGTTCGTTGTGAGCTCGTAAAACAACAAGTTGGGTTGTGAGCTTGTAAAACAACCGACTGTAATCCAAGGGGTTATAGTGAATTCCCAAGTGAGACTTGGGGAGTGGACGTAGGAGCAAGGGTTAGCTCCGAACCACTATAAAACATTGTGTTTGTGATTGTTTGTCTCTCTCTAGTTCTCTCATTTCATTCACAGCACATAACAACTAATTAATCATCTCACAAAAGCATTAATTAGTCATCCACAAAAGTTTTAATTGCAAAATTATTTTAAAACCCAATTCACCCCCCCCCCCTCTTGGGTTGTCTATCTGGGCAACATGCTTCATAGGCTGGTCGGTCAGTATAGCTATTGTGTGGGCTTGGAAGTAAGGCCTAAGCCTCCGAGCCGAAGTGATAAGAGCGAAGATGGTTTTCTCGAGCTTGGAGTATCGGGTCTCACCATCCCTGAGGACCCGACTGATGTAG
Organism: Phoenix dactylifera; assembly: GCF_009389715.1. Lineage (NCBI taxonomy): Eukaryota > Viridiplantae > Streptophyta > Magnoliopsida > Arecales > Arecaceae > Phoenix > Phoenix dactylifera. The sequence continues at coordinate 25,524,600 of NC_052392.1, read as the reverse complement.
TAGACCGGCTTTTGGAGCTTGTCCTCTTCCCGGACGAGGACTGAGCTCACTGCAACTGGGGAGACGACCAGGTATAGGTAAAGGACTTCGCCCCTCTGAGGCTTGGTGAGTAGCGGGGAAGAGGCCAGAAGGCTCCTGAGCTCTTCAAAGGCCTGCTGGCATTCTTCTGACCACCGGAAGTCTTTCGGCTTTTTGAGGATCTTGAAGAACGGGAGGCAGCGCTCTGCCGATCGGGAAACGAACCTCCCCAAGGCGGCAACCCGCCCCGTAAGCCGCTGTACCTCCTTGACTGTCTTCGGAGGCGCCATTTCTTGCAGTGCTCGAATTTTCTCAGGGTTGGCTTCAATTCCGCGCTGGGTCACTATGAAACCCAGGAACTTGCCCGAGGTGACTCTGAACGCGCACTTCGCCGGGTTGAGCTTCATTCGGTATCTCCTGAGCTTGGTGAATGTCTCGTCGAGATCGGCTACATGGTGTTCCGCCGCTCGGCTTTTCACCAGCATGTCGTCCACGTAAACTTCCATATTTCGACCGATCTGGTCTTTGAAAATTTGGCTGACCAGTCTCTGATAGGTGGCCCCTGCATTTTTCAGGCCGAAGGGCATCACCTTGTAGCAGTAGGTGCCCTTGTCGGTGATGAAGGCTGTCTTCTCCTCGTCCTCTGGCGCCATTCGGATTTGATTGTACCCTGAAAAGGCGTCCATAAAAGTTAGCAGTTGGTGTCCTGAGGTGGAGTCGACGAGCTGGTCGATGCTTGGGAGGGGAAAGCTGTCTTTTGGGCAAGCCTTGTTCAGATCGGTGTAGTCCATGCACATGCGCCATTTTTCGTTGGCCTTCTTTACGAGGACCACATTGGCGAGCCAGTCCGGGTAAGAGACCTCCCGGATGAAGCCGGCTCTGAGGAGTTTATCCACCTCCTCGGCCGCGGCTCGTTGTCGTTCCGGGGTGGAGCCCCTTTTCTTCTGCTTTACTGGTCTGCTGGTTGGCTTCACCTGGAGTCGATGGACCACGACCTCAGGGTCAATTCCCGGCACGTCCGCGGGCGACCAGGCAAAAACGTCAGCATTGTCCAGCAGGAAGCTGACGAGGCGATCTCTTTCGCAGGCGCCAAGGCCGGAGCCGACCTGCACAGTTAGCTCGGGAAAATTTTCTTGTAGTGGAACTTGAACAAGAAGCTCACCGGGCTCTACTTGCTTCTTCCAAAGGGTGTCCCTCGCATCGAGGGTTTCTATGGGTAGTGAGGGGCCCGTTGGCTGAATCGTCGCCCCGGTTGGTTGCTTTACTCCGTGGGCCGCCATATAGTATTGCTTGGCAGCGAGCTGATCTCCGCGGACCTCGCCTACTCCTTGGCCGGTGGGGAACCGCATGAGCAAATGGCGGGTTGAAACCACGGCTCGAAGGGCATTTAGCCCTGGCCGCCCTAGGATGGCGTTGTAGACCGAGGGCAGACGGACCACCAGAAAGTCCGTCCTCACAGTGCTCTCCCGGGGAGCGAGGCCAACCGTGACAAGGAAGCTAGCCTCACCTTCAACTGGGACCGAGTCTCCGGTAAACCCGACCAGCGGGGCATTAATTTTCCGGAGGTGTCCTTCTGGCAACCCCATTTTTTGGTAGGCATGATAATACAAAACGTTGGCTGAACTTCCATTGTCAACTAGGACACGCTTTACATCAAATCTATTTACAATTATTGAGATGACCACAGCGTCATCGTGAGGGGTCTCAACCCCTTCTAAGTCCTCGTCCGAGAACGAGATGACTTCATCAGTGCGTGGGCACTTCGGGGGTGCTCCCTGGGCGGCCGTTCCTGCCGAGGCCCTTCCAATCATGTTGATGGTGCCAGCAATGGGCCTGTTGTCGTCCGGATTTTCGGGCGGTACGGTATTCTCCGCCGGCCTCCTTTCCTCACGTCGGTTCCTCACGAACCGGTTGAGTACTCCCCGTCGGATGAGCGCTTCTATCTCGTCCCGGAGTTGGAAGCAATCCTCCGTGTCGTGCCCACGGTCTCGATGGAAGCGACAATACTTCCTGGGATTACGGGGAACTCCCGTGTCTCGCATAGGAGGCGGGGGTCGGAAAAAGTCCCGACCCTCGATTTCCATCAGGATCTCGGCCCGGGGAGCATTGATAGGTGTGTAGTTCTCGTACCTCCCTGGGTACGTCCGAGGCCGTGATGGAGACCTCGGCCGAGGAGGGGTCCTCCGCTGAGGCCGTCCCCGCTGCCGTGGCGGGCTCCTCAGTCGGGGGAGATTCTTCTCATGGCGGGGGGATCGGCTCCTTTGTCGGTCGCGTTCCTCGCGGCGCTTCTTCTGCTTCTTCGAGGCAGGCTCAATTGCTCTCCGCCTGGAGGCAACCGCTTCCTCGGCCTTGGCATACTTCCGGGCTCGGGCCAGCATCTCGGTGAAGTCGGCCGGAAAGCTCTTCTCGATGGAGAAGAGGAATCGGTAGGAGCGAACCCCAGTCTTCAGAGCCGACATGGCTATTGACTGGTCTAGCTCGCGGACTTCCCAGGTGGCAGCAGTAAAGCGGTCCAGATATTCCTTGAGGGATTCCCCCTCCTTCTGCTTGATGTCCAAGAGGGAATCTGACGTCCGTCGTTGGCGTCGGCTGGCAGCAAAATTGGTGGCGAATTGCCTACCGAGTTGCTCAAAGGAGGATACCGTGTTCGGCTTCAGTCCAGAAAACCAAAGCCGAGCGGTCCCTCGGAGGGTTGCTGGGAAGGCCTTGCAAAGTATGGCCTCCGAGGACCCTTGCAGGGTCATGAGGGCCCGATAGCTCTCCAAATGGTCGAGAGGGTCGGTCATTCCGCTGTAGGGCTCTACTTGAGGCATTTTGAACCTCGCGGGGACCGGTTCATCCTCGATCTGGCGGGAAAAGGGGGACTTGGTAGTAAACTCGAAGTCTCCCTCCTGTCTCGCCTTCTTATTGTGGAGCGCTGCAATTTGGCGCTCCAGATGCTCAACTTTCCTGTCGAGCTCCCCCACCCGTGGGATCGTCGCCGTGGTTTGCGCCGGCTCACGGCGGTCTGGGGCTGACTCAGCCTCAGAAGGCTGGGGTCTTCTGTTGAAATCTTCCTCCGGTAGCTCTCTCTGGGGGGAAGTCCGCTCTTCGTTGTTGGCTCTGGAGGAGCCATGCAAATTCTGGCCGGGGAGAACCGGTCCGTTGGGAGGAAATTCCGGCAGGACCTGGGCCTGTGGGGGAAGCATTGGCAAAGCCTCCTCGCGCCGCAGGCCTTGAACAGCGGCGGTCAAGGCCTGGACTTGCTGTACCAAGGCATTGAACTGTTCCGGCTGGACCTGGGGAGCCGGGTCAGCCGGAGTAAGCGAATTCTGGACGGAATGTCCAGGACTCTGTGGGGGACGCCGGGAGATGTTGGAGGCTCCCTTGCTTCTCAACTTCATGATCGCTACTCGGTCCCTTCCTCTAGCGCCAACTGTTGCTGGAAATTGGACCCGGGGGCGATCCTCAGTCGGGGAGAGGGAGCAGCAGGTCTTCACAGGGGCGCGGCGATCCGTCGTCGGACGGCGTCCTCCGTCCGGGGTGCCTGCAAACAAGCCGGTGGCCGGGTTTTCCGGCGCCGGCCCTCCGACGCTCAAGTCAGAAGGGAGGCCAAGTGTGTAACGAGGAGAAGAATAATGTTTGGCAGAGTGCGGAATTTCTCCAACCCCCTTCTTGAGAAGCCAGGGCTCCTTTTTATAGGCGGGGGTCGGTTTACCTGTGATGTAATGGGGCGAGGCCATAGTACGGCTCGGTATGTGGTTCAGGTCGGCGCACGATCAGGCGAATCATTACGCTGATGTCGGCGTTGAGGTCGTCGTACGACCCGAACTAGCACGCTACCAGGCGAATTATTGCATTGATGTCGGAGGTAAGGCCGAGATCAGAGACTTATCATAGTCGATTGGACTCTGCTGGGCTAACTTGCCGTGGGGAGCTGGGAGTCCGTAGGTGACAGGAGCCATGCACATTAAATGTGGAGTGAGCCGGAGATTCGCATTAAATGTGGAGTAAGCCGGAGATCCGCATTAATTGTGGAGTAAGCCGGAGATCCGCATTAATTATTGAGTAAGCCGGAGATCCGCATTAATTGTTGAGTAAGCCGGAGATCCGCATTAATTGTTGAGTAAGCCAGAGGTTTACAGGGGTCATGCGCAATAAATGCTGGGGCAGTGGCAGGATATGGTCCTCGGTCGGACCTCGGAGGGGTACGGCCATAGTAGGTGGCTGACAAGGATAGACCTTGGGTGCCAGGATTTTCCCAGGTCGGGGGTTCTGAGGTCGGCTGTCTTGAGGTCGGACGTTCCGAGGTCGGACGCCGACTTCGGCTGCCCAAGGTCGGCGATTTGCGCGACTTCTCTGGGGTATTTATGTCATTGGGGGGGAAAAATCTTATTCCCCCAACACTTATTCAATATAGATTAAAAGAGCATTTTTTTAGTTAAAAAAATAAAAATAGTGGTACCAAAAATATGTTTTATTTTGATTGCTATAGTTTTATTTTTTTAAATAAAAATAAGAAATAAAACTGATACCTAACTGGTACTGAGCTAGTTTATTTTCTAATATTATTACAAAGCCCTCTCACTTGAATCAGCATCAAGTCTTGCTGTCCCTAATGCACTCCAACAGTCCTCTACCATCTCAAGCACCCACAGATAAGAGTAATGTTAATTAGATGGCAAAACAGAACTAAATGTATCAATTGTGTTAGCCCTTGAAATTTGTAAAGCAAAATGTAATAATCATTAATTTTGCAGCAGCATGAGGATAACTTAACATTTACATGAATGCATATGGAGAGCTCTTGCATCAATCTTCGTGCCAGTCTCCCTTGAAATATATTGCCATTAAAAGAAGTGGGGACGCCTGGTGCAATTTGAGAGCTCTTGCATCAATCTTTGCGCAAGTCTTGAGGACTTTCGTCGAACACCTGGAAGGCCTGAAAGATGGGGGATCAGAGTACTGAGTCGACAAGGAAGGCGGTGGCGGAAGAGGGTCGCAGGATGAGAGCGGCCAAGGCTTTTGACGGTGGGGGAGAGCGGCCGCTCCCTAGGGGGGTTATTGCCATTAGAGGAAGTGGGGATGCCTAGTGCAATTGGAGAGCTCTTGCATCAATCTTCGTGCGAGTCCTGAGGATTTTCGTTGAACACCTGGAAGGCCTGAAAGATGGGGGATCCGAGTACTGAGTCGACAAGGAAGGCGGTGGCAGAGGATTCATCTCTTCGTATGGGAATCTCCTGAGGCATCTATTTGCGAGGCATTTCCTTATAATGTCATATCACTACAGAAAAATTGGCCATTTCCGATACTTTTTTTTTTTCCGACGTTGGAAATAAGCATCTGAAAAAAAGGGTGCCGCGCCAAAATTTACCGACGTTTCAATTAAGCGTCAGTAATTCTCTAGAATAGATGATGTGTAAAAGGGTTGTCGTAATCCTACAGAAAAACGGACGTTTTTTTAAAAGCGTCGGTAATAGACGATGTTTATTAGCGTCGTCGTACTCACTGGCCTAAGACGACGCGTATAAGCGTCGTCAAAAGTCAAATTCACAACAAAACCAGCGGCCACCCTCCTCCTCCTCATTTTGCATCCCGATCGATCAAGCCCTAGCTCCTCTCCTCCTTCCTTCTCTCCGACGACGAGCGACCGACCCTTGTCCTATCCGGCGCCGAGCGACGTCCGACGCCAAGCTCTTCCCTTCCTCCTTCCTCTCCGGCGCCGACCTACCCCATCTCCCTCCGCCCGAGAAAGAAGTAATTCAAAAAATTTTTAGAGGCAAAGATAGGTTACAAAAATGAAGCCTTACATCTTAATGATTCGTACGTTGAATGCTTATTTTAGAAGGAATTTATAGTGTGCTTATGAAATTAACGGTTTTGACGACAGTTTCTATTTGTTTCTACTGGGTATTACTACATTTCTTGAATTTGAGAAATGCTAATGGAAGTATGCTAGCAAAGACAATCAAATCTCACAAAAGGGTATTGTGCTTGCTTTTTTGGGGATGCTCTGACGGGGTATCCATTTGGATAGCTAATCATCCCCAGCATGCTTTTGCTTCTCTTTTATTTGGTTGGATAGGTAAATGTTCATTTGGAAAGTATTCTGTTCAGTAGTAGTTGTTCTTTGCCTGAGACCAAGTTAATGTGCTTACTGATTGCATTTTGTCTTGAGATGAACTATATTGTGAACTAAAATGTTAGTGTGAGAAAGTGTTTGCAGTTGAGCTTTTTATCCTGTTCTAGATGATTGCCAGTTTGATGTTTTTGGTGCAAGCCATCTGGTGGAGTTATGCTCTGTCATGGTGGAGAATGCAAGGAAAAAAAGGAACTAACTGGATTAAGGGTCTTTGGTTCATCATAATCATCATTTCCATCTTGTCATTCTTTTGGGAGCAGCCATTTATTTTACCCTTTTCTGTTCATGAACTAAGGAAAAGGGTTCCTTACTAACTCTTCTCTTCCCCCTCCTTTTTGTCTCCTCTCTTTTCTTCTTCTGAAACCAAGGTTGCTGGACATAATGTTTGTCTCATTGGATGAGGTGCAGCGCTCACTTGCCTTTCCTTATCCTGTGCGAGCTTCCTTATTAAATTATGTGCAAGGATGAAAATCCTTGCTGATCATTTTGTCCATGTTTATGCTTACAAAAAGACAAGGAGAAGTTCCGTATCCTCCTAGCAATAACCCAAGAGTCTGACGAGGTTGGGATGTGAAAGCCTTCCCAAGAAATTCACTTCAGACTGCAAATTCCCACAAAGAATAGAACCAGTAGATAAACTAAGGGCTAGTTTGGTTCCCGGAAAGCATTTTTCCTCCTAGGAATATGATTTTTGGAAAACAAATTCCTAGGAAGAGGATGCCAGGAAAGTACTTTTGGCATGTTTGGTTGACCATGGAAAAGTGACAAATTTCCAAAATGCTTATGTTTGGTTGGCCATCCACTTTCCTGGGAAAGTTATGTATAATTTCTATTATGCTCTTAATAAAAATTAGGTCTTTAATACCTCTTTAATGCTTTTTTAATGCTGAAGGGCCTTTTTGGGAAAAAATAAAAATAAAGTGATTCCCACCTCATGGAAAAGTAACTTTCCCATGAAATGTGGGAATCATATTCCCATGAGAATACAACTTTTCCATCTCTCTCCTTTGAAAATTCCAACCAAACAAGAAGTATCTCATTACTTTCCCGTTGACCACACTTTCTCCCTTTCTTTTTCCGCGAACCAAACGATCCCTAATAGACTAAACTGACATCCATGCCATCAAACAACACCTAGCAATCAATCATTGCCAGTAATATTCAGAAAAAAAATAATAAAAACAAGTGCCAATCTTGCTAACACTATGAAATGTGCCAATCTCTCTTTGTGCCATTTGCTGTATGCCATGTCGGCGATAGAAAGGTTCTTTGTGGTTATAGGACTGCTACGATCTCTTTGCAAGATAATTGTTGATAAGGTCAATTTCAATTGCTCAGTGTCTAGCTCCCTAACTGAAGGATTAGCTTTTAGAGAAGCCGTCCTACAATTGTTCTCTCCGACCGCAAGGGTGGCTAAGGGCTGGAGCGACTTTCTTTGTTTTTGGTTAACAAACAAATACAGCATCGTTACCCCCTAGAGGACATAGCCGAAACACATATCGATGGATTATAGGTTCCATCGTTGCAGTCACCTGAACCGGACCCGCCGCGTTCTCCTGCACCCCCCTTCCTTAGCCAAAAAAACCCGGATGGGGATTCTAAAAAGAGTAAACTGATCACATTACTAGTATTTGAACACCATCCTTCAATTCATACCCTAATTTTGTTTATTTTTTTATATTAGTTGCAGTTCAATCAGTTTTTTAATAGAATGAACAAAAGTTGGATAAATAAGTCGAGAGTCAGTGCTGAATATTTGAATGGAGTTCAGAATTTTGTTAAATTTGCTTCTGAGAAATCTGATATGAATGAAAAGATTTTTTGTCCATGTTAAAAATGTGTAAATTGTTTTGCTGTCAATCCAAAAACTGTTGAAGAACATTTGGTGTGGAATGATTTTCTGAAGGGTTACAAAGAATGAATATTTCATGGAGAGTCTATTTTCTCGTCTTCATCTAACCAACCCTTAATTATGGAACACACTGCTAGTATTGGATATAGTAATATGAACAGAAATCTTGTTGTAGAAGATAATATGAGGGGCTTACTAAGAGATGCTCTTCAACATAATATTAGAAATTTAACAGATTTTAGTGGAGAGCAAGAAGTAGCTGCAATAGGTGATGAGCATATTGTTACTGAATCTATATACATGAGGAACCTATAGACTCCGAAGATAATACAACTCGGTATCATAACTTGCTAAAAGATTGTGATCAAGAACTATATCTGAGTTGTAAGAATTTTATGAAGATTTCTTTTCTGGTATATTTATTTCATTTGAAATATTTGAATGGATGGTTTAGTAAGTCTTTTACTATGCTTCTTTAAGTATTAAAGGATGCATTTCTAGAAGGAGTTACTTTGCCATCATCTTCTTACGAAGCGAAAAAACTAGTAAAAGACTTGAAACTTGGATATGAGAAGATACACAGTTGTTCAAATGGCTGTATTTTATACAGCGGTGAAAATATTAATGAAGATTCGTGCCGAACATGCGGATCTTCATCATGAAAAAAATAAAATGAAGACGAGCGTGATTTGTCGAATGAAGTGGATGCTACATTGACTTAAAAAAAATCGCCTACAGTTTTGAGGTATTTTTCTCTCATACCTGGATTGAAAAGGATGTATGCATCATCAAAGACGGCTTCCTCGATGAGATGGCATGATAAAGGCCGTATAAAGGATGGAATGTTAAGACATTCAACAGATAGTTTAACATGGAAAGCATTTGATGATAGGCATCATGAATTTGCTTCTGATGTTTATAGTGTTAGGCTGGGTTTGGGTATTGATAGATTTAATTCATTTCGAACGATGAGTTCTACATATAGTACTTGGCCATTTGTTTTGGTTCCATATAATTTGCCACCATGGATGTGTATAAAACAGTCTTCACTCATTCTGTCAATGGTTATTGCAAGTGATAAGGGCCTAGGTAATGATATAGATATTTTTCTGCAGTCTTTAATAGATGAATTGAAAAAGTTATGGGAGGGTATTGATGCATTTAATGCTTTCACTGGCCGAACATTCAAATTGCATGCAGCTCTTATCTAGACAATCAATGATTTTTCTTCATATGCTAATTTATCTGGTTGGAGCACTAAGGAGTGTATTGCATGCCCTTCTTGTGGAGAATCGACCCATTCATATTGATTAAAATATGAAGAAAAGTTCTATTATATGGGTCATCGTCGATGGTTAGAAATAAACCATCCATTTCAATTTCAGAATAATTAGTTTGATGGTACCATAGAGTTGCGATTTGCCCCTATTCCATCAATTGGAACTGAAGTTTTTAAACAAATGCATGCCATTAACTATATACCCGATAAATCCGAAAGAACTTTCCAATGATAAATATTTTATACCTCATGCATATTACACACTCTCTACTCAAGAGAAAGATCTTTTTCTAACGGTTCTGAAAAATATGAAGGTTCCTGATGGGTATACATCGAATATTTCAAGATGCATTAATCTTAAAGAGCGAAAACTTTCAAATCTTAAAAGTCACGATGGTCACATTTTGATGCAAGATATTTTTCTATTGGCTTTAAGATCGTCAGCTCAAAAACAAGTTCTTGCAATTGTATCTCAGTTATCATCTTTTTCTAAGGCATTATGTTCCAAAGTTCTTGATCCTAAAGAGCTTGATCAATTGGAGTCTAATGTTGCACTTACACTATGCCATATGGAGAAGATCTTTTCTCCTAAGTTTTTTACTATTATGGTTCATCTACTCATTTACTTGATTGCGGAAGCTAAACTCGGTAGACCGGTTCACTACCGATGGATGTATCCTATTGAGAGGTGATTTTTCTAAACTCGAAAGTCCATGATGTATCCTATTATCTTTTTGATGTTGATATTGAACATTAAAATTAAATCTTGAAAGTATCTTGTGCGCTTAAAGGAATATGTACGCAATCGAGCCTATTCCGAGGGATCGATTGCTGAGGGATATATTGCTGATGAGTGTTTGACATTTTGCTCGAGATATCTTGAAGGTGTTGAAACTGCTTTCAATCGATTACAAAGGAATTATGATATTGTACATAATGCAGAAGTGTACAAGTTCTCATCTGGTGGAAGATTTTTGGAAAAAGCTGAAAGTATTATTGTTCATCACAAATCTATCACAATTTTATTTTTTGATTTAACATTGTTGTTGCCCAGAGATGGTCACCCAAGAGGGGGGTGAATTGGGTGTTTTAAAACTTTTTGTCTAATTAAACAAAAACACACAAGTGTATGTGCTAAAGTAAAAATAAAGTTGTAAGCACAGTCAATCGCAAACGCAAAGGTTTATAGTGGTTCGGAGCTTCCACTGCTCCTACATCCACTCTCCAAACACCTTTGGGAATTTTCACTATAATCAGCGATTACAGTCCGGTAGTTTTTCGAGTGAACTACCCAACTCGTTGTTTTACCCCGGGCTAACAACGAACCCTACAATCCCCCAATTTAACCTAGGCTTGGGACGCCTATCCCTTGTTCCAAGTCCCTTGACTGGAACAAGCACAATATTCAAACGTTTTACAAAGATTTAAAAGCTCTTAAGAAAGCAAATAGAACAATGAAGAACAACAAAACCGGAAGAACCCTTTTTGCCGTTGAAAGCGTGGGTGATGGTGGTTCTTCCGATGTGGATCACGTTGGCTTGAATGCGAGCTTTGATTGCCGAGTGGGAGTGAGTAGATGAGCACGAAATCAGATGAAGGTGACTTGAATGCACTTGATTTCTTCTCTTGAAAGCACCAACTCCCTTGAACCTCTTTCTCTTTCTTCTCTCTTGAATGATCTTGTGTTTGGTTGGTGAGAAGATGTTTAAAGGCACTTAAAAGCTCCTTTTTATAGTCCTACAAGCAATAGATCCGTTAGACACAAAAATATAACCTTTTGAAATTCAAACAAACCTGCAAAAGTGTGTCAGTCGCGTCCCAGGCGCTCCGGAGACGTCTCCGCTTGAACGAGAGACGTCTCGGCTGTATAAAAAATCTTTTGACGATGTTGGAGTCGACTCGGCGCTTTCTGGGGATGACTCCGGAGAAGAACAGCTCGATTTCTTGTTTTTCTATTTTTCTGAGAGAGTCGGCTCGGCGCTTTCTGGGGACGTCTCGGGATGTTTGTGCTTTATGCGTGGGGACGACTCCGACGTGTTATCAACGAAAAAGCAAGTCCTCTGGAATCCCTGAGAGAGTCGACTCCACGCTTTCTGGGGACGTCTCGGGATGTTTGTGCTTTATGCATGGGGACGACTCCGCGTCCTTCGGAGACGACTCGCGCGCATCTCTTGAAATCGGCCTTTCTGCCGTCTCTGAGAGAGTCGACTCCGAAAAGTCGGGAGTCGACTCCGACCCTGCGAGACGCCTCGGCAGGTGCCGGGGACGTCTCCAGACGTGCCAGTTCCTCCTCTACGTGCCAGAGACGTCTCTGGATCAAATCAGAGACGTCTCGGCTGCCCCTGATCCGTTTTCTTCATCTCAAAAATCTTCAATAAATCCTCGAAAAATATGGAAACATGCCTTGACAATTCTTAACAATATTCTAAGTTAAACACCTAAAATGCTCAAGTAAATTGTTAATATAAAGAGAATTATACTCTAGTGTTTTGTATTCATCAAAACCCATTAGGGGTCAACAATTGTTATAACATTCTTTAATTACTTTGGTGTAGCGTAAGTTTTTACTCCCTAAAGAGAGCCATGATTGGGGGCTGAAGTCCATCAACCGCAAGTGGAAAGAATATAGGGCCATGTTAAAAGCGGACTGGAAGCACGATGGTATGACAGAAGAGGAGGTTGCCAGTGTTTATCCTCCTGATGTAATCTTTCATTAGTGGAGGGAGCTTGTCCACTACTGATTTTCCGAGAAAGCTCAGGTTGTGTATATTTTTTCAATACCTTAGATTGTATTTACTAATAATATATATTATAAATTTATACATTAAATATATTATATTGTTTACTCTTTTTTTAGGAAGACATATTCCAATATTGGAATAAACTTCAGGCTCGATGAGTTATGCTAGGCGCAGAGCTGAATTCGTAAGTGTATTGAACTCTTTGAAACTATTTTAATTTGTTTTATCATATAGCATGTATCATGATAACTAGCTTGCCAATATACTTTTTGTTGTAGATGGATGATAATGGGAGGAAGCCTGGTAAGGTGGAGTTTTATAAGATGACTCACACCCACTGAGATGGCAGTTTTGTTCAGGAGAAGTCAAGAGATATAGTTATATGTATTCATCTTTGAATTTTTCAACGATATTTTTATTAGTTCTATTATTGGCATACATTAATATAACTTTTTCTTTTGAGAGATATAGGACAGGGCAACAACTTTTATTTTAAAGCACGTCAGGGAGTCATCATCATCCAATGCAATCAGTCATGTCGAAGCTTAGGTGCTCGCTGAATTATTGGGCTCAGAGTGTTATGGTCGAGTGAGGGGTTATGGCGTTGGAGTTACCCCCGTTCAGTTGCCTGCAGTGGGCATGTATACAAGAAATGCTGGAGAAGGTAGTAACACTGCAGAAGTTAGTAGACTTCGGGCAACAATTGAAGATATAAAGGATCGCCATCAGGTAGAGTTGGCGGAGCTGAAGTAGAACCAACAAGCTTTGTAATCTCAGCTTGAGCGTATTTCATCTATGTTACAACGATTTCTTCCTCCTCAGGTAAATAACTATATATATTTGATGACTTTACATAATTATCACTTATTTTGCACGAGTTAATGATTTTCATATTCCTAACTTCTAAAGTTTCTCTTTTTTTGTAGATTCATGATACTTCAACAGCTCGTAGAGATGATGATGGTGCTAAATCCAGTCCCTGATACTTTTTAGACTTTTATTTAAGGAGTTTTATATGTATCTTTCTTATATTTTTCAAAGTACATTATAATTCTAAACTTATTATGTAAATTTAATCATATATGGCAATATGAATGTTTCGAATGATCTGAATGTTTGTGTTGATATAAATGTAATGCAGGTTCATATTGCTATAATGTGATTTATGATATGCATTTTTTTCTAATATTTTTTTTAAAAAAATTCCACTCCCGATGCTTTAAAGCATCGTTAAAAAAGAGCTTTGGCACGGGCTGGCATGCTTTTGCTGATGCTTTCATGCATCGGTAAAAAGCCTCAGCTGGAATGCTTTCGCTGATGCTTTTAAAGCGTCGGTAAAAACACTCAGCTGGAATGTTTTCGCCGATGCTTTTAAAGCATCGGTAAAAAACCCCCACCGACGCTTATAAACGTCGGCAAAAATCCCCTATACTATGCCGGCACGCCCAAGTAGTATTTTATGCCGACGCATTTTTGCGTCAGCAAAACAATGTACGCTGACGCTTTAATAAGCGTAATAAGCGTAGATAAATTCTTGGTTTTGTCGACTCTTTCTTTTAACATCGGCAAAAACTTTTTCCACTCAGGTATCGCCACGCTTTTGCGACGCTTTCTCTAGCATCGGTTGGAGTTTTACCGACGCTAATAAGCGTCGGTAAAGGTTATAAAAAATGCCAGCAAAAGATACTATTCCTGTAGTGTATAAAAAGAGAAAGAGAAATCGTCTCTTTACATTTCTCTTTAATATGGAATGCATGAGAAATAATTAGAGACATGTTCATTGAAATTTAATAGAGGAGAGAGAAATAAAGATAAAAATTAAATCTTATCTACTCAAAAAAATCAAGTTATTTGGGTGTCTAAAATAAGGATTCTATTTTAAGTAGGTTTTGTTTAGTTATATATTAATTACAAGACTATTTCTAAAACATCAAAATTTTAATTAAATATATAATTAATAAACCAATAGTCTATATTTATTTGATTATTTTTTATAATTATGTTTAAGACGTAATTAAGCAATCAATTTACATGTATTTCTTATGGTAAATATTTGAACTATTCATGACCAATTGTACTTGGATTCAAGCTTTTGACCCAATTCAAGTATGAATCATACTTAGGTTTGCTAATCCTTCATCCGGACCAGCCCTACTTGCAGCCTTGCCTACATATAGAGATACACGTCGATGAAAAGATAACAAGTTCAACTTCATCTATCATCACTGATGTTTTGTAGTTCTATTTGGAGTCTTTTCTTGAGAAAAGAAGGATGAACCAAGTTTCACATGCTTCATTAAGGAAATGAAGATGCTGGAGCACATATGAAAGGGCAAGCAGACGTAAGGAGGGAGTTAATATAGGAAAGAAGGAAGTGTGTATAGGTTGGAAGAAAACATGAGCGTCGAAGGGATCAAATGCACCCAGAATGAAGCAACCACAACTTAATGATTTTGAGCTTGTTTCATGAAGATTATGTTGGTGCGTTCCATTGAAATAAATCTAACAAACAACTAGAATCAACGTATTCCCTATATCTTTCTTGTTTGCTGGTGATTTTATTTCCTTTCATGAGTTCATAGGGGTCAAAAGTAAGCACGATTGGTCTGAATGTTGCAAGCAGGAAAGATTGTCTTCAGGATTTAGTGGGTGAATGGGCATCATCGTTCTAAAGTAACAAGCCATGGAAGAAATAGTCATCTGAAACAAAATAGTCATGCATTTTATTGACCTCTTGGTCTCTGGAGAGAAATGCCAAGTGAAGCATCATATAGATATCCTTGGTCCATAAGAATGCATTTTCCATCAAGTTGATAAGACCTATCCAGATAAATCATGCATTCCTACCAGTAGGATTCTACAAATAGGCAAATAGCTAGAAGCAATTACATACCTAGTAATAGATAAAAATTTCCATGAGCAAACAAAAATAAATTAGGAAAGATGTTGAGGGCCGAATGGACTTAAATATATATTAAAAACTGATAAAAATTGCTATAGCTTAATTCTTTTTGTAGATGATATGTTCCCAACATAGTAATTAGGGCCTTACAAAGCAATTGAACTTTGAAACTTTCCATATGAAAATAGTTTCAGCAGATATGATTGCAAAATGCTTGTTTAACACCTTTTGTAGATGCTGGGCCACCCAAATTTTTGCTCTAGCGGTTGCCTTTCACAAGGGTGTTGAGGATTGCATGACAGAACTGATTTTCCTTCTTGTTGACCGCCCTTCTTCCCAGACGCCAGCAATTTGGTGACACCACTCTATAGAAGCATCACTATATTTGCTACGAGAGTCATAAAGACACACAATTAAGCAAAATGAATCAGTAGAGAACCTCATTCACAAAACCAAATGGGATTAGATGGCATCTAGCGACATTCTTTTGTAAATGCGAATGAAAATGTTGAGAATCAAGGGATAAAAAACATATAGGGGATTGTGCTCACTGCCCAAGAAGCCATCTTTCAATCATACCTTCCTTGACTCTTCAAATCCTCGAATGTCTATTTCTCCAAGTGCACTTTGAGTTCCTTCAAGCATCATTATGATCAGAAATATATAGAATTTAGCTTAATTTGTGGAAACCAGATTTCTGATGTACATTGTAGAAATATCAAACATAAATAGAATATTTAGTAAGACACCAGCAATAACTTTTTTCATTACAGTTTCCAGC
Organism: Phoenix dactylifera; assembly: GCF_009389715.1. NCBI lineage: Eukaryota > Viridiplantae > Streptophyta > Magnoliopsida > Arecales > Arecaceae > Phoenix > Phoenix dactylifera. The sequence goes on along the minus strand of NC_052392.1, from coordinate 25,508,906 downwards.
TTTATGATGTATCGATACAATACAATATTCCTCAATCTCATAACAAAATATGTCAGTAACAATCAAAATGATCTCCAAACATGTGCCGAGGAATTTTGACATTCAGATGCATGCACATATTTATATGTAATTCATTTCAATATGCTTATTAATGTAATTGGCTGCATATACATTTGTCGAAGGAATGAAGTTTTTCTCCCTATTTTTGGCTCGTATTTGATTTGTTTTCTCGTTGTGTTTCAAGTCCTAAGAGTCTTTTCGAGAAATTAATTGAAGGAAATTGATACATTTTGATAAAGGAATTAGTCTTAGGATCAATATTGTGGAAGCTATGAATATAACCCCTTACATTTTAGGTATGATTTCTACTTCGAAAACCACCTATAGTTATAAGATTGCTACTTTAGCTCTTTGATATTCTCATACTATAGCTTTATAGAAGGAATAAACATTGGTAATGAGGAAAATTTTGTGAGATATATATATATATATATATATATATATATAGATAGATAGATATATATATATATATACATATATATATATATATATATATATATTTATTTATGTGTGTATGTATATATGCATATGTATATATGTGTGTATCTGTGTGTACGTGTATATGTACGCACACGTGTGGGTGCGTGCGTTTGTGTATGTGTCTATTATTTTTGTTTCTTTATCATTCATAAGGACTTGCGATCCGCTACTTGTACGCCACACAAGTCTCCAACTATCATATATTTCTCCAAAGTGCAGCTGATGCTTTAAAAAATGCATATCTATATATTCAGAGAAAAGAAAAACGCATCTGTTCCATAGCATAACTATCTGAAATAGTTTAAAATGCTGTCACATTAATCCAAACATATTTGTGGGATAAGCTGGGTTTCCAATCATCTGTTCAGTACAAATCACACATTATACCATAAAAGAAATAGCCTATGTAAATGGCCTAATCATCTAAAATTATTATAGTTAACCATGCCTACGGATTGCAAAATATACATTATATAGGAGAGAGAGGTAATGGGATGGTAGTGAATACTCAGATGGGAGAGAAACAGTCCAAGCAAGAGCTTCTGCAGAAGGATGGTGATTGTTCCCTTGCGCTGCTCTCCTATTTCAGCAGCTGGCAAGCGGGACACGAGATGCCGATACTCTCCTCTTTGGCATCGTCTCTCTAGGTCGGGGCAACCCTTGATGATCAGTCTTCTGAGGCTGGGGATTCGCTGTTGTAGGGCTCTTGGTAACGTTGTCAATAGAGGGCAGTTCTTGATGTACAAGGACCAAAGAGCAGTGAACCCTTCCATCCCTTCCGACCAAGATGTTAGACTGGAGCAATCCAAAAATATTAGATTCTCAAGAGCAGGGAGGTGTCCCAGCTGGTTTGTCAAGTCCTTCATCTTGGGGCAGCGAGCGATTTGCAATGATTTGAGAGATTCGGGTAACTTGGGCAACTCCATCAGGTTTTCGCAGTCATCAATACATACTGATTTCAGGTGCGGTGCGAGTCCTCGTTCCACTGATGTTGATGATGGGCCAGTCAGATTTCGACACTTGCAAACAGAAAACCACTTCAGGAAAATTAAGCCTCGAAGCTCCTCCTCTGGCCAGAATTCGAGAGCATCGCAATTTTCGATGTTTAAGTATCGGAGAGAAGTAAGGTTTGTCCAAATTTCCAACGGTGATGATGACAGCTGCCTTGAGAATAACCAATTACAGTTGTCCAAGAACAATCCTCGAAGAATTGAGCCGAAACCCCTCATCTCCAGCAGCGGCCTCAGCTCTTCGCCGCCAATGATTTCCAAGTCCTCCAGAGAGTTCATGTGCTTTAATGATGATATAGTTGCCTGTGGAAAGGATGGTGACTGCGTCCCGCCGCTGGTGTTTGCACTGGAGGTCTCGATAGTGAAGGAGGATAATGTGGTAAGGCTAAGGACAGACTCCAATGGTATCTTGCTATTTCCTTTTATTGTCAAATGGCGGAGAGATGGAAGCACGGGCATGGAAGTCAGGTTTGGGCAATCTATGATTTCATCCTGACAAGTAAAAGAAAACAGGGTGGGGGTGCTGGGTCTCCGCCTTCCTCTTCCGACCAACTCTTTAAGCTCTGCATTTTTCGTAGCTCTAGAACCTTCAGCGAAGGGAACGATTGCATTGTACCCTCACTTCCACTGCTTTGAAGGTGCTTGATTGAGTCCATTCTAGTCAAGGGCAGGACCTCAAGACGAGGCAGCTGCCATAGTGGTGGGAGATGCTCACATCGTCTGCAGTGTCCTAGATAAATCGCAACCAGATTGCGGAGCAAATCAAGACGGTCCATCATCCACATAGGAAAGCATAAACCTGCATACCGCCATACTACCAGCTTTTTCAAGCCACTGTGAGGTCAAGAGCTGCCAACACCTTCTCAGCATTTTCTGTCTCTTCATCAAGAGAATGATCTTCTGCCTTTCTCGAATCAAGAGGATGATCTTCTGCCTCGTCATTATTCCACTCTGAATCTCCCCAACATAATGCTAATGACTGTAGATTTTGTTTGGACTCTAGATTAGCCTCTCTAGCATCTTCCATGCCCCTCACTTTCTCCAGGTTGTAGAGCTCTAGTTGGCCACCAAGATTCAGGCCCTTCAGCTCCCTTATGCCCCTCTCATCATCGTCACTACGATGTACTTTGTCAAGGTCTTCAGGGAACTTAATTGCCCATACCTGCTGGCATGTGCTTCAAAGTGGGGCATCTATTTATATATAGGTGCCTGAGGCTTCTCATATTTCTCATTGCTTCTGGTAGTTTACATAACATCCGGCAGGACTCTAGTTTGAGGATCTGTAGATTGAAAAGCTCGCATATGGCTTCAGGAAGTTCTGCAATATCATTCCGAAAGATCTCAAGGTATCTTAGATGTTTCAAATATCTTATTTTAACTGGTAATTCTATAGAATTTGTGTACTGCAAGCTTAATACTTTCAGGGACCTGGCCTTTGACAAATCAGCAGTCCATATATCGTGGTAAGTTTTTATCTACCAAGAGTGTGAAGATGTTCGGGAATTTATTTAGAATTTTACCAATGTCTAATTGGCGAGGGCCAGATACAAACAAATGACGGATATTATTAGGTAATTCTTCCAAATGACTAGATTTCAATAACTGAGAACAATCGCTCCCCATGATAGATTTTGCAAGGTCATGCATCATGTCATGCATCATGTATTTTGCTCTTCTTTTATATCCATATATAATTTTTTCATCGCTTTGCGCAGGCTCCTGAACGAATGATCTCCCAACCAGTTCCTCAAATATCTCCTCACCCGTAGCTTCCAACTCCTTTCTTCCTTCAGACGGAACGAATCCATTAGCTATCCACAGTTGGATCAACATACCTTTTTCCATCTCATAATCCTTGGGGTATATGGAGCAGAAGGCAAAGCATTGCTTCAAATGTGGAGGCAAGTGATTGTAGCTCAACCTCAAAACAGGTAAGATCCCATCCTCACCAACCTTCGTATCCCAAATCTCACTTCTCATTACATCCAACCAATCCTTTTCTTCTTTTTTGGTGCGCATCAAACTCCCCAGGGTCTTTACTGCTAGTCTGCTAAAGGGAAGTCCCTTACACTTGTTCACAATCTTCTTGCCAATTTCAATCAGCTCTGGACGTTCTTCTGCTTCTGTTACAAATGCTCTTTTGCTAAACAAAGTCCAAGAATCATCCTCAGATAGCGGCCGTAAAAGATGAGAGGTTGATGCGCCCATGATTCGCGAGACCTGGTCACTGCGGGTAGTAACAAGAATTGCACTACCATCTCCACCAGTTCCCAATAAATTTTTTAACTCATCCCACTTCTCTGAATCCTGATTCCAAACGTCGTCCATTAAAGTAGATATCTTTTCCCACTCAGCACTTCTCGAAGGCTGAGCTGCCAATAAATCCATGTCTGGCAGATCACACTTTTCCTTTTTAGCTGAAGCTATGATGAATTTAACCAGCTCTGGAACATGAAAACTCTTCAGACACGCAGACCCATATGTGCATTTGGAAATGGTTCTTCACCCTCTGGTCTCCGTAGACCAGTTGAGCAAGGGTGGTCTTGCCCATTCCTCCCATGCCATGTATGGAATGGACAGTGACGTTCTCATTCTCACGCTGATTGAGCAGCAAGTTCACAATTTTTTCTTTATCTTCTTGTCTACCGATGACTTCTGATTCAACAACAAAGGAGTGGGTTTGTGGTCTGTCCTCGGTGCGTGGCTGTGGATTTTCTCTAAACGCAAACTTAGCACCCTCTGCTTCAAGTCCATCTATCCTCTCTACAATATCTTTTAACTTCTTCCCCATATTTAACCGAAACAGAAATGGGTTATGAAGTGAAAAGAAATCGAGTACCTTGTTTGCAGTATCATCCTGGATTTTTGCCTGGCACCGCAGACCTTCATAATGGAACTCACCCAGTATGTCATCCGCTTCATAAGCTGCTTTCTTGAGTGCTTCCAACCACTTTTTGACTGCTTTATCCTTGACTTGCCTCTCCTCTGCATCCCCAAGCACAGACTGGATGGCGAGCACTTGTCTCCCAAGCTTGTCCCGCTTTTCGTCGACGCCACAAATCGATGCCGAACTGTTGAAGGGATATGGCCCCCCAATTTATCCCCCAAACTTGTCATCAAAGGCGATCGAGAAGTTATTTCAGCCATGGTCTCTCTCTAGGAATGAAGAGTTTCTCCTGCCCTCTCTTTCACTTGATCTCTAATGTTTCTTTGAGAGTTATCACTCCTGGCCAATCTAGTGATCGGTGAAGGGAATCCCAAAATCAAGGCTGCTTCTCCACCACTCATTTAGTTTGAATCCATATCCTATCCGAACAGCCCATGTGAAGAACACCTTAATGCAATAATGCAGTGCTTGCCAAAGAATTGAACAGGACAAGTACCCTGAACCATGGACCACGCTCCGAACAAAAACACTTGCCATATCCGCATTGGTAGAAAACTAATCTGAGTTGTAGAATATCAAATGCTTCCACAAATAGCCCGATTCATCTCAGCTCAAATTTTGAGTGGTGCCCCAAGAAGTTCGTCCTGTCAATATGGCGCAATGCTTGGCACCTCATGATTGAACCCTGAAAGCATAGAGGTGACGCTAGATGTCCCATTGGTGAATTAGTTAATGTTTTTACAAATAAGCATTACAAGAACATGAGTCGCATAATTGATTTAGTGTTGTAGATGTAGGTAGATACCTATGACCGAATAAAAAATTAAGATAGTTGTGCCATATAATTGGTGGAATTTTAAATTACATGGTTGGGAGAGTGGATATGACCTAACTTAACCGCACCCAGTAGTAACGCTATCACATTGCTTACGGGAAAAGCATTCTATTCCTATTTGGAGTCAATGGTCAAAGCTGAATACCGTTATCCAAGGGTAAGTGACTGAACTCCCTCTTGAAGCAGCAGTAACAAATTTAAAAAGCATACTTTATCGACCCTTACATTGAGCATGCATTCTCTTGTTTTGTTTGCAAGGTGATGAAATCCATGGATGAACTGGGGTTTCCAATCAGCATAGTAACAACAGTCCTATTTTTCGTTATATAAACAATGTTTTTCTTATGCTGGAAAGCTTATTTTGCGATTCATAAAAGCAGGAATCTCTTGTTATAAAGTAAAGAATGAAAACAATCACACCTAATTATTTATATAAAAAGATGTTTAGGAAATGCATTCATCGGCCTGATTCAAAGATAGATCAAGGTTGCAGAATGAATTACGCAAATGACCTGATTCAAAGATAGATCAAAGTTGCAAAATGAATATCTAAGCATTTGATATGATCATCAAGGTCTAAAACACCTATAAACAAAAATACTATGCGACTCGAAGGCCCCATGCCTATGGATCAAGTTTTTCTAAATTACTAATTCTAATGGCGCCATGTGACATTCTAATTTTGTCATATAAGTCAGAGGCATAGTGCAATACCTCGCCGGAGGCGGACCTCGATCGATCATTGCTTCAGGCTGGTCGGTCGACGCCGGAGAAGAGAGAGGAAGAGAAAGATCTTGGACGGATGCGAAGCTCGATTGAGGCTTGAGGGTTGGGTCGTCGGCGTCGGAGAGGAAGGAGGAGGAGAAGATCCTCGGGCAGAGGCAAAGCTAAAAACTAGAAATAGAGTGCGTAGATCACAAATTAAAGAAGGAAAAAACACCCACAAAACACATGAAGAAGAGGAGGAGGAGGAGGGAGAACAAGCGAGAAGGAGGAGAGGAGGGAGGAGGAGAAAAATACCTTAGGTGGAGGGGGTTTAGGGGTCGGTCGGTCAGTGCTGGAGAGGAGGGAGAAGGAGAGGAGGTTGGGATCGGTCGGTTGGTGCCGGAGAGGAGAAAACGAGGCTAGGGTTGTTCAGTGTCGGGAGAGGAGAAAAAGGGGGCTAGCTAGGGCAGAATGAGGACTCGAGGTTGGGCATTGGGTTTGGTTTGGGGGAGTTGGCTCTCGACGATGCTTATAAGCACCATCTTAGGTCTTGGCCTCCGACAACACATATAAGCGTCGTCTTAGGTCAGAGGACAACGATGACGCTTAAAAGCGTCGTCCCAGGCCGGCTCCCGGCACTTGAAAGCGTCATCTTAGCTGGAGGCCTCCGACGATGCTTTTAAGTGTCGTCTATTCTTTCAGATTGCTGACGCTCATTAGAAACGTCAGCAAAATTTGGCGCGGGAGCAAATTTTACCGATGAATCTTCCTAGCGTCGATATTGATGGAGTCAGCTTTTTCCAATTTTGTTGTAGTGTAGGCCACATCACCCAATTTACCATGCCACAAACCCAATCCCCTAATTGGGTCCAACCCAATCCCATCACATCCTCAATCCCCTCAAGCATGACTCACACCCAATTCAGCCACTCCCATGCCCAATTGACCATTTTTCTCATCTCTAACCTAGCCATCCGCAAGGAGGAAACCCTAGTCTAACCAGTCGCCAAGAGAGAAAAAAAAGAGAAGGAGCCGCCATCTTCCCCAAGGTTGGCCTCCTCCCCATCCGCCGCTGCGTCAAGTGGTATCAGAGCAAATTGATCACTATGAGTACAAGAAACGGTTGCTCTTAAAATACCGAATAGCAACGAGATGAGATGCTAGCTGAAATTGCCAATCAAGTGGCAGGAGTCGCCAATCAAGGCTGCCATGACACAAAAGATGGATGTCATTTGGGAGCATGTCTTCCATATATGAACAAGTAGCACACACTAGGTTGGGCAATGTGTTGGAGAGTTTAGAATCGAATGCATTCTCTCTTACTTTAATAACTTTTTGATCAAGTTGTGTAGTATCTTTAAGACTGTGTTAATGTAAAATGTGATGGCTCATGCGGGCGTGTATTTAGTCCCACATCAGTTACTCACCAGAAAGATCTTGGGTATATATATAGGATCAAGAAACCCAAATAATATTTTTCGGCTAGCCTTTTTGAGTGAGTACTGGGTTGTTACAAATGGTATCAAAACGGATCCGACCCATGACCTATGTGGACTAGAGCACACTGCAACATAAGTATATTGAGCTGACCACAAGTTGATCATGGTGTTTGTGATCGGATTTGAATGGATTTAGATCCTTAGCACTGGTGAGAACGTCAGAGCTTAAACAGGAAAGTAGTTGTGATTACCTGTGCGGGTATGTGTTTAGTCTCACATTGGGTTATTCGTTGGGTAGATCTTGGATACTTATTATAGGATCAAGGAATCTAAATAATACTTTTCGGATAGCCTTTTTGGATGAGGTCTGTTACGGAGGAACTTAGCCACCATGCCCCACGTGACCGGCACGCGCGTCCCAGGAAGACTACGGCTGCCCCTTGATCCAGCAATCCGACCTCGGGTCGGATATCTTCGGCCTCCGCAGCCCGACCCCGATCGGCTGCCCCTTGATCCAGCAATCCGACCTCGGGTCGGATATCTTCGGCTCCGCAGCCCCGACCGCCGAGTCGAGCTGCTCCCTTGATCCAGCAATCCGACCCCGAGCGGCAATCTCTCGACAACAACAGACTGTTCCTCTGAGGCACGCCGCGGCCCCCTGCTCCACTACTCCCTGCAACGGCCGTATCCGGCGCTGCCCCACGATCCCCTGTAACAGCCGTACAAAGCGGAGCTCCACTATGCCCTGCCATGGCTGTACCCAGCGCTGCCCCACGACGCCCTGTAACGGCCATGTCAGTGGCAGCCCCATCGTGCCACACGATGACGAATCCCCGGAAAAACCCCCCAGCCTGATATATATGAGGCTGGGGGGAAGGGGGAGGGTAAGATATATCTTCCAGAGTATCATCTCACCTGCTACCTTTCTCCTTCTCCTTCTCCTTCATCTCCTCTGACTTGATCGTCGGAGGGCCCCCACTACCCGTGGTGGTGCGAGGCTTGCTTGCAGTTTCACGGCGGAGGGCGGAGCGCAACCAAAGCAACTCAAAGGGAACCCCGTTCACACCGCTGTGCCAATCGTTCTCGGTTTGGACCACCAGCAACAGTTGGCGCTTAGAAGGAGGCACGGATCTCAGAGCGATCGTAATGGCACGGGCTGAGGTGGTCGTGGAGCTTCCAATGCTTCCGGTCGCGGGGCCTCTCGCGCCACTGGCCGGGAGGCCGCTGCATCTCCAACACGCTCTCAGCAACACTCCACCGCCCCACCGCCCATTCAGATGGTCGAAGCCGCCCAGTTCGACCAGCTAACCCAGCAGGTTCGCACCCTCGCGGAGGCGGTGCAGAATCTGCAGGGTGCGATGTCCCGGGCGCCGCAGCGGGCTCAGGAGCCGCTGCTGCCTGAGCGTTCGCCTGTCCTCCTCAACCCGCGCTCCTTCCTCTCCCATGGGGAGGAGCGCCGGCGCGAGGAGGATTCTCGAGCACGCTCCATTCTGCCGGGACCTTCCCACCGGAGCTGCGCGGGGTACGAGAGGCGGGCCCGGGCGCGTTCCCAGACCCCCAGTCCTCGAGGAACCCGCGCTCCAGTCGGTCCCCCCTCGCCGCTCCTTGTCTCCCACCCACCGGTCGCGCTCCCTGGACCGGCGGGTGGACGATCTCCACCGACAACTCCAGGTCCTGAAGGGCCATTCCAAAGATCCCTTCGCCGACTTAGAGATCTCCTCCCAGCCGGCGCTCGCCTCGAGGATCCTGCGGACCCCGAATCCGCCGGGTTCAAAATGCCGGCGATCGAGCCCTATGACGGGGCGGCGGACCCGCGGGATCACGTCGAGAGTTTCAGGACCCTTATGCTCCTCCACGGAGCATCAGATCCCCTTCTCTGCAAGGCTTTCCCCGGCAACCCTCCGTGCCCGGCGAGGGCATGGTTCGCCGGGCTGGAGGCTGACTCAATCCGGTCCTTCGACCAGTTCACTCGCCTCTTCATCACTCATTTCGCCGTCAGTAGCCGCGGCGACTGGTCTCCGACTCCCTCTTTGATGTCCGGCAAAACGAGGGAGAAAGCCTGCGGGATTATCTTACCCGCTTCAACAGGGCTATCGCTGGAGGTCCGGAACCTGAGTCAGGAGGTAGCTCTTTCAGCCCTGAAGCGTGGCTTCCGGAAGGGCAGGCTCACCTTCTCCCTGGACAAACGCCTGCCGCGGAGCTTCCCAGAGCTGTTGTCCCGGCGAACCAGTATGCGGACGCCGAGGAGGCGGCCGCCCACCGGAGCAAGGAGGCTGCCGAGATCCCTCCAAAGCTTGGAAGAAAAGGCGGAAAGAGGCACGCCAGAGGAGGAGCCCGACGCCTCAGCGTCGGCGTAGAAGCCCGTCGCCGGCGAAGAACCACGGCGCCCCACGCCCTCGTTCTCCGCCCCGACGTTTTCACCGGTACACCCCTCTCCTAACCCCCCGGGCCCAGATCCTTATGGAGATCAAGGGGCGGGAGGACCTCCCGGCCCCGAGACAGATGCGAGGATCCCTGGGAAGAGGCCCTCCCGGGCATACTGCGAGTACCACCGAGACCACGGCCACGACACGGAGGACTGCTTCCAGCTTCGGGACGAGATCGAGGCTCTCATCCGCCGGGGGCGTCTCGGCGATATGTGAGCGACCGACGTCCCCCCGCAGACCCGCGTCCGGCCGACCCGGCCCCTCCGGAGCCTCGGGAGCAGAATCGACCCGTTGCGGGCGTGATCCACACTATCACTGGGGGCTGCCCCCAGCCCGTGAGGAACTCAGGGGGCTCGACGGAAGCGTCAGGGCGGCCGTCGCAAAGAGGCAGAGGTCGGCAATGTAATCACCTTTTGTGATGAGGATGTAAAGGGGGTTCAGACCCCCCACGATGACGCCATGGTGATCTCCCTCACTATGGCAAACTATGATGTAAGGCGTGTTCTTGTGGATAGTGGAAGCTCAGCTGATATCTTGTTTTACGAGGCCTTCCAAAAGATGGGCTTATCCAGACAATTGTTGCACAAAATATCCACCCCCCTCATGGGATTCACCGGTGACGCTGTCCCGGCGGAAGGTGTCGTTGAGCTGCCTGTGACTGCGGGCGTCGCACCCGCAGAAGCCACGGTGCGACTCGGGTTCTTGGTTGTCCGTGTTCCCTCGGCCTACAACGCTATCCTCGGACGACCCGGACTGAACGCCCTTCGCGGTGGTCTCCACGTAACCACTTGCTCATGCGGTTCCCCACGGCCGGTCGGGATCGGAGAGGTCCGAGGTGACCAACGACCGCACGGCAATGTTTTCTAGCAACCCTCAAAGGGAAGAAGCCCGTGGAAGCCCTAAGCGTCGAGTCCCTTGATGCCAGAGACGAGGTGGCCTTGCGGCAGGGGAGCCGGCCCGAGGGTGTGTCCGAAGTCCCCCCTCGGAGGAAGGCCGCCCCGACCGGGCGGTCCGGGTCGGCGCCAATCTCGATCCGAGAGCTCGGGCCCGGTTGGTGGAATTCCTCCGAGCCAATACCGATGTATTTGCCTGGTCGGCGGCCGATGTACCTGGGATCGACCCGGAGGTCATTTCTTCACGCCCTCAACGTCGACCCGACCCAACCGACCAATAAAGCAGAAGAAGAGACACTGTGCCCCGGATCGGATCCGGGTGGTTCGACCAGGAGGTAGACAAGCTCTTGGGAGGCAGGATTCATAAGGAGGTAAGCTACCCCGAGTGGCTGGCAAATGCTGTACTTGTCGGAAGGCGAGCGGGAAGTGGAGGATGTGCGTCGACTATACCGACCTGAACAAGGCGTGCCCTAAGGATAGTTTTCCATTCCGCGAATAGACCTAACTGGTCGACGCGACTTCCGGATATCAGCTGCTGTCTTTCAATGGACGCCTGTCTCCGGTTACAACCAGATAATGATGGCCCCACAGGCGAGGAGAAAACTTGCCTTTATAACAGACCCGGGGGCTGTACTGCTTCAAGGTAATGCCCTTCGGTCTGGAAAGAATGCTGGCGCCACTTACCAGCGCCTCGTCAACAAATCTTCCAAAGAGCAAATCGGCCGGAACATGGAGGTGTACTGGACGATATGCTGGTGAAGAGCGCCATACAGACCAGCACATCGCGGATTTGGAGGAGACTTTCCACCACCTTGCGGAAGTTTCGCATGAAGCTGAACCCAGCGAAGTGCGCCTTCGGCGCTTCGGCCGGGAGGTTCCTCGGTTTCATTGTCAACCAGCGGGGTATCGAAGCCAACCCGGACAAAATCAAGGCCATCCAAGGTATGTCCCTCCGACCAAAGTAAAGGAGGTTCAGGAGCTTGCTGGAAGGGTCGCCGCGCTTGGACGATTTGTGGCAAAATCGGCCGAACGCTGCCAACCATTCTTCAAGGTGTTAAAACGCCCGAAAGACTTCCTCTGGACGGCCGAATGTCAAGCAGCATTCGACCAGCTCAAGGAATACCTGGCGTCTCCTCCCCTACTGTCCAAGCCGCAAGAAGGGGAGATGCTCTACCTCTATCTGGCGGTCTCCCCAACCGCGGTCAGTGCGGTGCTGGTTCGGGAAGAGGCAAAGCTCCAGAAGCCCGTGTACTACATCAGCCGGGTCCTATGGGATGCTGAGATGCGGTATACGAAGGCTGGGAAGATCGCCTTCGCGCTGCTGACCGCGACCAGGAGACTCCGCCCCTATTTTCAGGCCCATTCTGTCACCCTCTTAACTGATCAACCGTTACGACAGATCCTCAGCAACCCGAGAAATGCGGGACGGCTGGTGAAGTGGGCAGTAGAACTCGGTGAGTTCGACATCTGCTACCAGCCTCGACCCGCCATCAAGGCCCAGGTGCTCGCGGACTTCCTCGCTGAGTGCACGGTGCAGGAGGCGGAACCTAGACCGCCGGAAACGCCCAGCCTCGACCTCCCGACCTGGACGCTTCACATCGATGGGTCGTCGAACCCCGAGGGTGGAGGGCCGGGCTGGTCCTTACCAGTCCTGATGGAGTGATAGCCGAGTATGCCTTGAGGTTTGGATTTCCAGTTACCAACAACGAGGCGGAATACGAGGCCCTAGTCGCAGGACTCAAACTCACCGGGGAGCTCGGCATCCGGCGTTTGAAGGTCTTCACCGACTCCCAGCTGGTGGTCGGGCAGGTCCGTGGGGAGTTCGAGGTCCGGAGCCCGACCATGCAGAAACTACGTCCGGAAGGTGCAAGCACTCATTCCCGACCTCGGCAGTGTCGACATCCAGCAAGTCCCCAGAAGTGAAAATGCCAGGGCCGACAGGTTGTCCCGCTTGGTGAGCGCAGAGGCGCACAACTTGTCGAGGGCAATCTACCTGGAGACCCTGGATGCCCCGAGCATCGGCGAGGCTGGAGCGGTGATGGCGATTGATCCGGAGCCGTCTTGGATGGACCCGCTCGTCGCCTACCTCACCGAAGGGATCCTCCCTGAAGACGAAGATCAAGCTCGGCGACTCGTCAAGAAGTCCGCCCACTACGTACTCTATGAAGGGAGGCTGTATCGGACCTCGTTTACCGCCCCCCTCTTAAGGTGCCTCCGCCCCTCGGAGGCGGCCTACGTCCTCGGCGAAGTCCATGAGGGCGTCTGCGGATCGCACTCGGGGGCTAGGTCCTTGGCGCACAAGATCATGAGGCAAGGCTATTATTGGCCTACCTTGTTGGAGGACTCAAAGGATCACGTACGGAAATGCGACGCCTGCCAGCGCCACGCCAACGTCCAGAGAGTCCCTTCTGTCCCCTTGGCACCAATCACCGCACCCTGGCCCTTCGCACAGTGGGGAATGGATATCCTCGGACCATTCCCCGTCGCTTCCGCCCAGCGGAAATTCTTGATTGTTGCAATCGACTACTTCACCAAGTGGGTGGAGGCAGAGCCGTTGGCCACTATCACGGAGGCGCAAGTCCGGAAGTTCGTGAAGAAAAACATCATTGTCCGATTTGGGGTACCCCGAGTCCTCATCTTGGATAATGGTCGACAGTTCGACAACAAGCATTTCCGTGATTTCTGCGAGGAGTTCGGGATCGAGCATCGGTTCACATCTGTGTCGCATCTCCAAACCAACGGTGAGGCCGAGGTCACAAATCGGACAATCCTCCAAGGAATTAAGGCGCGAATCGGTCGGACGGGGCAAGCTTGGGTCGAAGAACTCGAGAATGTCCTTTGGGCGTATCGGACCACGCATCGGACCCCTACCGGGGAGACACCTTTCAGCCTAACCTATGGCACGGAAGCGGTTGTTCCCGTGGAGCTCGGACTCCCCTCGCCCCGGGTGGCCGCGCACCGACCCGAGGCCAATTCGGAGCAACTCTGAGGGAACCTGGACCTCTTGGAAGAAGCAAGAGAAATGGCACAGGTTCGGATGGCGATGTATCAGCGGAGGGTGGCCCGATATTATAACTCCAAGGTCCGACCGAAACTTTTCAGAATCGGAGATCTGGTGCTAAGGCGAGCCAAAGCATCTCAACCCGCGGAAGGTGGGAAGCTGGCGCCAAATTGGGAAGGCCCGTATAGGGTTCGCTGGGTAACCGACCTGGCTCCTACCAGTTGGAGGCCCTAGATGGTCGAGAAATTCCGAGGAGCTGGAATTCCGCTAACCTGCGGGCGTATTACCAGTAGAACGACAAAGCAGGAAGACAGTTCGAAAAATGTACAATTCTTTTCATTTCAATAATTCCTGGTTACAACGGTGTGTTCGTGTGATTACAAAGAATTCCCAGAGGGGATTGGGGAGTAAAGAAAGTAAGGAAGAGGTGGGGACTCCGTAGAGTTGAAGATCCGGGATCCCGAACTCTCCACCCGAAGCAGCCGCAATCCCACCGGGCGTGGGTGCTTCCCCCCGGAGGCGCCATCGACGCCTCACGAAAAAGATGAGGAGCCGCCGCAGAAGAAGTTCCCGCTGCCTCCAGAAGAACGCCACCTCCAAGGGATATTCCGGTCCTCCCCAGGAGAAGGGGAGGGAAGGAATACAAGGGAGAAGAGCGCGAGGAGGCGCGATCCCGGATGAAGCGTCTGGCGCAGAGCTCAATCGGGAGGCGGGGCTGAAAGGAGGGGGGATGTGATCCCGGATGAAACGCCTAGAGCGGAGTTCCGCCGGAGAGAACCTCCTTGTTGATCCCAGATGAAATGGCTAGTTGTCGGAAGTCGCGAGGGGCGCGCCTCCCGTTCTTCCGGCAGGGGCTTCCCAGCCACGCACCGAAGAGGAGGTCCACGATCCATGGCAACCTGAACAGCTCCGGCTTGGCAGGCTCCACCGCACCTGCCCTTATATTTATAGCCAAACTGTGGCCCCCCGGTCGCTCCGATGCGGGTGGCTCCAATAAAGGCGGGCGCACCGAATCCGGAGCCGTTCCAGCTCTCGAGGCGTATCCTCCCACGATCTCCTAAGCGTCGTTCTCCTTAATTGTATTCTTCATGCAGGACACTCCGGGCGGCGTGTATTCCACGGCACGCGTATCTCCGCTCGCACCCAGGCCGCATCCGCCTCGAAGAGCGCGCGTATCGCGGCCGCTTAACTGACATTCCTTGCAAGCAGCAACTGGCGATCCGATTTCCCAGGTAACGCCTCAATTAGCATTTAATACCCTTCTGGTGTTCCCCAGGCGACGCTTGGAGAATAGGAGAAACACGATCGTAGCTGGCCACGGAGAAATCCCGTCGAGCGGCAAGCGACAGGCGCGTGGCCAACGAGCGGAATTTCCCGAGGCTCAGCCCTCGGATGCCAGGCTAACCCGATGATCATCCCGGAAGCAGACTAGCCTGAAGCTCCGACCGGTCGCCTCGGCCTGCGCCAGCCTTGGCCGACCAACGAGCGGAATTTCCCGAGGCTCAGCCCTCGGATGCCAGGCTAACCCGATGATCATCCCGGGAGCAGACTAGCCTGAAGCCCCGACCGGTCGCCTCGGCTTGCGCCAGCCTTGGCCGACCAACGAGCGGAATTTCCCGAGGCTCAGCCCTCGGATGCCAGGCTAACCCGATGATCATCCCGGGAGCAGACTAGCCTGAAGCCCCGACCGGTCGCCTCGGCTTGCGCCAGCCTTGGCCGACCAACGAGCGGAATTCCCCGAGGCTCGGCCCTCGGATGCCAGGCTAACCCGATGATCATCCCGGGAGCAGACTAGCCTGAAGCCCCGACTGGTCGCCTCGGCTTGCGCCAGCCTTGGCCGACCAACGAGCGGAATTCCCCGAGGCTCGGCCCTCGGATGCCAGGCTAACCCGATGATCATTCCGGGAGCAGACTAGCCTGAAGCCCCGACCGGTCGCCTCGGCTTGCGCCAGCCTTGGCCGACCAACGAGCGGAATTCCCCGAGGCTCGGCCCTCGGATGCCAGGCTAACCCGATGATCATCCCGGGAGCAGACTAGCCTGAAGCCCCGACCGGTCGCCTCGGCTTGCGCCAGCCTTGGTCAACCAACGAGCGGAATTCCCCGAGGCTCGGCCCTCGGATGCCAGGCTAACCCGATGATCATCCCGGGAGCAGACTAGCCTGAAGCCCCGACCGGTCACCTCGGCTTGCGCCAGCCTTGGCCGACCAACGAGCGGAATTCCCCGAGGCTCAGTCCTCGGATGCCAGGCTAACCCGATGATCATCCCGGGAGCAGGACTAGCCTGAAGTCCCGACCGGTCGCCTCGGCTTGCGCCAGCCTTGGCCGACCAATGAGCGGAATTTCCTGAGGCCTAACCCTCGGATGCCTGGCCTAGCGCCGGAAGAATTTTCTGAGGCCTAACCCTCGGATGCCTGGCCTAGCGCCGGAAGAATTTCCTGAGGCCTAACCCTCGGATGCCTGGCCTAGCGCCGGAAGAATTTCCTGAGGCCTAACCCTCGGATGCCTGGCCTAGCGCCGGAGGAATTTCCTGAGGCCTAACCCTCGGATGCCTGGCCTAGCGCCGGAAGAATTTTCTGAGGCCTAACCCTCGGATGCCTGGCCTAGCGCCGGAAGAATTTCCTGAGGCCTAACCCTCGGATGCCTGGCCTAGCGCCGGAAGAATTTTCTGAGGCCTAACCCTCGGATGCCTGGCCTAGCGCCGGAAGAATTTCCTGAGGCCTAACCCTCGGATGCCAGGCCTAGCGCCGGATGAATTTCCTGAGGCCTAACCCTCGGATGCCTGGCCTAGCGCCGGAGGAACTTCAAGAGTCAGGAGTCGGCGAGGCGCTACCGAGAGTTAAAAGAGGAAGGATGAAAGTGAAATGAGGAAACACTCTGTTTGCATTAACTTTCGTTGCACCAGGGCCGAGACCCATACAACATGGCAAAACGCCAACATACAAAGAAAAGAACAAAGAAAAATACAGAGGGTCAGCTTGGAGGAACCCCTGGGTCGGGAACGGCGAGCACACCCGCAAGGGGTAGGGAGACAGTTGGAGAATCAGCAGGCAATGGCATCGAAGGGGAGTCGAGGAGGGAGACCCCACTCAGGTCAATTTCGGGGTATCTAGCGGACACCCTCGCCAGGCCTTCATCGAAGCCTAAGACAAAGGAGTCGGACCCCGCGTCCGACATGTCACGGATGAACTCGGCGGACTGACGATAGGCCTGTACCGCCTGACGCCCGATTTCCGCGCTCTTCTCGGCCAGCGCCGCCTCCGCTCGCTCCGTAATCTGAGCTTTCGCCTCCATGACCTTCGCCACAATCCGGTCGTCCGCCTCGGAGGAGACCCTCAGCAGATCGGCCCGAGCCTCCATGTGCTTCGCCTCGGCAGCAACGCGAGCAGCCTCAGCCTCCTCCAGGCGCGAATGAAGCTCCTGGTTGCTCGCGCGGGACTCCTCCAAGGCCGATTCCAATTCGGCCAGCTTGGCTTCAAGAGATCGGGCTCGGTTGCGGGCGTTGTCGGCTGACTGCTGGGCCTTCTCCCACCTCTCCCGGAAGTCGGCAGCCTTCCGGGACTGCTCTTCGGCCCGCTCCTCCGCCTTCCTGATCTCGCCTTCGAGACCCGAGGCAACCTTGAGTTGCTCCTGAGTCTCCAACAATTGCCTCTCGAGGGCGGCGAAGCCGAGTACCCGCTCTTCGGCCACCTGGAGCCTCGTCTCGAGGTCCCTGGTCGTCCTCCCCGCCGCAGCCTGGCCTCCCTCCTCTACAGCTTTCAGTCGGCTCTCGTCCCTCGCCAGAAGCCTCGCCTGTTCCTCGTGGCTCTCCTCCAGACGGATCATGTACTGGGCGAGCTAAGAGACAGAAAAAATGAGAGCGTCAGACGGGGATCAATAGAGCCTATAAATGACGAAAGCAACCAAAGGAACACTCACCGACATGAGGCAGACGCAGCTGGCAGCTCCGACTTCAAGGATCCTCATCTGCCGGACCTGCCTACGGTCACCCTCCAGCAGCACCGTCTCGATGAGGTTTCGGACGCCGGCGAAAGTGAAGGCCGACCCCGACTTCGCCCCGGAGCCGGACGGTGGTTCTGCGGCCTTACCCTTACCCATTGTTTGGGGGAGAGTCATGCCGACCGTGCTCGGGGCGGGGGCCGCGCCAGAAATCGACAGGGTCCCGCTCGGCCGAGGCCTCGGCGCGCCCCTCCTCGTATCATCCGAGGCCGACCGAGTCGAAGGCCGGGCTGGGGACCGACCGCGTCCGACCCGGCCGTCTCGGGCGCGCCCGGATGACACCTTCGGAAAAGCGGTAGTCTCATCACCGGAAGGCTGATGCGGTGTCAACTGTCGGTCCGAGCCCGCGGCGTCCCCCTGATCGGTGGGTCCGGACCCGTCTGTCGGCGTCGGAGTCGCCTGCTGGCGGGGCTTCTTCGCCGGTGGGACCCCGCTCGGAGGAGTCCGTTTCTTCCTCCGGACCGCTTCCAGTAGGGACGCCCTACTGACAGCCATCGCCTTGTCCGACCGCATGACGTCGTCGATTTCTGCAAAAAGGACGAGATGGTCGGAGACTGAGAAACTGATGGAAAGAAGAAACGAAAAAGGAGAAAATAGCTAAAAAAGAAGTGGTGGCGGGCTCACGGTCGGCGGGGACCGAGCTCAGACCGACGTTCACCAAGGCATCCTCGGAAATAAGGCGGGCCACCGAGCCATCGGACTCCTCCCTCGACAACCTCGATAAGCCGATCGGGGACTTCATCGGCGTCTCCCAGGTTGTCCCGATTCCCCAAGAGGGATCTATGTCAATGAAAAAGAAACGCTCCTTCCAGCCATGAATGGAGGAAGGAGCCTCCTTGACGAGGCCGCACCCTCGCCGCGCCGCGAAGCACCACCACCCTCTGTCCCGGGGGTGGCCGTTCAGGCCGTAGCTATTCCCAAAAGACATTCAGGGTGGCGGGAACCTCATGCATGCGGCAGAGAACCTGGAAGGCCGTCAGAGTGCGCCATGAGTTCGGCACCAGTTGCGTCGGCGCCACTCTTAAACCCCGAAGCACCTACACGACTAAGTCCGAGGGGGGAAAGCGGAACCCAGCCCGAAGGATGTCCTCATTGATGGCGACCTTCCCTGGAGGAGGATGGGACATCCTCTCCTCAGGCCCCGGGAGCGTAATGTTGCAGGCTTCGGGAAGGTGGTACCGGGCCACGAACCTATCTAGGTCTTCAGGGACCAGCTCCGACTGAATGCGGTCCGCCCTTACTTCGTCCATCCCTAATGGCCAGTGAACCTACGGTCAGGACGGGGTCAAGAGGGGGGAAGGCACCGGAACGACTGGAGTACACTAACACGAAAGGAGAAAGTACGGAGAGCCCTAAATTGAAGAGTGGGGCAACTCACCGGAAAGGAAGGAAGAACGGCTCCGAGAGCGTCAAAGGAGGAGCGAACGAACAGTTCGGCGGCAACGGCAGCGGCATAAGGGAGAAACTTGAAGATGCCTGTGAAGAGAAAGGCGGACGGGGGAGGGCCCCCGGTTAAATAGGCGGAAAGGCGGGTGACGCCTCGGTGACGCCAGAGGACGCCTGGCTGCCGAAAGTTTGTTCGCGCCCCAAAGGCGAATCGACGCCATTAAGGAAGGTTGTCCGCCGAAATCCGCAGACCGCCAGATCAGCGACAACTGCCATACGCCATAAAGAAGGCGGGAAGCTCGGAGCGCGCGCGCCTTTCCGAGGGATGGCGGCAATCTCGAAGCATCACTCCCTTCACCCGTTCCCCTCCTGGTTCCAGGCTCGGGAGTGGGGGGCTACTGTTACGGGGGAACTTAGCCACCATGCCCCACGTGACCGGCACGCGCGCCCAGGAAGACTACGGCTGCCCCTTGATCCAGCAATCCGACCTCGGGTCGGATATCTTCGGCTCCGCAGCCCGACCCCGAGTCGGCTGCCCCTTGATCCAGCAATCCGACTCGGGTCGGATATCTTCGGCTCCGCAGCCCGACCCCGAGTCGGCTGCCCCTTGATCCAGCAATCCGACCCCGAGTCGGCAATCTCTCGACAACAACAGACTGTTCCTCTGAGGCACGCCGCGGCCCCCTGCTCCACTACTCCCTGCAACGGCCGTATCCGGCGCTGCCCCACGATCCCCTGTAACAGCCGTACAAAGCGGAGCTCCACTATGCCCTGCCATGGCTGTACCCAGCGCTGCCCCACGACGCCCTGTAACGGCCATGTCAGTGGCAGCCCCATCGTGCCACACGATGACGAATCCCCGGAAAAACCCCCCAGCCTGATATATATGAGGCTGGGGGGGAAGGGGGAGGGTAAGATATATCTTCCAGAGTATCATCTCACCTGCTACCTTCTCCTTCTCCTTCTCCTTCGATCTCCTCTGACTTGATCGTCGGAGGGCCCCCACTACCCCGGTGGTGGTGCGAGGCTTGCTTGCAGGTTTCACGGCGGAGGGCGGAGCGCAACCAAAGCAACTCAAAGGGAACCCCGTTCACACCGCTGTGCCAATCGTTCTCGGTTTGGACCACCAGCAACAAGGTCATAGGTTGTTACATAAAAATTCTAGAAGTTGTTTTAAAAGATTTTTGAAATATTAAAGTTTTTTTTAATTTAATGGGAGGATGTTGAAATGCCCTAAATGCCACTACCTATTCAATATTGTATATAGAAATCTATTTTGAACTTTTGAAATTATTTGGCAGATTTTGCATGTCTTGTGGGGCTGAACCCTATGGGACGTGCGGCCATTTATCACATGCCCGAGATCAGGATACGATATACACAGGAGAAGCGAATCATTCTCCATGTAGTCTAAGTGCCCTTTTAATCCTTCACTTGCTAACCAATTTGCTGATTCTTTCTCCTCTTTGAAGACATGAGCCCTTTAAAACATGCGACATTTTCTTCAGCAGTCATACCTTTAAGAGGATGCAGTTTAGAACCAAATGTGCTGTGGTCTTGGATCCGGTGAGTCACTTCGAGCCACAGTATCAATATTAAACTTCAAGCACTCCAGGAGGGAGGTGAGATCCATCTAACTGAAATAAGATACAATCATCTTGGTACCCTGCTGTCATGCTGAGAGAATCCAAAGACTTGGCTGAGAGCAAATCATTTGCTATATAACAAGTTTTAACACATAAGGCCTCAAAGGAACACATTTTGCCCCTGGAAAACCCTCTGAATCCTTAAATGACCATAGCAACAAACCAATATAGAGTAATGTCGATCTATTCTAAACCAATATAGCCTCAAAGGAACACATTTCAAAGGGATCATCTAGCATCCACATTGAGTTAAGCAGCAAAACAAGCCCACACATTTTGCGAAGGGAAAGGTGACTAGGACATGGTTGATGTCCTCCTCATCTCCATAGATCACAACAGATGATTTTAGCTCAGCAGCTAGGAGGAGGATAGCAGGGACTTGCAAGGAATTCTCTTTCATTTAGCACCCCGCCGAAAGAAGCTTACCTTAGGACAAGAAAATTCATTTATCCTCTAATTATTTGGATTACTGGTAATAGAACTATTGAGTTCCTTAAGATTCACCTTTCCAGCTTTTTTTATTTCCCTATACCACGTAGTTCTTCCAACTTCCTCTAGAAACTGCTGTTCTTCTGAGGCTGTCAATAATTTCTGGAGGAAACAAAGCGGAATGCTTCTGAATATTCCAAGACTTTCAATTGTCAAGTCCTATGGGCATAAGCACGCCTGACGAACCAGCCCGTACCGGCCAGTTCGGACTGGTCCGACCTGTAACCGGTATATCATAGCAGTAAAAACTGGTACGGGCTAGCTCTGTGCTGGAGACGAAGAAGACGAAGAGAAGAAGAGAGAGCGCATAGAAGAGAATGAGATAAAAGACCTGTGGCCGCCATCGAAGAGCCATGGAGGGGCGGCGGTGGCCGGGAAGGCGGCGGATCGGGGGGGGGGGGGGGGGGGGGGGAACCCATAGGGGCACAGCCATGGCTTTTTAATTTAGAAATTTTAAGTGAAGTCGGCAAATCCGTTGCCAATTTCACTTAAAAAATTCTAAATTTTTTAATTCGAAGATATTTAAGTGAAGTCGGCACCCGATTTACCGACTTTACTTAAAATTCACAAATTAAAAAACCGCAGCCTCGGCCTCAATCGTGCCCCCGCACCCCCTCCCCCCCCCCCCACCCCCCCCACCCCGAGGCTCCGCCGCCCCTCCGCAGCTCTCCGATTATGGCTACAGGTCTCCTCCCTCCCTTCTCCGCGCTCTCTCTTGTTCTCTTCTTCCTCGCCTCCGGCGGAGAAGAGCGGGGCGAGTCGTGCCGGCCGGTTCCGGTACAAACCGGAACCGTACCGGTCTGGTAGGCAACCGATACGCCTACCGGTACCAGTACAGTGAATCTTGAGCATAAGCATCATATTTATTGAAGCTTAAACAGTTTTATGGATGGAAATTAGATCATGTCCATATGATTTTTAGAATGGATGAGAAATCTCAATTAGCAATCTTTTAATGATGATCACATCAAATTAAACAGCAATCTTTTAACGGGGTCTAAATTAAACCAAGTTATTGGCTTATATCTTGCAAGATTGGCTTCCTGTCTCTTCATGTGATAAATCGCTGCGGAACCAATTTACTTCTCAAGTACATTCACTCCTGCTCTAAACCTAAGGAGTATCTTGACTCAACATCCGCTCTACAAGTAATCCCCGACGCCTCCAACTCTATCTTTTCACATTGTTCATGTCACGCCCCGGATCCGGATCCGTGACACGGCCGTGCTATTGCCGACTATCGCCCACAGTAGCACGCAGCCTCATACAGGGGTAACAGGTAGCCAAAAAGGATTCATCCTTATATATATATTAAAAGTTTGCAGTACAACCTTCAAGTTTGAAACCAAAAATACAGAACTTCTATGCTATTCAAATGTACAGAAGTATATAAGCTTCTCCAAAAATACGAAGCTCTGTAACAAAATAAAAACATATCTGATGGCGATCACTGGTGAGGATCTGAAAGAAAACAAAACATAAACAGATGTGAGCTACACGGCTCAGTAAGTAATCCTGCATAATCCTACCGGATCAACCAGTAGACTAAACATGTAAATCAGGGTTTTGAGAAGCTGACATGCATGTTTATCTAATAATCATCCTGGCATAATAAGTATGCGGTTTAAACAAAGCAGTAGTGCAAATCACAAAATTTTCATATTATATGCATATGAAACCGTGCCCCCCGGCATGCCGTGGTCCTTTTACTCTCGGATGCTACTGCGAAGTCAGACTCGGCCACTGGCGGGGCCAGCTCAGTTACTATTCAGCCACTGGCGGGGCAAGCTCAGTTACTATTCAGCCACTGGCGGGGCAGGCCCAATTCCAATTCAGCCACTGGCGGGGCAGGCTCAGTTACTATTCAGCCACTGGCGGGGCAGTTCAGTTACTATTCAGCCACTGGCGGGGCAGCTCAGTTACTATCAGCCATTGGCGGCTCAGTCATTCTCAGTAGCATCTTTGAGCCCATTATAAGTGCCTCTGGGCTAGCTAAGACTTTATAAACTTACATGCATGATTATAATATCAGTATCATCATGTTGCATACATAGCCATAGCTTCTGGGATCATTAAAGTTACTTATGCATTGTAACATATCATGTATGAAACATATATACTTAAAATAAATGCTTAGGAAACATTAATAACATAACATGATCCATAACAGGATTAGGACAGGTTACTTACATTCTTCACTAATCATGCATACAATTCAAATTGTATGAAAAACACTGGTTCATCTTATAAAACGTAATACAAGATCTACGATAGGATTAAGACAGATTACTTACCTCAATTCGCTTTCCAAATTGCTCAAGTCCAGGTGACAAATCCTTAATCACCTAAAACAACATCATAGGGTTTACATTATTCCCCATTTATTTATTATAAAATCTCTTAGTTCATCATACTATGAACTTACTTGCTTGGATCCCATCCAAGGATCTAGCCAAGTCCAATTTAAAGCCTTTGGAGTTCGATTTAACACCAGATTGGGCCCACATGGGTTGATTGGGTTTTTAATTGAAGGATTGGGCCTCGTTTATAATTGGGTCCAACCTTTTCTAGCCAATTGGGTCCTCTGTCAATTTACTGGGCCTAATTTAGTATTAATTGGGCCTGCTGGGATTAACTCCACTCAACTGGGTTCGGACCCAAATCAATTTGGGCCTAATTTGGTTCGGATTTGACCCAATTTGCAGTTTGGGCTCGTCCAGACTTAGCACAATCTGATTGAGCTCGGATTTAGACTTGCCCAGTCTAATTGGGCTTAGGTTAGTCAGATTTGGCTAAACCCCCCTTTTTATATATATATTTTTTTTCTTTCTTTTTTTTTTCTTTCCCTTTTTCTTCTCTTCTCCTTCTTCTTTCTTCTCCTTCCCGAAGCTTCCTCTCCTCCCTTC
Organism: Phoenix dactylifera; assembly: GCF_009389715.1. Lineage (NCBI taxonomy): Eukaryota > Viridiplantae > Streptophyta > Magnoliopsida > Arecales > Arecaceae > Phoenix > Phoenix dactylifera. The sequence continues at coordinate 25,484,747 of NC_052392.1, read as the reverse complement.
TCTTTCATCCCGATCTCCCCCTTCCTCTCTTCTCCGACGATGGGAGCACGACGAGCGGAAAGGGAGGACGGCGAGCGGAAGAAGGCCGGGCCACAACCGGCGGCGTCCACGGCTAGGCCCCGCGGCGTCCTCGGCCGAGCCTGTGACGACGGTGCTCGCGGCCGAAGCCGGCGGCCGCCGCACACGACGAGGAGGATGAGTCCCCTCTTCCTCTCTTCTTTTCCCTCTTCCTTTCTTTCTTTCATTCTTCTTCTTTTCTTCAACCTCCCTTCACCAACCCCATATTCTCTCTCTCGCTCCCAAACCCTCTCTCTTCCTCTCTCTATCCTTCTCCTGTGAAGGAAGAAGGGGAGTTTGGGAGGGCCGGATTGAGGTCGACCGGCGGCTCCCGTAGCACCTGCAGCAGCCGCGGCCCGTGGTCGCCGACCCTCTCTCCTTCCCGTGGAGAAGAGAGATCTCGAGGGAGGAACAGCCCGCGGCGGGGACAACGGCGCCGACGACGCTCGCGGCCGCACACGGGAGTCCCCTCTTCCCTCTCTCATCTTTCTTCTTCTTTTCTTTCCTCCCTTCTTTTCTTCACCGAGACTCCCTATCCCACTGAAGAAGAAGAAGGGAATGGGGCTCCGGCCGACTGCAACCCCCCCGGCCGAGAGCCGGCAGAGGCTGCAGTCGAGAACCGTGTACGGAGTCCCTCCTCTATTTTATTTTGGAAACAGGAGCTTACCATTTCCGGGGATGACCTGCGGTGCCTCCTCTCCAACACCTCTTTTGCTAGTTACCGTTGGGCAGTTCTTCCCCCTGGTAGTCCCTCCTTCCTCTTGGAGCTTCAGGGCTCCTTCGCCTTCGGCTCCAGGGCTTCGGCTCTCTCTCTCGTTCAGTGTTCTTGGGGGGTCTGTGACTTGGGGTTGCCGGCAGAGGCTTAATAATTGTTTAGAGGATGAGACCCCCCTCTGAGAGGTCCCATCCGCTCCATTCCTCCCTG